>NC_133429.1:48470502-48770502 GCF_011762505.2 Arvicanthis niloticus | reverse complement strand
CTCTTGCTCGCTTCCCCCCACCCCCCACCCCTCTCTCTGTCTCTTAGACTCCATAACCCTCACGGTATGATCACACACAGTCCCCAGGCCAAGGATTGCTTATTGAGCACTTTGTGATTTCTCTGGCTCTAGCATCACCTCATCTTCCTCAAGACTATCCCATTTGTGTAAACAGAGAATAAGTAAGACACCAAGATTATAATATCTCTCCGCACCTCTGATCCTCCTCACGTCAGACAATGTCAAATAAACACTCAGAAAGAGATGAAAAAATAAAAAGAGTAAAGGAATTCAGTCCTGCAGCTGGGAGGTGAGGGCGCACACCTTTAATGCCAGCATTCGGGAGGCAGAAGCAGGTGGCTCTCTGAGTTCAAGGCCAGCCCGGTCTAAAGAGCAAGTTTCAGGCCAGCCACGGCCACACAGAGAAATTCTGTCTAGAAAACAAACAAACAATGGATAAAAGGTGAAGAAATAATTACTTCCATAGCGGAGGAAGCTGGAGAGAAGATGAGAAAATCTTAGAAATTTTAGAAGCTACTGAAAGCTCACTCGCTCTCACAGGGTCTGGAAGACAGCGCTCCCCACCAAGCTCCTAGCCACTTTCCCCTGACTGACACCTACTCTCTTTCCCCTCAAGATCCAGCACAAATTATGCAGCCATCGAGCCTAGACTCCCATTCTTTCAGAACCACTTATTAGCTGAGTGACCTGGGTAGTTAATAGTCAGCTTTCTCATTCATAAATGAGGATAGTGAAAGGATAGCTTAGATTTAAATAGCTTAATATAATATGAAGTCTTTAGAACGGCAAGAACTAGGAAGGAGCAAGAAGTAGACGGCTCAGCTCCTGTCCAGGAAGACTCTTTCTCTCTGAGTCTTCACGTGGTAGAGAGACATGAGGGAACTCTCTGAAGTATCTTTTAACAGGACAGGAATCCCTTCTCCAGGACTCTGCCCTCACGACCTAGTAACCTTGCACAGGCCACACCTCCTGGTGCTTTCACTTTGGGATTCCAATTTCAATGCAATTTGTTTTTTCTTTTTTGAGACAGGGTCTCTCTACATAGCCCAAACTGGCTTGAAACTCATAATGTAGCTCAGACTGGCCAAACATAATCTCCTTGCCTTAACATCCCAAACACTGGGATTACAGACACACGCCCAGCTTCAGCAAGTTTTGAGGGGACACAAGGGAAAAAAAAATCTATAGCAGCCTTTCCCATGAGACTTCTGATCATTCTAGCCTAACCTTCTTTAAAACATGGTGGCTGGACTCCAAGAGGGCAAGTTCAGAGTAAATGATTGTCCAGTTTCTACATACACTTTGTTTATCTTTGTGGCACTGACAAAGCATGTCACTGTGGCTAAGTCCAGAATCAGGATGACATGGAACTGGATAAAACCATGCAAACCAGGAGATGTGTCCCCTGGGAGCAGCCAACATAGCAACACACAAAATGCAGCCGTCACCACCCCTCCCCCATCCTGGATTCCTCTATATCACTTTCCCATCCATTATACTGTTAGCATCAGGTTTGAGGCCAGCGGTCTCATCACCTAAATCAGAGGCTGAATCGTGTGGGTCTTCTGTTACTTTTTCTCCAGGTCCGGGGATCTCCAGTGGTGTCCCAGAACAGGCTCATGGGACTTAAGACAGCTAATGGTGAACACACCTGGGTTCACTTATGCTGCATTAGAGCCTTGAAATTGGGCCCTACAGAAGAATTTATAGTAGAGAAATATCACTGGGAATCAGAGCTTTAAGGTCCCCTGTTAAATACAGTGTTAAACACACCACTGCCTATGCCCGAAAAATAAGTTATATCTTCCTCCCTCCCTCCTACCGCCATGCTGAGGCTAAGACAGAGACCCGATAACCGCAACAGACATTCTCCTTCAGATGGGTTTGGGGAATGGAACACAGAGTGGTCACTGGCTCATAAACACCTCCCTCTCTGATTGTTCTTGCTGGCCTCAGTCTCAGGATCCTCTTGCCTAAATGCTGGGATAGTGTGGGCCACCAAGCCCAGCACCGAACCATGAAAGTCCTGATTTCCTGCCCAGCACATATCTGAGTCTACACAGATAATTCCCTTGGTTGGGCCTGATTCTGCTCTGTGTGGAGCTGCTGGCTCCAAGATCGACGGTCACAGGTCTGGGCTCTCTGCTTCAAAAATGTCCTCACTTTTGAACAAGAAATAGGCAGTGTTTGCAAATAAATGCAGAGCCCTCTATGCTATCTGTCTATGTATGTATGTATGTATGTATCTATCTATCTATCTATCTATCTATCTATCTATCTATCATCTATTCATCTATCTATCTACCTATCATCTATCTATCTACCTATCATCTATCATCTATCTACCTATCATCTATCTATCTACCTATCATCTATTATCTATCTATCTATCATTTATCTATTTATCATCTATCTACCTATCATCTATCTAGCTACCTATCTATCATCTATCTATCAATCTATTATCTATTAATCTATTATCTATCTACCTACCTTTAGTTAGTTAGTTAGTTAGTTAGTTAGTTAGTTAGTTGAGATAGGGTCTCACTCTGTAGTCCTGGGCTAGCGAACTCACTCTGTAGACCAGGTTGGCCTCTGGCCTCTAACACACAAAGATCAGCCTGCAGTGCTCCCCAGTGCTGGGAATCAAAGGAGCCTGCCCCACCCCTTTCCCTTTTTTTTTTAAGAGACAATTATTTACTTATTTTTATTTTATGTGCATTGAAGGGATAAATAATTTATTTTTATTTGTGTGTATTGATGTTTTGCCTCCATGTGTGTTTGTGTGAGGATGTCAGATCCCCTGGAACTGGTATTACAGACAGTTGTGAGCTGCCATGTGGGTGCTGGGAATTGAACCCAGGTTCTCTGGAAGACCAGTCAGTGCTCTTAACCACTGGGCCATCTCTCCAGCCCCTCCTCCCACCCTTTCATTTTGTATGTTTGCAGTGCAGAGGACAAGCAGTCTGCTGACTGATACCCCCCCCCCATCTCTCTTTCCATTTATCTGTATCCCTTTCAGTCCCAACTGCTGCTTCCTTGACTGTTAAAGTTTTCTTTAAGGCGGTAGACTCAGCAGCTTTCTCTGGAGAAACCTGAGCCTACTTTTCTTTTGTGTTTTGCTTTGTTGGGTTGGTTTTTTGAGAGAGAGTTTCTCTGTGTAGCAGCCCTGGCTGCCCTGGAACTCATTCTTTAGACCAGGCCATCTCTGCCCCCAACCACACCCAAACCCTGGGACTAAAGGTGTGCACCACCACCACCACCACCACCACCACCACCACCACCACCGCCGCCGCCGCCTGGCTATACTGTCTTTTCTTAAGCCTGGCTCTCACTTTCAATGTGTCACTGGAGGCTGGGGTCTGAGCCAGGTGTTTCCAGGTTCTTACCCAAGTGATTAAAAATAAAAGCTCACACAGATTTGCAAAAGAAGCAAGATAATTTATCTGGAGCAAATCGATAGCACGGATTAAATGGGGATAACTGGATCACATGATGTGATGATTTGTATATGCTTGGCCCAGAGAGTAGCACTAAGGAGGTGTGGCCTTGTTGGAGTAGGTGTGTCACTGTGGGTGTGGGCTATCAGACCCTCATCCTAGCAGCCTGGAAGCCAGTCTTCTGCTAGCAGCCTTTAGATGAAGATGTAGAACTCTCAGCTCCTCCTGAACCATGCCTGCCTAGATGCTGCCATGCTCCTGCCTTGATAATAATAGACTGAACCTCTGAACCTGTAAGCCAGCCTCAATTAAATGTTGTCCTTATAAGAGTTGACTTGGTCATGGTGTCTGTTCACAGCAGTAAAACCCTAAGACACATGACTAAGGACACTCAGGCTCCAGCTACTGTTTGGGGCTTCCTTTTGTGAGATTCAAAGAGGGGATTTAGTTCCTAAGGGATGTCGTCTGTAAGTTCACTATCTTGATTATGACATTAGACCATACATTCACTTTCCTACCATCCATGCCCCATCCCATAATGCATCACACCCGATTATGCACAGGCATCAGATGGAAAATGAGAGATTCTCTCTAACCGGTCACTATTATCAGATAAAGGACAGTCTTGCCCTACTGTGTGTCCACCCAAAACCAGTTCAGCCCTACTGGCCCTTCTGATCTTCATACCTGAATACATTGGGAATATATTTGAATGGAAACTCTCTAAATTTGACTGTTATCAGGGGCAGGGGAACTCATACCATTGTTCAAGGATGGAAGAACATGTAGTCCAATGCAAATAAGGGGCTGGGGGTCCTAAAACTGCTCTATGCATTATAATAAGGGGCTGGGGGTCCTAAAACTGCTCTATGCATTATAATAAGGGGCTGGGGGTCCTAAAACTGCTCTATGCATTATAATAAGGGGCTGGGGGTCCTAAAACTGCTCTATGCATTATAATAAGGGGCTGGGGGTCCTAAAACTGCTCTATGCATTATAATAAGGGGCTGGGGGTCCTAAAACTGCTCTATGCATTATAATAAGGGGCTGGGGGTCCTAAAACTGCTCTATGCATTATAATAAGGGGCTGGGGGTCCTAAAACTGCTCTATGCATTATTGGGAAAGGGGTGAGTGTGTCGAGCTTGTGCAGTCGAAGGAACTAGATTCCCAAGTAGATTCCTGTAGGGGGTGTGTATAACTAAAACCAAAATGGCCGTCTCAGGGTACCAAACGTGCCTACGCTTCCGTGCCTCAGATGCTTATGGTTGAATCTGTATTAAAACTCTTTTCTTAATAAATTAACCGATCTGGAAAGTGGTGGTTTAGCCTTTAATCTCAGAACTCAGGAGACAGAGGCAGGCAAATCTCTGTGAGTTTGAGGACAGCTTGGTCTACAGACAGGGATGTTACACAGAGAAACCCTGTCTCAAAAAAACAACCAATCAACCAACCAACCAACCAATAAATTAAAGGTTAAAAAATAAACTAAATTTTTTGAAGGACTCCATAGATCTGTAAATAATATAGTATAGTCGATTCAGTCAGCTGTAACGTGGCCTGTGCCATCAGGGTGAACCACAAGCCAGCAAGGTACTTCACACCTGTAACCCCAACACTCGGAAACTGAGGTCTCTGAATTTGAGGCAAAATACTGTAACTCTGTCTCAGAAAACCAAGTATATAAGTAAATAAACAAATTCATTTTAGATCTTAACAAGGTGTTGGATCTTAGCAAAAAGTTTTCTGTCTCCCTTTTCATTTGGCCTAGCCTTTACTCTGTGTTCTACCACCAGGGTCCTGGGTTTTTATTATTATTATTATTATTATTATTATTATTATTATTATTATTATTATTAAACTTATTTTGAGACAGTGTCTTAGTTAGGGTTTCTATTGCTGTAAAAAGACATCACAACCATGGCCATTTTTTCTTTTAAGATTTAGTGTGTGTGTGTGTGTGTGTGTGTGTGTGTGTGTGTGTGTGTACACTGTCACTGTCTTCACACACACCAGAAGAGGGCATCGGATTCCATCACAGGTGGTTGTAAACTACCATGTGGTTGCTGGGAATTAAACTCAGAACCTCTGGTGCTCTTAACCACTGAGCCATCTCTCCAGCCCAGGCAACTCTTATAAAGGAAAACACTTCACTGGGGCTGGCTTACAGTTTCAGAGGTTTAATCCATATACTCGTGGTAGGAAGCATGGTAGCATCCAGGCAGACATGGTGCTGGAGAAGGAGCTGAGAGTTCTATCTACATTTTGATCCACAGGCAGCAGGAGACTGTCTCATTGTGCACAGCTCCAGCATGTAACACCCCAACGCCCACCCCCAAAATGACACACTTTCTCCAACAAGGCTGAACCTCCTAATAGTGCCACTTCCTATGGGCCAAGCATTCGAACACATGAGTCTATGGGGCTATTCCTATTCAAACCATCTCACTATGGATCCCTGGCTGACCTGAAACTCTCTATATAGACCAGGCTGGACTTGAACTTAGAGATCCAGCTACCCACAGCCAACAAGGAATTTTTTTTTTTTGTCCTGAGGTTATTTTTTAAGAGCTTTTTGTCCTAGTAAGGTGATGCAAACCTTTAATCCCAGCACTTGGGAGGCAGAGGCAGGTGGATTTCTGAGTTTGAGGCCAGCCTGGTCTACAGAGTGAGTTCCAGGACAGCCAGGGCTACACAGAGAAACCCTGTCTGAAAGAAAGAAAGAAAGAAAGAAAGAAAGAAAGAAGGAAGAAAGAAGAAAATAGCCTTTAAAAAAGATTAATCTACTTATTATATGTATGTGTGTATGCCTACATAAGTTTATGTATACTATACAGGGGTCAGAGGGCATCAGATCTCTTGGAATTGGGGTTATTGTTAGCTGTGAGACACTGAATATATATGCTGGCAATTTAACCTAGGGCCTTTGCAAGAGCATAGACTTTAATAATCATGCAGTCAGACAAAAAGAAAAAAGGATTTTATTTTTCTTTTTTGTTTGTTTGTTTTTTTTTGTTTTTTGTTTTTTGTTTTTTTTTGGGTTTTTTGAGACAGGGTTTCTCTGTGTAGTCCTGGCTGTCCTGGAACTCACTCTGTAGACCAGGCTGGCCTCGAACTCAGAAATCCGCCTGCCTCTGCCTCCCAAGTGCTGGGATTAAAGGCGTGCGCCACCGCCGCCCGGCCAGGATTTTTATTTTTCAATCTTGCAAGTCCTTTTAGAAATATTTTAGGTTTATAAGTGTGTGATTGTTACATTTTGTTTCCTTGAAGGAGGGCTTCATGCTGTGGTCCAGGCTGTCCTAGAACTCACTAAGTAGCCCAGGTTGGCCTCAAACTCACAGCAATCCTCCTACCTCAGCCTCCCAAATGCTAAAGAATTACAGATGTGAGTCACTGCTCCTGGCTCCCGGCCCACACCCATTTCTACCTCCACCCTATCTTCCCCAATTCCTCCCACCCCTCTACCCTCCCCCACCCCCACCTCCAGCACATTCGTCCTGAAATGCCTCATCACAGGAATCTAAAATAAGACAATTTCAGTATCCTGCCAGGAAATCTTTCTAGCTAAAGTCACAACTTAGTTAGAAACAGTTTCTGGCGTCCAAGTTACTACAGGTGACAGACAACCCAGAACTTGAGTTCCTCCATCTCCAAGTTCCATGGCAGCCTCCTTTTCTCCCCTGTCTTTCCAAACAGGCTCTTCTCTGTCCTTCCTAACTTTGCCTGCACCTGAGTCCCAAGGGGAAAGAGACAAGGTAATGGTGGTAACACCCCACTTCTGATACAAATTCCTACTTCTGTGAGTTGTTAATATCACATACCAACATAAAACAGGCGGTGGCTGCTGCTGCTGCTTGGGATTTTGTTCGTTTGTGGTCCTGGCAGTAAGTCCCATTCACCACACACACTAGGCAACAGCTCTGATGCCTAAACTACACCCCAGCCCCACATGCTAACGTACGTGTGTGTGTGTGTGTGTGTGTGTGTGTGGTGTGTGTTTTATTTAGGGCATGGGGAGGGGAGTTGAGGGCGTAGTAGATACAGAAAAAGGCAGAGAAAGAGAGAGGGAGAGAGGAGAGAGAGGAGAGAGAGGGAGAGAGAAGAAGAAAAAGGAGAAGGAGGAAGAGAGGCCAGCCATGAACATGTGGAGAGAGGTGGGGGGAGGGGAATGGGGAGAGAAGGGACAGAAAGGGAAGAGGGCAAGAGAACAAGAGAGCAAGAGTCTTTTTATATTTTTAACATAGTTTTTTGGGGGGAGTTTATCTTATTTTGCTTTTGTTTGGGTGTTTTCCAGAATCTCACTCTGTAGGGTGAGGCTGACCTAGACTTTCCGACAATCCTCCTGCTTCAGCTTCCAAACAACAAGTAGAACAGGCACGAGCCATCACGTGTAGCTTAACAGATTGTCTTACAGTAGTTCACTTTTCTCGTGATTTTGTCTTGACTTAGTTTGACCTGACAGTTTTATGAGCCTGGTTATCTGAGGCCACTAAAGCCACTATAGCCAGGTGAGGCCCAAAAGGGACCTGGATGTCTGTGACAGTCCCTGATCCTCCCGGCTTTTTCTGAAGGGTTTCTCATCATTTAAAACACTGTCTCTGGCTCCTAAGAGCCCAAGATCTCAGTGTAGAAGTTGTTATCAAAGTGCTTGTTAATGTCTCACTGGCTAACCCTCTGCAGGTTCAGGATCTCAATAAGAAAGTAATAGATAAAGTCATGAATGTTCGAAGGTACTGGTTTGGGGGAACTAATGATGTAACAGTCTTTTGTTATTCTTGAGCTTTGTTCTGTTACTTGTTAGATTTCATTTTTATTGTTTTTAATGTGTGTGTGCGCGCTCACATGTAAGTGCAGGTGCCTACAGAAGCCATAGGAGCTGGACTTACAGACTGTGTGAGCCACCCAATATGGGTGCTAGAATTTGAGCTTAAGTCCAGTGGAAGTAAATGCTCTTAGCCACAGAGCTGTCTCTCTAGCGCTTTTTTCTGTTTCTGCAACAGTGTCTCAGGGCCCTTGTTGGCCTTGAACTCCCTATATCCCTGAGGATGACCTTGAAGGTCTGATCCTCCTGCTTCCACGACCTCCCTAGTGCTGGGATTTTATGGGTGTACAACACCTCGTCTTGTCTTATTCTGTGCTGGGAGTGGAACCCCAGGCTTTGAACATGCTGGGCAAGCAAGCACTCCATCAATAGAACTTAGCCATCAGTTTCCAGCACTACAAGGATCAAACAAAAGCCAGATGCTGTGGCACACAGCTGTAATACCAGCACTAAGCAGGCAGAGGTTCCTTCATTTGAGAAAAAGAATACCTCAGTAGGGAGGCTGAGAGATGATGTTGTAATGGAGAAATAAAGGCAGTTACAGGCAGGTGTGGTGGCACACACCCTCCCTAACCCCTGGCGATGGCATCATGAGTTCAAGGCCCGAGCTACTGAAAAACTTAAAGGCCATCTTTGTCTACATGGTAAGAACCTGTATCAAAATCTCACCCCGAAAAGAAATTAAGATAATAGCGTTACTACCCTTTAGAGTCATTCTGGTGAGGGACCAGATGTGGGGAGAAGGCAATCACAGGGTTTGTAGAGGCGAGAAGGCAAGGAGTCCTCCCGTTGGTGAGATTCACACACAGAAAGGAGAGATGACTAGAAAGAGAAATGGTGATCCTCTGGTTAGAGCGGCTGGGCCATGATGTGCTGGCAGAACATCCGCATGCCGCTGCCTAGCAGCTGTAAATGTAGGCGTGAAGTCGGTGATACCCGAATCCGTAGGTCCTGTCTCTGTATGCAAATTGACCTGACCTAGCTATATGAGAATCACTCACATAAAGACTGCTTTGATGATGACTTACAGTATGGCCAAGGAGCCCTCTTTGCATAGAGCTAAAGAAAAGGAAGGCAGAAGACCTTGGAGCAGTTAAAGAACCTTCGCACTGAAGGTACAAAGGAAATCCTGGAAGGAAACCAAGTGAGAACTCAAGTGTAGGCAGATCTCAGTGGAGGAGCGCTTTCCTCAAACACGTTAGCCCTGAGCATCCTCTCCAGCATGTGCCGCACACAGCTCTAACCCCAACACTCAGGCAGCGGAGGACAGACAATCAAGACTTCAGTGTTATCCTCTGAGACACAGGGAGTTCTAGACCAGTCTCGTAAAAAGCAAAACTAAAACAAAAAGACTGTGAAGACATTTTCCTGCCAGATGACTACTACGCTTACCTCTTCTCCACTTGGTCCCAGCTGGGACTAACGGGTGATCCGAGTTCCCCTCCCTTCCTTTCTGTTTGTCATAAAACCCTATGACAGTTCAGCCAAGCTAATGGCTGCTTTGTAACAGAAATGGACTTTAATTCCATTTTCCAGTAAGATATCAGATATTCCTGTTTCCATCTGAGCTTTCAATAGAATTCTTTTTCCATCCCTATTTCGACAAACATTTCTCTTCCCCTGCCCCCGCCCCAGCTCTCTCTCTCTCTCTCTCTCTCTCTCTCTCTCTCTCTCTCTCTCTCTCTCTCTCTCCTCAAGTACGGGGGTTGATCATAAACATATGCCTCCATGCCTGGCTCCACCACCAACTTTTAAAGGTTTTACCTGCATGTATGATGTATATGCACCAACCACATGCGAGTTTGGTGCTCCTGGAGACCAGAAGAGGCATCGGATTCCCACTGAAGTTTTAGATGGTTATGAGCTGCCATGTGGTTGCTGGGAATCTAACCCAGGTTCTTTGGAAAAGCAGTCATTGCTCTTAATCTCTGAGCCATCTCTCCAGTCTCTTCTGCTATTGCTGTAGTTATAACCACTCAACTCATCTCTAAGAGGCATCAGACTTTATGATTCTCCAGGTTTTTTTTTGGGGGGGGGGGGTTGGTTTGGTTTGATTTTTGAAACAGGGTCTTATGGCTGGGCATGGTGGCACATGGCTTTAGTCTCAGCATTTAGGAGGCAGAGGCAGGAAGAAGGGAGGAGAGAGGAAGAAGAAGAAGAAAGAGGAGGAGGAGGGAAGAAAGAAAGAAAGGAAGAAAGAAAGGAGGGAGGGAGGGAGGAAGGGAGGAAAGAGGGGAGGAAGAGAGTCTGCACCCCTGGTCAGCCTGAAACTTGCTATGTTTCGCATTGGTTTTAAACTCACAGAGATCTGCCTGCCTCTGGCTCCTGATAATGCTCCATTTTTGATCCCTCACCAGAACTGCCCGCTATACTTCATGGAAACCTAGGCTATTCTTTAACCTCCTTCTCCAAATTCTCTCATCTTCTACTCAGTTCTAAAGCCACTTGGTTTTTAGGTATTTGTTAGTACATCTTCTTCTCAGAGCTGGAGACATGGCTAAGCTGTTTGTCCCAGCATTCAGGAGGCAGATGCATGTGGATCTCTGAGTTCCAGGAAAGCCTGGGCTACAGAGTGAGTTCCAGAAAAGCCTGGGCTATATAGTAAGAGAAACCTAGTGTCAAAAAAAAATCAGTTATTGCTCTTCCAGAGGACAAGTTCAGTTCCCAGCACCCATACCTGGTATCCCAGCAACCTTTAACTCCAGCTTCAATGGATCTAACACCCTCTTCTGGACTCTGCAGGCTGCAGGCACTTACACACACACACACACAGACACACACACTCATCCACACTATTAAAAGAAAACAGGTGTGGTGTCACACACCTCTAACCCTAGAGCTTGGAAGATAGAGACAGGAGGATTAGAAGTTTAAGGTTAGCCTTGGCTACATGGAAAGTTAGGCCAGCCAGAGACATATTGGACCCAGTCTCCAAAAGCAATATAAATCAATACAGGAAATGGAGCGATGGCTCAGTGGTGAAGAGCACTGTCTGCTCTTCCAGAGGACTTGGTTTGATTCCCAGAACCCACACAATGGTTCACAGTCATCTGTGACTCCCTCTAACCACTACATGTATGCTGTCATCTATGTGCTCCCGCTCTCACACACATATACACATACACAAGCACACAACCAGTTAAAATTAAAGTGAAACAAAAACTGGGCATAGTGATACTACACAGTGGTGCATCTATGTCTGTGTGTGTGTGTGTCTGTGTGTCTGTGTGTATCTGTATGTCTATGTGTATCTGTGTGTCTGTGTATATCTGTGTGTGTCTGTATGTGTCTGTGTGTATGTCTGTCTGTGTCTATCTGTATATGTACGTCTATGTGTGTGTGTGTGTATCTGTGTATGTGTCTGTGTGTGTGTGTATCTGTGTGTGTCTGTGTCTGTGTGTATGTCTGTCTATGTGTGTCTATCTGTGTATGTATGTCTATGTGTGTGTGTGTATCTGTCTATGTGTGTCTGTGTATCTGTGTGTGTGTGTCTGTGTGTGTCTCTGTGTGTGTCTCTGTGTGTGTCTGTGTATGCATCTGTGTGTGTTTATGTATGTGTCTGTGTGTGTATATGTGTCTGCATGTGTATCTGTGTGTCTGTATGTATGTGTCTGTGTATGTATGTCTCTGTGTGTGTCTGTCTGTGTGTGTGTATATATGTATGTCTCGATCTGTGTGTGCATGCCCATGTTTAAGCCTGTAACCCCAGCATTCTGGAAGTGGAGGCAGGGGGATCATCAGTTCAAGACTGTCCTTGTCTGCATATTGAGTTTAAGGCTAGCTTGAGCTGCATGAGCCATCGTCTCAAACAACCGGAGAAGAAAAGCGTGCTGAGAACAGGCATCTGGTAGAGCTGACCCGAAGGCTGCAATGACTTCCCTGTGGCTTCTTCACAGGGCTTTCTGGCATCAACCAGACCCGTCTTGAGTTCCACTTCTCTGGTAGAACGGCTGGTGGCGTGGAGGTCCGGCAGACCCGCTTCATGTTCTTCGTGCAGCTTCCTCCCAACACCACCCAGACCATGAATATAAGAGTCCTTGTGCTAAGACCATATGACACCAACCTCACCTTGGCAAGCCAATACATGCTGCAAGTGGATACCAGTGGCTGGCACCAGCTTCTCCTGGGACCGGAAGCTCAAGCTGCTTGCAGCCAGGGGCACCTTACTCTGGAGCTGGTACCAGAAAGCCAGGTGGCCCACAGTTCCTTGATCTTGGGTGGATTTTCCCACAGGCCTTTTGTGGCAGCCCAGGTAAGAGTCGAGGGCAAGCATCGGGTTCGCCGGCGAGGTGTTGACTGCCAGGGTGTGTCCAGGATGTGCTGTCGACAAGAGTTCTTCATAGACTTCCGTGAGATTGGCTGGCATGACTGGATCATCCAGCCCGAAGGCTATGCCATGAACTTCTGCACCGGACAGTGCCCACTACATATGGCAGGCATGCCTGGCATCTCTGCATCCTTTCACACTGCAGTGCTGAATCTGCTCAAAGCCAACACAGCTGCCAGCACCACCGGTGGGGGCTCGTGCTGTGTGCCTACATCTCGGCGCCCTCTGTCTTTGCTCTACTATGACAGGGACAGCAACATTGTCAAGACGGATATACCTGATATGGTGGTGGAGGCCTGTGGGTGCAGTTAGCTCATGTGTGATACAGGTAGCCTAAGGTAGAGCGGTCCTCCTCAGGAAGGGGTGACTCTGCTCCCACTCCTGTCCAGAATGTAAGCACCTTCTTTCTAAGCATGTACACTTCCCTCTGTTGACTCATAGATCCACCTCTAAAGAGAGTCACTCATGACCAATGATAGCCTTTCTCTCACCTGGAACATGGCTGACCCAGTAGACCCACATCTTCAGCCTTAGGCCAGGGCTAATCCACTGCCAACCACAAGCAATATCATTTCGTTCCCAGCCAACACACCCTAGTCAACTATGTCATCTACTCTGCCTCCCTATCCTTGCCACCCAGTGGCTCCTACCCCACGATGACGTGCCTTAGTGTCTCCCCCTGAATTCTATGGCTCTCTGAAGAACCCCTTCCTCAGGTTCACCCAAGATTATATTGCTGCTTTCCAAAGCAAGGCTCATCTCTCCAATTTTGAGGCCCTCACCCAGATGTGTCACTAAATACTGTTTGCACAGCTGCCTGTGTTCTCTGCCCTTCTCTGCCCTCAGGGGTGATATACCAAGCTTCTACGTCGTCTGAACTCTACAGCTGAACTTGACCAAAGGGAGACTCAGGTTGGAAACTTAAAGCCTAGGATGACACAGAAAAACTCTATCACATGTATAGGTCCAGCCCTGCACTGGAGAGACTGAGGCAGGAAATCTACCTGAAGGTTGAGGCCAGCTAGCTTTAGGCTAGCCTGGGCTATGCTGTTAAGACCTTGTCACAAAGTAAAAGAAGGGAAAATAAAAGAATATTTTCTTTTCTTTTTTTTTAGAATTATTTATTTAGTTTATGTATGTGAGTACAATGTATCTATCTGTCTTCAGACACAGCAGAAGAGGGCATCGGATTCCATTACAGATGGTTGTGAGCCACCATGTGGTTGCTGGGAATTGAACTCAGGACCTCTGGAAGGGCAGTCAGTGCTCTTAATCACTGAGGCATCTCTCCAGCCCCAAAAGAATATTTTCTATGTCTGCCCCCCCCCCACTTATTTACAGGTTGTGGCTCCGTATAACCATGGCTGTGCTGTGTCTACGTCACACCGTTGTTTTGACACTAAGGGCTCCTGATGGTGCCTCCACTGTCTAGTCCCTGGTGTTTGAACATCCCTTTTTTTCAACTCACTGTGTAGAGCAGGCTTGCCTAAAACTCACAGAGATCCACCTTCTTCTACTAGGATTAATGGTCTTCACCACCATGCCTAGCTTAGAGCATCACTCTGTTGGTTCCCTTAACCCCACCTATGACTGTAACTCTCTCACTAATTCCTCCTGAGATAGCTCAAAGGGTCCCCTGCTCCTATTGGGATGTTCCCTAGTACCCCAGATCACTGGACCTTTCTTCACATGGACCCCTCCAGCCAGGTTGTCCCATCTGTCCCATACCTCACGTCTCTTTCCTCTTCCAGGACGCCCCTTCTTCCTTCCTCTCCCTCCATCCTCCATTCAGAACTACCCTCCAATGGTTTCGTGGCTAATAATGAACTAGCTTTTGCCTGGATCTCATCTCCCTCTGTACTCACTCCAAGAGTTGAGACAGATCAATAATCAATTATCCAGTGAGCCAGCACTGGACACAGGCTGGCAGAGGCATCCTCTGAGCTGGTGGCTGGAAGTCTGCCTCACCTCCCTCCTATGTGCTCTTAGAGCTTTACCATGAGTCCTGCCTGGAGGCTTGAGTGGGACCAGACAAGGAAGGCCTCAGATAACGAGAGGGCAGCATTTATCCCGAGATCTGGTGCTCCTTGACCTTTGCCTTTCTTTCCTCACCACCCCTTTGGCTGGACAGCCCTGAACTGGGGTCGATATCGTCTGCAGCCCAAGGCCAGGTTTGCGCAAAGCCCATGTGTCCTTTGGGAAATGCGATGTCTGTGTTTGCTCAGCACATACTCCCCACATACCAGGTAAGAGGTCCCTGTAATGGAGACACAGGAGTGGAGACCTTCGAGGGATCTTTTGGGGAGCTGCAAGTCGCACCTGTGGGGTTTCCCACCTTTGACTCGTCTGTCCTCCATCTAAAGAGGTCCCATGGTGTCTCTTCCTCTCCCTTCTGTCAGTGTATCCAACTTTTATTCCTCTCTGAGATCTAATTTCTTCTCTTATACTGACAGTTTCAGTGCCCAGGACCAAGACCAGGGCAGGGCAAGAGGCGCTCACCCGAGGCTCGGGTGGAATTTTTAGGTGAGAGCAAACAACTCATGGATGGAGGAAACCGGTATTTTAATGAAACATTTTCAGAGTGGATGCTGCAAAGGAACAAAGTAGCATATTTAAAAATAAACGCACATCCGTGTTATCCACTTTCTTTTTTGGCTCTGGTTTTTTTTTTTTTTTTTTTTTTTGATTAAAAGAAGAAGAATGGATTGCTCTGTTGTCTTCTACACACCTCCTCCCCTGATCCCCCATCCCCAGACTCCTTCAGGCTGTTCTCCTTTGGGCAAATAAGTGGTCCTGATTCTTCTATTCCCTTCCCCACTCTCAAGCCCAACGCTACCCCCAGCCCCCAGCCAGCCTGGTGGCAAGGCGGGCGGGCAGTGTGGCAGATGCCTGGGTATTTATAACCTGGAAGCACTTCTTGGGGAAAGTGACTAAGATGCTAAGATCGTATTTATAGCTGAGTTCTGACGTAAGTGTCGGTGGGGAGGTAGGGCCGGGCCAGGCGCTACAGCAAAGAGGATGGGAAGAGCTAGAAGCCATGGGCACCAGACAGAGGGGCTGGGGAAGGTGGCATCCCTGACTCCTACAGCCACAGCTTGTGACTTCCCCTGAGCCTGTTTTCTGGCACAAGCCCTCCTAGGTGCCACCAGGGATGGGCACTTAAGGATTCATGGGCCATTCTCCGGGGGGCCAACAGGCCATCACTTACATGCAGCAACAGAGAGAAACCTGAGAGCTCTAGGGAGCAGTAGCTAAAACTCTTGAATATGTTTCAGGACCTGGGGAAAAATGCAGGTGGATACAAGTGTCTCCTAATTCTTCTTCCCTCTTCTCCACTCCATGGTGCCCTGAGTTTCTAGGAAGTCTGGCCTTCGACATCTGGCTCCATTGCCACGTGTCAACGGCGGTAGGGATGTAGCCCTGAGGACCTCCTCTGCTCTCTGGGCAGTAGTTGAGGTAAAAGAGCAGAGGTGCCAGCCCCTGTCCACTGCTTGTGAGGAAGGCAGGGTCCTAAGGGGGCCTGTAAAGCATATTCTCCACTTTTCAGTCCAGCAGCTCCATCCCTGTCCCCAGGATTCTCTGGTCAGCTGCTGTCCAGTGACAAGGTACTGCCCCATGGTGGACACTGGTGGTACTGAGACTCAGCCCTCAAAACATCCCTTTGCACCGGTCCAGACCTAGAACTCTCTAGGCAGTACCACCAGCTACACAAGGGGAAGGTAGAGTGGTTGGGGCCCCTAAATCATACCTTCTTTGCCCATGGCTTTCTCCCTAATGCCACCCACGTTCTTACCAAACCTGGTGCCTGTGGAGAAGGGCTAGCCTGATACTACCCTCTTGTATCAGAGGTAGAGGGTCACTCCCATTTAAAGGTCATGCATCTCAGGGCTGGCTACATAGCTCAGTGGTAGAGTACTAGCCTAGCATGTGCAGAGCCCTAGCTTCAATCCTGAGCATTGAATAAAAGCCAGATATGATGGGGGTGGTACATGCCTTTAATCCCAGCACTCAAGAACAGAAGTTGAAGGTTACCCTTAACAACACAGGGAGTTGAAGGGCATCCTTAGCTACACAGGGAATTCAAAATCAGCCTGGGCTACAGGAGAGTCTGTCTCAAACAACAACAAAATAATTTACCATAGTCTCCACTATGAAGGAGACTGAGGCAGGAGAGTAATTTATACTAGGAGTTCTAGCCAGTCTGGGCAACTTAGAAATACTTCATCTCGAAAGACAAAAACCAAAGCAAATAAAGAACAACAAACCCCCCCAGCCTGGTCTACAGAGTGAGTTCCAGGACAGCCAGGGCTACACAGAGAAACCCTGTCTCGAAAAACCAAAAAAAAAAAAAAAAAAAAAAAAAAAAAAGAATACCCCACCCCCACCCCAATAATTCTGGTGCTGGTGGCACATATCATTAATGCCAATACTCAGGAAATAGAGGCAAGTGGATCTCTGTGAGTTCAAGGCCAGCCTGGTCTACAGAGCAAGTTCCAGGACAGCCAGGACTACACAGAGAGAGCCTGGAAAGTGAGGTTGGGAGGTGGGGTCAGAAATTGGGAGATTACTCAGTAGACAAAGCTATGGCTTTGAGAGCACATAGACCTGCATCAGAGTTTCCAGAACCCAGGTAGAAATGCAATCCCAGTGCTCCAGATGCACAGGCAGGAGGTGCTTCCTGGGACTCACTGCCCAGCCAGTCTAGTCTAATTAGTGAGTTCCAGAACAATTAGGATGTCCTGTCTCAAAGGAGGTGGATAACGTTCCTAAGGATGGCACCCAAGGCTGTTCCAGCCTCCACACACATGTGCACGCACAGGTGCACACACACACACACACACACACACACACGCACGTTAAAAAACAAAAGTCAGGGTGGGGTGGGGGGCTGGAGAGATGGCTCAGTGGTTGAGAACACTGACTGCTCTTTCAGAGGTCCTGAGTTCAATTCCCAGCAACCACATGGTGGCTCACAACCATCTGTAATGGAATCTGATGCCCTCTTCTGGTGTGTCTGAAGACAGCTACAGTGTATTCATATAAATAAAATAAGTAAATCAAAATAAATAAATAAATAAATAAATAAATACAAGTTTAAAAAACCAACAACCAAAGTCAGGGCTGTGGAGAGATGTCTCAGTGGCTAGGAGCACTGGCTGTTCTATTCCCAGCAACCACACAATCATTCCAGTTTCAGGACAACCATCACTCTCTTCCAGGCTCCAAAGTGCCATAGATAAAGTTTACTTGCATATTTGCAGGCAGAACACCCATACACATAAAGTAAATAATACATCTAAAAAAAAAAAAAAAAAAAAACCCAACAGCCAGGCAGTGGTGGCACATGCCTTTAATCTCAGCACTTGGGAGGCAGAGGCAGGTGGATTTCTGAGTTCGAGGCCGGCCTGGTCTACAGAGTGAGTTCCAGGACAGCCAGGGCTACATAGAGAAGCCCTGTCTCGAAAAAACAAACAAACAAACAAAACAAAACAAACAAGCAAAAATAAAACAAAGTCCATGAAGGCTGTGGTCAGAGCCCTGGATGACCAGGAGCCAAGGCAGGAGCTGAGGCAGAGGCTGAGGCAGAGGCTGAGGCAGGAGCTGAGGCAGAGGCTGAGGCAGGAGCTGAGGCAGGAGCTGAGGCAGAGGCTGAGGCAGGAGCTGAGGCAGGAGCTGAGGCAGGAGCTGAGGCAGAGGCTGAGGCAGGAGCTGAGGCAGGAGCTGAGGCAGGGGCTGAGGCAGGAGCTGAGGCAGGAGCTGAGGCAGGAGCTGAGGCAGAGGCTGAGGCAGAGGCTGAGGCAGGAGCTGAGGCAGAGGCTGAGGCAGGAGCTGAGGCAGAGGCTGAGGCAGGAGCTGAGGCAGGAGCTGAGGCAGGAGCTGAGGCAGGGGCTGAGGCAGAGGCTGAGGCAGAGGCTGAGGCAGGAGCTGAGGCAGAGGCTGAGGCAGAGGCTGAGGCAGAGGCTGAGGCAGGAGCTGAGGCAGGAGCTGAGGCAGGAGCTGCAGGTGTCGGTGCTCTTCCTGCTTTGTTCTCTAGGTCCCTTAAACTTCCATTTTCCACGTTATCAGAAGCCTGGCACCACCCCTGGGATGCCTCGGATTTGGCCAACTCCTCCAGTACCCTAAAGACAAGAGGTTACTGGGCACAGGTGTTTCAAAGGCACATGCCCTTCTGACAGCCTTGACAGACTCTGCCCTGCTGTAAGATTGCATCACCACCACCCCACCTCGGGTTTCCCCAGACATCACAGAAGCACGTCCTCACCCCTTGCTCTGGCCCTCCCCCAGGTGGACTCTGGGCAGCCAGCACAGGCAGGGTCAAAAGGTAACTTCTATGTCCCGTGGCACTGCCACCTTGGCCTGAGCCAGAGGACTCCATTTTTTTTTTAAACCACCCTTTCCAAAACCTATCCCAGCTTGAACGCTAGAAATGGAGACCAGAATTATTCTTCTGACACGGAGACCCCGAGAACTAACCAATGGAGCAGTCTCATAAAACTGTTTCTGTTTTCAAGCTAGGAAGTCAGGGCATAGTGAGGAGCCGCCCATCCCCACCTGGCTCCTATGGACTTCCCTCATCTGAGTCCCAGACCTTGGGAACTGATCGTGTGAAATCATCCTGTTTCTTGCATCATGCGTGGCCACGTTGCACCCCCCCCCCCCATACCCTTACCTCAAGCCATCACAGTCAGATGGTGAAACTTGAGCCCCAGGGGAGCCCTCCACCCCCTGCAGGGGCCTGATGGGCAGCGCAGCTGGCCAATCCTAAGGTTCAGAGGGTAGGACTGCTGGCTGACACGATAGGTGAGGGAGCCCAAGTAGTTGGCTCTAAAGAGGCTCCGCTCAGTAGCCAGTCATGAACTGTGAGGGTCAAACATAGCTACCCACCAGATGATCTACTCTCAGCCTTCCTGAGTCCCAGGCTATCAAGGACAAGTAGCTTGGTCTGCCCTTTGTCAGGGGTAGCTTGACACTGACTTGCTGCTGCTGCTGCTGCTGCTGCTGCTGCATCCTCTTTGGGAAATCAGACTCATTAAATTGCCATCCATCCGAGGTTCTCAACTCAGAGCCATCTGCCTGGAGCATGGGGCTTTCAAAGGTTCAGCTCTGGCCAATGCTGCTGTGGGCATTGGCGTGGATGCAGAGTACGAGGTGTGCGTGCCCGTCCTGTGGAGGCCCAACACTGGCACCCCAAGGAGAACGTGCTCTGATCCTGGAGCTAGCCAAGCAGCAAATCCTGGAGGGCCTGCACCTAACCAGCCGTCCCAGAATAACTCGCCCTCTGCCCCAGGCAGCACTGACCAGAGCCCTGCGGAGACTGCAGCCCAGGAGCATGGTCCCTGGCAACCGAGAGAAAGTGATCAGCTTTGCAACCAGCATAGGTGGGTGAGGGGAGAGAGACGCAGAAAGGGAGACAGGAGAGAGGCCTGCAAGGGAAGCAGGAGGAATGGGGTGTGGCAGCGAAAAGAAGAGCCGAGGGAGGACACGGCAGTCCAGGCTCTTTGCAGAGGTCTGTGGGAGGGACGGTTGGGCAGGGTGGCCGAGTGTCAGAAAAAAAGCTTTGTTTATGTTCACGTGTTTCTTTGCCTTTTTTTTTTTTTTTTTTTTTTTTTTTTTTTTTGCGTTTGAGCAGACAAATCGACTTCAATCTACCGCTCCATGCTCACCTTCCAGCTGTCCCCTCTTTGGTCCCACCACCTGTACCAAGCCCGCCTCTGGCTGCACGTGCCCCCCTCTTTTCCGGGCACTCTGAATCTGAGGATCTTCCGTTGCGGCACCACAAGGTGCCGAGGATACCGCACCTTCCTAGCTGAGCACCAAACCACTTCCTCTGGCTGGCACGCCCTGACTCTGCCCTCTAGCGGCTTGCGAAGTGAGGACTCTGGAGTCATGAAACTCCAACTGGAATTCAGACCCCTGGACCCTAACAGCACCGCTGCTGGACTACTACGGCTGCTCTTGGACACAGTGGGACAGCAGCGTCCCTTCTTGGAACTTAAGATCCGAGCTAATGAGCCCGGAGCAGGCCGTGCCAGGAGGAGGACTCCCACCTGTGAGCCTGAGACCCCCTTATGTTGTAGGCGAGACCACTATGTCGACTTCCAGGAGCTGGGGTGGCGAGACTGGATCCTACAGCCAGAGGGATACCAGTTGAATTACTGCAGTGGGCAGTGCCCGCCCCACCTGGCTGGCAGCCCTGGCATTGCTGCCTCCTTCCATTCTGCCGTCTTTACCCTCCTCAAAGCCAACAACCCTTGGCCTGCGGGTTCTTCCTGCTGTGTCCCCACTGCGCGAAGGCCTCTCTCCCTCCTCTACCTTGACCATAATGGCAATGTGGTCAAGACCGATGTGCCAGACATGGTAGTAGAAGCCTGTGGCTGCAGCTAGCAAGAGGACCTGAAGGTTCTGAGTGAAGTTCAAGGTTCAAGTTGGGGGTTCCCAAACCAAGAGTCCTGTGTCTGTCCAAACTGACACCCAACAAGTTTTGTAGCAGTATGCCTGGGTTTGACCCCTGTGGAACTTAAATGGGCATTTTCTTGTCCCAGATTCTGGCCTATTTCAGGCTGTTTCAAATGTGGACAGATGGGTAAAGCGTTTCCTTTCAAGGGACTGCCTGTATTTCCTACATCAAGCCCTGTTCCAGGACAGCAGGGGATGCCGTGGGAGGGAAGGAAGAATTCAGGGGAAAACTACTTAGTCTCTCCCGAGAAAGAAGTTTCTCAAGTGATGGAGGAGGAAGTAGAAGGGTGGGCAGGTTAGGAAAAGACAAACATACAGGCTAAGAACAGGGACCATTGCCTGCTTTGTCAAGGTCAAGAGGAAGAGGAGCAGGCACTGAGGAGGGAGGGGTGTTAGGAAGCCCTGGAGTTGAGAGTCAGTGAAAAGGGGTGCTGAACCCATAAGTTCTCTAGCCTCCCCTCAAGGACAGGACCCACATGGATGATATACATTTATATTTTCTTAATAAAAATGAGAAAGAAAAGCAACAGAGAGTTGTGTAAGGGGTTTGTTTAAATGGGGCATAAGCAAAGTGTGGTCTGGGGACCTCCGTGCTCCAGCAGGCCTCTGAAGCCTTCTCAGGGATTCTCAAAACTATTTTCATAATCACACCGAGATGTTATTTGTCATTTGCTATCATTATCTTTACATTCTACAGTGGGAACAGGGTGTGGTGGTTTATGCTTATAACTACAGCCCTCAGGAGGCTGAGACAGGAGGATCACTGTGAGTTCAAGACCAGCCTTCATAGTGAATTCTGGGCTAGCCTGAGCTGTGGAGTGAGAGCATGTCTCAAAGCAAAAGAAATAAACAATAAAAACCATACAGTGAGTCTCTCCAGAGTATATTATATGACACGGCTGATGACATCATTGCTCATATATTCTTTTCTTTTCTCTCCTTTAAATAATTGTATTTATTTTTATTTTATGTATATGAGTCTTTCGCCTGCCTGTTAAATGCAGCACTGGCTTGCAGTACCCGTAGAGGTCAGAAGAGGGCACTGGATCCCTGGAATTAAAGTTAGAGCTGCGTGTGAGCCACCTGTGAGTGCTGGTTAACAGAACTCAGGTCCTTGGTAAGAGAAACAAGCAACCCTAATGTCTGAGCCGTCTCTCCACCTGACACACTCACATACACACGCACACACACAGACACAGACATATACATATACACATACATACATACATATATGCACATATACACACATATACACATACATACACACACAGACACACAGAGGTACACAGACACAGAGACACGCACATACACACACATAAACACACATACACACAGACATATACACATACATACACAGACACATACACACATATACACATACATACACACACAGACACATACACACAAATACACATACATACACACATACACACAAACACACAGAGACACACGCACATACACACACACAGAGACATAGACACACACATACATACACACATACAAACACACATATACACACATACACAAACACAGAGACACAAACACACACACATATATACACATACACACACACACAAACACACACACAGAGACACACACACACCTTGTTTTCTTTTGTTTGTTTTGTTTGGAAACAGCCCCAAGCTAGCCTGGAACTCTCAATCCTCCTGTCTCAGCCCCTCCTGCCCTGGAATTAAAGGCATAAAGCATCACACCTGCCTATGTGTTCTTTTGTTAGGGTACTTAACACTGTGCTGTTTGCATTTTAACACAATGCTGATATGCAAAAGCCATGCTTTAAAGGGCATGTAGTTCTTTTCTTAAACATTAAAGAGCACTGGGAAGCTGGCTCAGTGGTTCAAAGTGCCTACTGGGCCTGAGTTCAATTCTTAGTTCCTAGCTTCCATGGCTCACAACTACCCGTAACTCCAGCTCCAGGCACTCCAATGCTTTTTCCCTACATGCCCCACAATAGAAACAAAAAGCAGGAGAGTTGACTTGGTGCTTTAAGAGAGCCTGTTGCTTGTGGAGGACTGGTTTGGTTCCCAACTTCTTCGTGGTGGCTCAGCCATCGATAACTCCAGTTCCAGGGAGTCTGACATCCTCTTCCTCTGACCTCCACAGGCACCAGGCATGAATGTGGTGTGCATACACGGATGCAGGCAAAATATTCATGCTCATAAAATCAAATAAATACATCTGTCTTAGGGTTTTACTGCTGTGAACAGACACCATGACCGAGGCAACTCTTACAAAGGACATTTAACTGGGGCTGGCTCACAGGTTCAGAGGTTCAGTCCATTATCATCCAGGCAGGAGCATGACAGTGTCCAGGCAGGCATGGTGCTGGAGGAGCTGGGAGTTCTATAGCTTGTTCCCAAGGCAAACAGGAACAGACTGTCTTCCAGGCAGCTAGGAGGAGGGTCTCAAAGCCCACCCCCACAGTGACACACTTCCTCTAACAAAGTCACACCTCCTAACAGTGCCACTCCCTGGGCCAAGAATATTCCCACCACATTCCATAGACCCCACAGGCTTGTTCAAACACCTGAGTCTATGGGGTGCATACCTGGCCAAATCATAATGAAAAATATATTTAGTCCAATTTCAAAAGTCCCACAGTCTATAACAGCTCAACCATGTTTAAAGTCCAAAGTTAAAAGTCCCTTCTGAGATTCATTCAACCACTTAACCCCAAAGCAAGACAGGAAACCAGCTGGGCAAACTCCAAACTCTGCATCTCCATGTCTGATGTCAAAGTGGTCTTCAGATCTCCAACTCCTTTCTCAGCTTTGTTGACAGCAACATACTTCTTTCTCCTGGGCTGGTTCCACTCCCTGTTAGCAGCTTTCCTCAGTACGTATCCCATGGCTCTGGCATCTTTAACATCTTTAGGCCTCCAAGGCAACCTCAATGTTATAGCTTCTTGTTCCAATGTCTGGGATCCACACATGATCTTCTGGGCTCCTCCAAAGGGCTGGCGTCACTTCTCCAGCTCCACCCTCTGGAGCACTCTAAGCTCAGGTTGATCCACTCCACTGCTGCTGCTGTTCTTGGCGATCATCCCTTGGTACTGGCATCTCCAATACACTGGGGTCTTCAACTGCAACTAGGCTTCACCAATCTCCTCTCATAGGCTCTCTTCATGGTGCCAAGTCTCAGTTTCTTTGCATGACCCCTCAATCCTGGGACATCAACTGCAACTGAGGCTGCACCTTCACCAATAGTATTCCCTGACCTCTTACAGTGCCAAGCCTCAGGTGTTCTTCATGACCCCTTCATACTTTTAAAACCAGTACCACCTAGATGGCACACATTACCAAGTACAGCTGCAGCACGAGGTACAACCTTGATTTTCTCTGGAACACAGCTTCTTTGTTTTCTCAGAAAACACTTCCCAGAAGATTTCACCTCAGTGATGCTGGTCTCTTCTTAATCACTTAATTTCTTAGTTCCAGCTGACCAGCATCAATTGTCCCAGTAGTCCCCTCTAGTCTTGATTCTAAAGCCAGAGCCACATGGCCAGAGCTGCTGGACTCTGTTGCTTACTTGAGCTGGAACAGGGCCCCTTGTTCTATTACGTCATCACCAGCTTTCTGTTTTCCAACTCCTTCCCTGCCCAAGCTTGGCTGTCCTGGAACCTGCTCTGTAGATTGGCCTTGACCTCAGAGATCTGCTTGCACAGGTGTGCCCTCCAATTCTGGATTGTAGTTCACTCCAGATGTAGTCAAGCTGACAACCAGGAATAAACATCATAATGTCTACATTTTTTTTTTTTTAAATTAAAGAGAGGCTGGAAGCGCAGATCATCAGGTAAAAGTGTCTGCCACACGAGCACAATCTGTGTTTGGTTCCTTGATACCAGTGTGACATCCCAGGGAGCACACATCTGTGACCCTAACAGAGAGTTGACGAGATGGCTCTGCGGGTTAAGGCAGCCTGTCAAGCCTGAATACCTGTGTGTATGTTCAATCTCTGAAACATGTGTTGGAAGGAGAGGACTAGCTCCCACACGCAGTTTTGTTGGTTTGAATGAGAAAGACCCCAAAGGTTCGTCTCTATGAGTACTTGGTTCCAGTGGTGAAACTGTTTGGGAAGGATGCGGAGTCTTTGTTGAAGGAGACGTGTCACTGTGACAGGACTTCAGGTTTCAAAAGCACATGTCCTCTCTTCCCAGTTCACGCTACCTTTCTCTCTGCTTCCTGGCTGTGTCTCGGGGATATAAGCTCCCAACTACTGGGGCAGTGTCATGTGTGCCTGCCCTGTTGCCATGTTCCCACCATGATGGTCATGGACTCTGTCTCTGGAGCTGTAAGCCCTTAACGAACACTTCTGTTATAAGCTGCCTTGGCCATGCTGTATTAATCACAGCAACAGACAGTAACTGAGACAGTCACCTAAGAGAACTGAGTCCTACAAATGTCCCCTGGCCTCCACATACTAGGGCACTTGTGGTGGTTTGAATAAGAACGGCCCTCATATACTTGAATACTTAGTCACCAAAAACTGGCACTATTTGAAAGGATTATTAAAAGAATCAGGAGGTGGTGCCTTGTCGGAGGAGGCGTGTCACTGGGGGGTGATCTTTGCCACTCTGAGCCCAGGGTCTGTCTCTCAGGATCGGGATGCAGCTGTCAGCTACTTCTCTGGCACCATGCTTGCCATCATGTTCCTTGCCGTGATGATAATGGACTAAGCTTCGGAAACTGTAAGCTGCCCCCTTCCCCCCAAATGCCTTCTCTTATAAGAATTGTCATGGTCGCAGCAATAGAACAATGCCTAAGACGGCCCTGAAGTGCACCCTCTGCCACAGGCACACAAAATAAATAAACAAGATGAAAAAAATAAATAAAAACTTGAAATAAGGTATTTAGATAGCACTGGGAAAACAGGCAAGGGAATCTTTGAAAGTTCAAGGCCAGGCTGGTCTACATAGAGAGTTCTGGCTCAACCAGGGCTTACATGGAGAAACTCTGTCTCAAAATCAATCATCAATCAACCATCCAATTAGGGGCTGGAGAAATGGCTCATTGATTAAGACCACCTATCCCTCTAATTTTTATAAAAATTGCATATATATTTCAAAACAGGGTTTCTCTGTGTATCCCTGGCTGTCCTGGAACTCACTCTATAGACCAGATGGACTCAGAGATCTGTCTGCCTCTGCCTCCTGAGTGCTGGAGTTAAAGGTATGTGCCACCACAACCTGGCAATAAAACAATTTTTCAAGTAAATACAGGAGAAAGCAGGTGTGCGGTTTGTGCTTGTCACGGTACCACTGGGAGGCTGACGCTCAGATGGCTGAGTCTGAGGTCAGCCTGGGCTCCTTAGTGAATTCTGGCTCAGCCTGGGTTACTGGAGTAACAGTCTGTCTCCGAAACGCAAAAGTATTTCCCTTTCTGCAGAATTTAGAAGGCCATAGAGGGCTCTTGAAACCAAAAGGCTCCAAAATTGTCTAGCAAGGTGAGTCACATGACGCGTGTAGAGAGCTCTTTCTGTGGTTACTGGTCTGGCCTGGCTGTGGGTCCCTTGTAAGTTTCATGGATGTAACTTGTCAGTCATATAGAGTGGCAGGCTTGTTCCTCATCTGTCCCCACCCTGACTACTCGCACTTGTGAGGTCTCATACGTGTCCCTCTCTTCATCTTAATTTTTAAAAAGCACACTTACCTTGCAGACCCAAGAAGGTGGTTTAAAACAGCGGTAGGGCATGAGAGATCTGAGATCTGTTTGAGGGAAGACTCTCCATCCCCCGTTCCCCCCTCCCCCGCAACGCTTTGCTTCTTTCTCAGGTGGGAAACTGAAATAGCGGCCCTCTCTCCTGTGTCCAGTCACCATGGTAACACAGATTCAAAGAAACAGGGTACTCCCCTATCAGGCACTACCTTAAGGGACTCGCAATCTCCCCTCGTGTGCCATTCTGTTGCTTTGAGCTCACGCAGCTCCCTGGGCATCTAACTGGGCTTTGGGGACAGGAACCTGTCAGATTTCCTTAAGTTCGTCAGTGCAATCATTTCGACACCGAGGCGTGCCATGTGCTAAGACGGCCAGCAGAGGGCGCGAAAAGCCTTAAAGAGAGATGTGTGGAGGTGGCAACTGTGTCCAGAATTTGGAGATGGAGAACGGAGTTTCTCCACAGAGGTACTCTCTAGACAGAGGACACTTCAGTGATCTGCGAGCGCACATCCTGCACTTAGAACTGCAGCACGTGCTCTTTCACGTTCCATAGGTCGCACCCGTCCCCAACCACAGCCAACCCAACTTCTTTCGCCCAAATCCCAACTCTCCAGATCCTCCACGTTCCATCCAAAGAGTGAGGCTGGCCTACAGACCACGACATGGAGAATGCTCAGTTACGACCAATGAAAGCCGACGGCCGGACCTTCAAAGTTAACTTTCTGGGTGAGCTTCCCCACCGCCCCTCCCTCTCCCGCCGCGCAATATTTTCCTCAATGTTTTCCTGGCTCTGGTTCAGATCCTCTTCGTGGACAGCCGATCCAGGGATCCGCGCCGGGATTTACTGTCCACCAAGAGCAGCGTGTTCGGGCGGGGGGGGGGGTAGTAGGCAGTATAGGGTCCCTCAAGGGAGGGGGAGGATCCTGGGGGTCCTGGGGGTGCCATAAGCTCGGCACCCCCTCTCTAGCTTCTATCCACCCCAGCTCATCTTCTAGAACAGCCCGAAGGAAGGTTATAAGAGGGAAGTGAGCGGGAAGAGCGGCAGTGTGCGGGTGGCAAGAACTAGAAAAAGTTTTTGCAAAGGGGAAAAAAAAGTTTGCGCTTCTCGCGGGTGGTCCCGGCTCGCGGCCCGGCGGGCTGGGCCGGCGGGAGGGCTGGGGGCCAGGTTGGGGGGGTGGGGTGGCACTGAAGCTGCGCTGCAGTGGCCCCGTGACCCCCCTCTCCGCCACACACCTACCCCCCCCCCAGCCCAGTTTCCAGCCCTGGACCACGCATCCCGAGCCCTGCGCCCCGACGGAGGTGAGAGGGGGCAGGCGGGAGACCACCTGGGAGTGATGGGGGAGGGGACTGAGGAGATGCTCTGACGCCTAGGGACTCACCCTATCCCAGAAGGAGACCTGGGGCGCAGAGGCAATATGGGGTGGGAGAGTTTGGGGCGAGCTATTAGGAGGTTTGGGTGTTTTCTTGTTTTGCTTTAATTTGTGCCTCCTTTTCTCTGCATCTCCTTCTTTCTGACAGTGTGTATCTGTCCCAGGTCTCTTTGTCCGCGGCTCTCCCACATATTAGAAATCTCTCCCTTTCTTGAGGGTGGGATGAAGAGGCAGTTGGGACGGCCAGCTGGAGGTCTGCGTGGTAGAGGGAACTCCAGGTGCGTCTCTGAGCGCCGTTGGAAGACGTCAGTGTTTCTAAGACGGGACCCACCGCAAAAGAAGGGAGCGCTCAGTGGGGTGGGAGTAGGTGTGAGCCAGGCTACAAAATCTCTGAGGGCCGGGCCAGGATTGGACCTATGTCTGTGACAGATGTGCACATGCGGTTTGGGGGCAAAGGAGTGGGGTTTGGACTCGGAAGGAGGCTGGGTGGGTTTCCTAACATGCAGTGTAGGCCGTAGAAAGCTCCCTAGGAATTCTGGATTTCTGAGTCCCAAGGACTGTGGGCAGGGCCCCGAGGAAGAGCAAGAGCTGGGGAGACCTTGTGTTGACCCTCTGACCTCAGGACCACCGGGGCAGCTGAAGCCAGGCGCCAGGAGACCCCTACTGGGGCAGAGCGGGACCACTGGCCACTGCCAGCTTGTGTATCCCGGTTGGCCCCCCGCCCAAGCGGGAGCTGGGGACCGAGGCCCCTCCTCTGGCTCAGACCACCCTGCCTGCCCTTGCTCCCCGCTCTGAATCCTCTTTCAGGCCCCATGACCCTGAAACAATCAACCCAGGACAGTTAGCTTTGGGAACAGCATCAAGGAAAGGAAACTCCGTAGAGACTGAGGGTTTGGGGCATCTGGAGAAGCAGGAACTTTATGGTTTAGGTCTTTCCTTCCAGTATGAGGAGAAAGATGGGCAGGTTTTTTTGTTTTTTGTGGGTTTTTTTTGCGGGGGAGAGAAAAGTTCGTGAACACGGGTGATTTTCCCTAGGGGGGCGGGGTTCAGAAGGACCCCCCCCTCCATTATCTCCCTGGGCATCCCCGCCGGACAGACGTCTCCGACTCGCTCTTGACGTCACTAGGGGGTTCCCGGGGGTCCATAGGGGTTAACCCTTAGGAAGCCGGCAGAGATACCCAGGAAACCAAGGTGTCCTCTCTGCGTACACATTATTTACATAGGCGCTTCTTTCTCTTAGTTTCTGGTTTCTTCTTTCTGGCTCCACTATAGGAACCCCACTTTCCAATACTGCCCCCCCCCACGCCACTGCCTGCTTTCAGGATGCGCTGAGAGAGGGAAGAATGTTCCACCCTTCACCGCCCCCCCCCCCTTTCTGGGCTCCCCAGGCGGGCGGGGAAGCTGAGCCGTCTGCAGCCAGAGCCTGCGGCGGCGACTTGGGTGGGCCGAGAAGGCACGGGGGCGGGGAAGGCGGGACCGGGAGAAGGGGGTGGGGCCGACTCCAGGGAGTTGGGGAGAAGGGGTACGTAGAGGACTCTAGAAAATAGACACCGAAGATGATTCGGGTCTATGGCAGGCTAATTCTCAGGCTCCCATCCCGCCCAGAAAACCTTTACTGAAACTGGAAAAGCTAGCGACGTCTCTAGTACTATGAAGGGGGAGGCGTCAGTGTGGGCGGCGGTTCGCGTGGGCGAAGGGGGACTGTCGCCCCGTTTTCATCCTGTCTCTTGGAGCGGTCGGGCAATGGGACAGGGAGATAAGAGTGACAACTTTGAGGGAACATCTAGTGTCTGGGGGTCCTTTGCGAGTCCTCCTCTTCCCTTGAATGAGTCACAGGGGAGAGTGGCGGGAGACGTGCCCCCTCATCCAGCTGCCAGCCAGCTGTGCCCCCCCCACCCCCAACATTAGTGCCAGTGTCGAGCTGGGAGGTCTTGGATGCGGGATCCACGTCTCAGGCTGGAAAAGGAGGAGTTAGCAAAGGTAGCCCAGGCTACACCACTTAGGCTGGGTCATGGGTCTGGGTTCCGTTCCCCATTTTACCCCGCCCTCACCCTAAATCCCAGCATCCCGGGATCACCCACCGCGCCGGCCGGCCCGCTCCCGGTGGTTCTCCACCCCACCCCGCCCCACCCCACCCTCCGCTCCCGGAAGACCGAAAAACCTGGAGTGGAGTGCAAACTTGTTGAGGAGGAAAAGTGGACCTCGCACCAGCTCCTCTCTCTCTAACGCCTTTCTAATAGAGGACTTCGTTTTCTCATTCTCATTAAGCCTTTCCTAACCGTCCCTTGCCAATTCCCCCCTCAAACCAAAAGGGATGGGTAGACCCAGATTCAGACCTCCTCAGAATGACTCTAGCTCCATCCTTTTTACTCAACAGACTGGGAGACGCTCTGCTCTGAAGCCTTACTCCCTCCCACACACAGTTCCTCTGTCTGAGAGGACAGATCATTTGTGTTCTCTTCTGGCCCCACCAGTCAATCTGGACTGAAGCGAGGTCTCCCTCTACTGGACACTGGAGAGATTGCATATGTGCTCTTGGGCATGAGCCGGCAGCCCTGGGCATGAAGTCAGACCTTCCGTGTGTTCCACCATCACACACCTCAAAGCTGGCCCATGGCCAGAACAAGAAACGGTAGAGGGAAAAGGAAAAAGAAAAGCAAGTAGAGAGAGATCCTGGCATTAAAATCACCTAGGATTTGCGTTAGATCAATTAGTCTCCGACATTCCCGTGTGCTCCTACCCAATTTCCCCCAAAAGACCCCCCAAGACTGATCCGCTGCTTCTGCCCACTATTTTCACTCTTTGGGATTCTTTTCCTCCTCCTCCTCCTCCTCCTTCTCCTCCTCCTCCTCCTCCTCCTCCTCCTCCTCCTCCTCCTCTTTCTTCTTCTTTTTCTCCTTCTCCTCCTCCTCCTCTTTCTTCTTCTTCTTTTTCTCCTTCTCCTCCTCCTCCTCCTCTTTCTTCTTCTTCTTTTTCTCCTTCTCCTCCTCCTCCTTCTCCTTCTTCTCCTCCTCCTCCTTCTCCTCCTTCTTTATTTATTTCATGTATATGAGTTGCAGCACATTAGAAGAGGGCATCAGATCCCATTACTGATGGTTGTGAGCCACCATGTGGTTGCTGGGAATGAACTCAGGACCTCTGGAAGAGCAGTCAGAGCTCCTAACTGCCGAGCCACCTCTCCAGCCCTGGGATGTTTCTTCTTAAAGCAGCTGAAAGACGTTATTGACTTCCATGCCCAGTCTCTGAGATGGGGGTTAGAGGCACAAGGGACATGCTGGCCGGGGATCTGTGGCTAAAATTGTCATTTATCTTCTCTGTTTCTCTCCATCTTTATAACTGGCAGATCTACATTCCTTTCCTCAGGGCCCCTCATCCTTCACTGAAACACCATGTTCAACCCAATGACTCCGCCACAAGTCAGTAGCTATGGTGAGCCATGCTGTCTCCGACCCCTCCCCAGCCAAGGGGTCCCCAGCATGGGAGCAGAAGGTAAATACATTTACCAGTCCCTGGGCCTTGAGGACTTGGCAGGTGTCTCCCCTAGCTCCAGGATCCCTCGAACCCCATCCCTACCGAATGCTAGTTTTCTATCTACAGGAGGCTTTTGAGACCCCCATGCCATGTATGTTTGGGGTCTAGAATCATATCTTATGTAGGGTCTCAAGGTGAGCTCTGTATCCCCCATTCAGATGTCTGGCTCCAGCTGCCTCTCTTTCCTAGGACTTTCTGGTCTGCCCTTTTGCCACCAAGCCAACTTTATGTCAGGGTCCCAGAGTTACGGGTCTGCCAGAGAGACCAGCAGCTGCACTGAAGGTGAGCTGTCATGCAATGCCCCTCCCCCTGCCCCTCCGGGACTTGCTCTGCAGGAGAAGGTGGGGAAGCAAGGGCCAAAGTCAAGGGAAGAATCATCCAGAGAAGAAAGCCATCGGAGAACAATCAAGAGGTTCTAGGCAGAGCAAGGCAAAGGCAGTGTGTGTTTTTTTAAGTGAGGTCCCACCCACCAAATGCAGGGATATATGTACCTATACATTATCTCTTTTCCCCTCATTTTAATTTTATTTTTTAACAATGTATATGTCTGTGTCCTGGTGCCCTCCCTGAGGCCCAGGGTGTGGGACCATCCCTGGAGTTATAGGTGGTTGTGAACCACCTGATGTGGGTGCTTAGAGATCATACTCAGATCCTTTGGGAGAACGGCAAGTGCTCTTAACCACAGAGCTCTCTCCAGCCCCCTTTACTGTATCTTCACTCCTGTCTCCTGCACTAGGGTCACTCTTTCCTCCTCCTCCCCCTCCTCCTCGGAGTTCAGTCAAATTGACAAAGAAGCGGGCTCTCTCCATCTCGCCTCTCTCTGATGCCAGCCTCGACCTGCAAACCGTAATCCGTACTTCACCCAGCTCCCTTGTGGCTTTCATCAACTCTCGGTGTTCATCTCCAGGCGGTTCCTACGGCCATCTCTCCATTGGCACCATGAGGTGCTGGCAGCCTCAAACTAAGAGGCCCCTAAGATATGTACTGAAACCCATTAGAAGACTCAGACCCTTCAAACCTCCGGCCCCACTCTAGTCCTTCCCCTCTCCCAAAGCATTGGCACCTTCTTCAGGACCTCCCTCCTGTGTGTGTGTGTGTGTGGGGGTGCTTCTTCAACCAAGCCTTCCAGAAACCTGCAGGACAGAGCCAGGACTCCTGGTGACTGAGTCTGTCAACTAACAGTCTCTTCTTTATCTAGCCCTTCTTTAGGATTCCCACCTCAGATGAGTCACCAAAAGGGAGCTTCACCTCCCTATGGAGTCCAGCCCTGTGTTCCACATGACTCTACTCGGGGTTCAATGATGCTTCACCCCCAGTCCCGGGGACCACGTGCAACCTGCCAGGTGGGGCCCTCCACGTTGCCTTCTCCAGCTCAGAAGTGGGTAGAAGACTTAGCAGGGGGGTCAGGTGAAGGAAGACAGCAGATATAAAAGCGTTTGGTACTAGGAACATGAACTCAGACTCTCCTAGAAAGCACCCCTCTGTTCATCCCATTCATCAGTGCAGGCTGTGGAGAGAATCCTCACACTCACAGGATCATGCTATTTGGGTGGTGGGGGGGTCTGTAGAGCAGGAAAGTCTGGCATGCTTTCCCTTCTGACTATTCCACCCTTAATACCCTCACCTCTTCCCTTGGGGAAGATGAAGTCAGAGCTGGACATGATGGTTGGCAAGTGCCCAGAGGAGCAATTGGAAGGGGACATGTCTAGCCCCAACTCCACAGGCACACAGGTAAGGGAAGGGCAGGGCTTTCCCCCTGGGACCCAAGTGAAACAAAACTTGCCACACAGATGGCCCTAAGGATTGTCTCTCTTGCCCTAGGATCACCTGCTGGGGATTCTGGATGGACGTGAGGACCTGGAGAGAGAGGAGAAACCTGAGCCTGAGTCTGTGTACGAGACGGACTGCCGCTGGCATGGTTGCAGCCAGGAGTTCGATTCCCAGGAACAGCTGGTGCACGTGAGCCCCAGGGGGTAACAGATGGTTGGTGGGAACCTGAAAGAGACTAAATGGAGCTTTGAGGTCTAGCTGAGGGCAGGAGGTTCAAGGGTACTGAGGTCAGAGATTGCATGCTCAGTCCTGCAAACTGAAACCCAGAGTGTCTTTGCTCTGGTAGGCTAGAAGACCTGAGGTGTGGGCAAACTGCTTTCCTGACCCCTATTCCCCCAAGAGGAGGAGCTGAGGATGATGGGTACGGGGCTGGAAGGGTATGTTCAGGGTCTGGGACTTTGGAAAGCCTCTTTCTCTTCCCCCTCAGCACATCAACAGTGAGCATATCCACGGGGAGCGAAAGGAGTTCGTGTGCCATTGGGGAGGTTGCTCCAGGGAGCTGAGGCCCTTCAAGGCCCAGTACATGCTTGTGGTGCACATGCGAAGACACACGGGCGAGAAGCCACACAAGTGCACGGTAAGGCACCCATCCCTCCCTATATTGGTACCAAATCAAGGTAGGGTGCTAGCTGACTTACCTTCAAAGTCCCCTTCTTCATAAGCAAGTGTTAAAAATCTCACTGAAGGCTGTATTGATAGAAAGACGACCATACTGATGTACATTAAAGTGTTATGTTACATTACAGTGCATTTTATGGGGTGGGGCTTGCTTTCCGAGTTGTGTATGTGGAGGTCAGAGGACAACTTGCAGGACGTAGTTCTCTCCTTACACCATGTATGTCCTGTGGAATCAGACACAGGTTGTCAAGCTTGGCTGCAGACACCTTTACTCACTGAGCCATCTTGCTGGCCTTAAAATATGTTTTTTTTTTTTTTTTTTTTTTTTTTTTTTTGTATGGTGGTACATCCCTGTAACCCTAGCACTTGTGGAGCTGAGGCAGGAAGATCAAGAGTTTGAGGCTAGGTCTCAAAAAAACAAAACAAAACAAAACAACAACAAAAACAAAACAAAAAAAACAAAAACAAAAAAACAAACAAACAAACAAACAAACAAACAAACAAAACCAAGGTGCTAGAGAGATGGCTCAGTGGTTAAGAGCATTGTCTTCTCTTCCAGAGGTTCTGAGTTCAATTCCCAGCAACTACATGACTACGTGATGTGATGCCCTCTTGTGGCATGTAGATGTATATGCAGATAGAACACTCGGATAAAATAAATAATTGAATCTTTAAAAACAAAACAAATAACCAAACAACCAAACAACCAAACAAAAAACCAAGGCAGGCCTGGTGGCACACACCCTTAACCCCAGCATTTAGGAGTCAAAGGCAGGTAGATCTTTGTGAATCTAAGGCCAGCCTGATCTGCATGATGAGGTCCAGGCTAGCCACAGTAGGTGACACAGTGAGACTGGATCTCATAAGTAAATAAGCAGCAAAACAAAATAAAGTTTTGGATCAAAAAGCATATTTTCCCCCTTTGGTATTTATTTATTTATTTATTTATTTATTTATTTATTTATTTATTTATTTATTTGCTGGCTTTCCATGTAGCCCAGGCTGTCCTGGAACTTGCTGTGTAAACCAAGCTGGCTTTGAACTCAGGAGATCCGCCTGTCTCTGCCTCCCAAGCACTGAGATCAAAGGCGTGCGCCACCACTGCCCAGTCCCCTTTGATTTTTAAAAGAAATAAAGACATGTGTGGGCGTGGTGGTGCACATCTTTAATCCCAGCACTTAGAAGGCAGAGGCAAGCATATCTCTGTGAGTTTGAAGCTACCCTGATCTACCTAGTGAGTTCAAGGCTAGCCAAAACTACACAGTGAGACCCTGTCTCAATAATAGTAATAATAATAATAATAATAATAATAATAATAATAATAATAATGTTTTGTTTTTAATCACTTAGTGCTCTTATTACTTCATTACCTAGTGGGTAGGTCCTGCACCAATGATAGACACTCGTGTAAGCCTGACCCCCAGATGACCCCACTCTTGGACCATCTAAGCCCTGTGCAGGGGCTACCTGCTCCAGGATGCTCAGTACTTCACTGAAGTCCCTCACCCGGTGCTGTTTCCGTTTTCCTCTGCCTTTAGTTCCTGTCTGTCCGTGTGCCCTAATCCTGGGATTCTCCTAGGTCCCCATGTTCTCCCATTTTTAATTAAATTTTCTGGTGTAAATCCTTAAACCTCCATATCCTGTCTGAGAACATGCTTGGCCCCTTCACATCCCTCAGTTTGAAGGCTGTCGGAAGTCCTATTCGCGCCTTGAGAACCTGAAGACGCACCTTCGGTCGCACACGGGTGAGAAGCCTTACATGTGTGAGCAAGAAGGTTGCAGCAAGGCCTTCAGCAATGCCAGTGACCGCGCCAAGCACCAGAATCGGACCCACTCCAATGAGGTGAGCGCTCAAACTGAGACCCACCCACTCCGGACTGCAGAAACTACTGCCTAAGTATCCCTCATAAAGAGCCCCTTAACTCAGGACTCTTTCCACAGAGATGAGAAACCAGAGTTCCCAGCTTCCACACTGGTCTAACTAGCCAAAGAGTCATTCTAAAGTAGACCCCTGATGACTCCTTCAGCTTCTGAATATAGGTGACCTCACAGCCCTGAGGGTCACTTTTATTTGTGTTCCTAAACTTCCTGTAAAGCCTCTCACCATTTCCTCCACCCGAGGGTCTCCCTTACTTCCTGGGATGCTGGGCGTCCCCCTCACTCACCTGTCTTGGAGCTTCCCCGGCGCCCCCCACCTCGTTCTGTTTGGGTTCATCTGCTTTGGTCTGTTGGCCTTCTACCTTGGCTCTCTACTCAACAGAAGCCATATGTCTGCAAGCTCCCAGGCTGCACCAAGCGCTACACAGATCCCAGCTCGCTCCGCAAACACGTCAAGACAGTGCACGGTCCGGATGCCCACGTGACCAAGCGGCATCGAGGGGATGGGCCCTTGCCACGGACACAGTCCCTCTCCACAGTGGAGCCCAAGCGGGAAAGGGAAGGAGGATCCGGCAGGGAAGAGAGCAGACTGACTGTGCCCGAGGGTACCATGGTGAGCCAGCCTAGGAAGGCTTACCTCTATACACCCTCATGCTCTGCGAACAACTTTCTAGCCCTTTTCTGTGCATCTCCTCCCGTACACGTCAGTCTTCTGTGGCCAGCCCGGCCTGCCAGCCTCTAGTTTCAGTACTGCTCCATGGGTGACCCCCAAATCTAAAGATGTTATAATCGTCAACTGTTTAATTGGTCTAACACTCGTCAGGAGGTGCTTCTGGGGATACAAACCCGGCAAATGCTCTGCCACTATATAACTCTTCAGACCACTATGGACTTGCTCTCAGATAACACTCAGCTATATAGTTCCAAGCCTTTGACATGTATGTTTTGTGTATTTTTTTAAAGAGTAAGATTTATTTATTTATTTATTTATTTATTATGTATGTTTGTGAGTATACTGTAGCCGTCTTCAGACACACCAGAAGAGGGTGTCAGATCCCATTACGGATGGTTGTGAGCCACCATGTGGTCATGTGGCCGCTGGGAATTGAATTCAGGACCTCTCACCCACTGAACCATCTCTCCAGTCCCCCTGCACCCCCTCCCCCCCCCCCTTTTTTTAGGATTTATCTAGCTGGGCAGTGGTGGCGCGCGCCTTTAATCCCAGCACTTCGGAGGCAGAGGCAGGAGGATTTCTGAGTTCGAGGCCAGCCTGGTCTACAGAGTGAGTTCCAGGACAGCCAGGGCTACGCAGAGAAACCCTGTCTCAGGGGAAAATAAAAAGATTTATTTATATGAGTACACTGTAGCTGTCTTCAGACACACAGAAGAAGCAACAGATTCCATTACAGATGGTTGTGAGCCACCATGTTGTTGCTGGGACTTGAACTCAGGACCTCTAGGAAGGGCAGTCAGGGCTCTTAACCACTGAGCCATCTCTCCAGCCCCCTGCTTTGTGAAGTCTTAACAGCAACAGGAAACAGGCAAGAAATTTCAAGTTGTAGGACCTACTACTCAGGCATGGAGCCTTGGGAGTCTGTACTCCAGCGGTAAACTCTAGTTTACCCTAACTTTTTGCCCTCTTGCACCTTAGTGTGCCCCCCACCCCCACCCTCACCCCCACCCTCCACCGTTCCCCTCCCTCATGCCTGTCCTCAGCCCTCACAATCACTGGGCTTCAGCCACTCACCAAGAAGGAGTTGGGGCGCGTGCCACCCGCTCTGTTCTCGCCCTCCTCTCAGCCACAGCAGAGCCCCGGAGCACAGTCCTCCTGCAGCAGCGACCACTCGCCAGCAGGCAGCGCGGCCAACACGGACAGCGGCGTGGAGATGGCGGGCAACGCAGGGGGCAGCACTGAGGACTTGTCTAGCTTGGATGAAGGACCTTGTGTTGCGGCCACCGGACTCTCCACCCTTCGCCGCTTGGAGAACCTCAGACTGGATCAGCTGCATCAGCTCCGGCCAATAGGGTCTCGGGGCCTCAAACTGCCCAGCTTAACCCACGCTGGTGAGACCCGGATGTGGGAGGTGTTGCTGCCCTGAGGCTGATATGGCAGGGTTGCCCTTTGAGTTACCACGTGGTTTAATTTATAGTGAGTGCTCTGCTGCATATACACGCGCGTGCCAGAAGAGGGCATCAGTTCCCTGTATAGATGGTTGTGAGCGACCCTGGGGTTGCTGGGAATTGAACTCAGACCTTCTGGAAGAGCAGGCAGTGCTCTTAACTGCTGAGCCGTCTCTCCACCTCCAGCCCCACGTTGGCAACATTTTATCGTTTGAAAAATACCCTCTTTCTTGAAGACATTTTTCCTTCCGTCAATCAGAAAACTGATGTATAGCTAGGTGTGGTGTTGCTAGTCCCGCCGCTGTAGAATAGCGTGCTTAGTACATCCGTGGTGTGTTCTCCCTATGACTGTGAGGCGGTGCGCAAACTATGGCCGCCTAGAATCCCTTCTGGAGCAGAAGCAGAGTGAGTGTAGGGAAAGGAGGAGACAGACAGCGTAGTAGCTAGGGTGGAGGTTCCAAGCCCAGGCTATCCTGTGGGAAAGGCGGGGTGAGAATCAAGAGGCTCCCAACCATTGCCTTTTCTCCTTTTCCTTTGCAGGCGCACCCGTGTCTCGCCGCCTGGGCCCCCCAGTCTCCCTTGACCGACGCAGCAGCAGCGCCAGCAGCATGAGCTCGGCTTACACCGTCAGCCGCCGGTCCTCCCTGGCATCCCCTTTCCCGCCGGGATCCCCACCAGAGAGTGGGGCGTCGTCACTACCTGGCCTCACACCTGCTCAGCACTACATGCTCCGTGCCAGATATGCTTCAGCCAGGGGGAGTGGCACCCCGCCCACTGCAGCACACGGCCTGGATCGGATGGGGGGTCTTCCTGTACCTCCTTGGAGAAGCCGAGCCGAGTATCCGGGATACAACCCCAATGCAGGGGTCACCCGGAGGGCCAGTGACCCAGCCCGGGTTGCTGATCACCCGGCTCCAGCCAGAGTCCAACGGTTCAAGAGCTTGGGATGTGTTCACACGCCCCCTAGTGTGGCAACGGGACGGAACTTCGATCCCCACCTCCCTACCTCTGTCTATTCGCCCCAGCCCCCCAGCATCACGGAAAATGTTGCTATGGATACTAGAGGACTCCAGGAGGAGCCAGAGGTTGGAACTTCCATGATGGGCAATGGTCTGAACCCATACATGGACTTTTCCTCCGCGGATACTCTGGGATATGGGGGTCCTGAAGGGACAGCGGCTGAGCCTTATGGAACTAGGGGACCAGGTTCTCTGCCTCTTGGGCCTGGCCCACCAACCAACTACGGCCCTGGCCACTGTCCGCAGCAGGTCTCCTATCCTGATCCCACCCCAGAAACATGGGGTGAGTTTCCTTCCCATGCTGGGGCGTACCCTGGCACTAAGCCAGGTGCTGCCTATAGCCAGTGTCCCCGACTTGAGCATTATGGACAAGTGCAGGTAAAGCCAGAACAAGGGTGCCCCGTGGGGTCTGACTCCACCGGATTGGCACCCTGCCTCAATGCCCACCCCAGTGAAGGGTCCCCAGGCCCACAGCCTCTGTTTTCACATCACCCCCAGCTTCCTCCGCCCCAGTATCCCCAGTCAGGTCCCTATCCTCAGCCTCCCCATGATTATCTCTCCTCAGAACCCAGGCCTGGCCTCAACTTCAATCCCGCCTCTCATTCCACAGGACAGCTCAAAGCTCAGCTCGTGTGTAATTACGTTCAGTCGCAGCAGGAATTTTTGTGGGAGGGCAGAAACCGGGGAGGGTTCCCCAACCAGGAACTCCCATATCAGAGCCCCAAGTTCCTGGGGGGTTCCCAAGTTAGTCAGAGCCCTGCCAAGGCCCCAGCAGCAGCAGCTACAGCCACATACGAATCTGGCTTTGCACCTGCTTCGGCCAATCACAAACCAGGTTCCTATCCTGCCCCTCCACCGTGTCATGAAACTTTCTCCGTGGGAGTAAACAGGCCTTCCCAAAGGCCAGCAGCACCGCCCCGGCTTCTGCCTCCGCTACCCCCTTGCTATGGGCCCCTCAAGGTGGGGGACACTAACCCTAGCTGTGGCCATCCTGAAGTGGGCAGGTTAGGGGCAGGCCCTGCCTTGTACCCTCCCCCTGAAGGGCAGGTGTGTAACCCTCTGGACTCTCTTGACCTGGACAACACTCAGCTGGACTTTGTGGCTATCCTAGATGAGGCCCAGGGGCTGAGTCCTCCTCCTTCCCATGAGCAAGGGGACAGCTCTAAAAACACCCCACCTCCCTCTGGGACCCCCAACATGGCAGTGGGTAACATGAGTGTCTTACTGGGGTCTCTGCCTGGAGAGACACAATTCCTCAACTCTAGTGCCTAAAAGGATAAGGAATCCCAACCAGATCTTGTTTCCTAAGTGGCTACATGAGGTGCCCAGGGATGGGAGGTTTGGGCTGGGGACTGTATTTAGACTATGTATGTTCCAGGAAAAAAAAAATCTTTAATAATGACACAGTTTCCTGACAATAAAAGGAATGCTGAGATAAAGGAATGCCCAGAGCAAGCATCATGTGTCACATCAGGGAGAGCAGAAGTGGGTTCCTACCTCTTCCTCTTCAGCAACCCCTCTCAGCCAGGAGCTCAAGAGAGACTCCAGCAGTAAATGAAGAGTGTCTTTTGGGAGGACATTCACAGGACACCTTCAGAACAGAAAACCCGCTGGCCCCCTCCAAAGGCTAGCTGACAAGTCGCAGGAAGCGCCTTCCTCTTCCTCGCCCGACTCAGGTGAAGAGGCTAGCCTGACTCAGGTGAAGAGGCTAGCAAAGTTGTTGAGCATCAGCTGGATCAACTGCCCAGGGTAGAACACATGGGCTGCCATGTCTGAGGCCTCCTGCTCAGGTCGAAACAGCGTTGGTCCAAACACAATTCCCAGGTTGTGGGCGGTCATTCGGTTCTTATCGGAGTGTGCTATCACCCTGAGGGCAAAGCCAAGGGAAGGGGAGAGAGTCGATAACTACCCACTACAGACCAGTATGGCCCCATTAGGTTAGAGGTCACTCTGGAATCCTTCCACATGCTGGCCTAATCGAGAACAGACCTAACAGGGAACAGAGATGGGCCAGTGGAGAAATCTTCAGGATAAAGTCTGGAGGCACAAGTGGGGTTGAAGTGCTTGGCTCTCAGCTGCAGGGACAGTCCCTAGTGTCCTCTGTTCACAGTATGGGGGGGGGGGAGCACATCTAAAAGTGCCCAAGGACAGCTCAGCTAAGAAAGCTACCCCTGCTCGATGGGAGACTAAGGCGAGGGAAGAAAGAGCATCCCCTTGCTCCTCCCACAGCTCCGTCCTCTCATCTTCTGTTCATTTCCCTCATTGGGCTGAGCTACCGAAGGCCTGGACACAAGTCGGTGTCCCCTGTCTCCACCCTCCCTGATCAGGGTCCCCAGTGAACACCCGCTCCATCCTCACCAGCACAAACAAGGTTGCTGAGTCTCCCTGACCTGCACAGATGCTCCAGGATGTACTGCAGAGTGTCACGGTTGGGCCTCGGCAACGAGTCTATTAATTTCTGTATTTTAGAGAGGCACTGTTCTGGCTCAGAAAGTTCTGGAGAGGGCAATGGCAAGGACAGGGAGTGAAGTCAGGAAAAGGGCTAGAACAGGGTGGGTAAATTCACTCTTTCCCATGTTCACAGATGGGATCATTTGTCTGACTCTCTCTGGTACAAGAGATTCAGCTAAGAGCCTCACATATGGTAAGCCTACCTTACTGCAGAGACAAAGCCCTCCTCTCTTCCACAAAGCCCAACGGCAATTCTCAACAAACATTCACACACATATCCACCCTCCGAGAACAACTCAGGTTGGCTTATAAGTTATTTTCCACCCCTGCAGTAAAGGCAGAAGGGACCCTCTGTTCTATTCTTCACTGCGTGCCCGCCCATGTCAGGGGTGTTATCTGATGCCCTCAACCCTTACCGAGGGCATCCCGAAAGTGGGGCAGCAACATCGCGGGCACCAGAGGCTGCGGCAGCTCCCGGAAAAAAAGCTTCAAGGCTCCGGTGACCACGTGAATATCATCCCATTCGGCACTGTCTAAATCTAATTTGCCTTCTGGAAGGGAAAAAGAGGTTCCTCGGGTTGAAGGCTCAGAATTCCAGATTCAAAGGCCAGGAATTCTGGGGAAATACAGTTCAAAGCAGGTCACAAGAATGGGGTGATGGTCACTAGTGGAGCACAGTAGGACAACAAAGGAGGGGTAGGGACAGCCTTTGTAGGGGCAAGACATGGGGTATAAAGCTGTTTTTTTTTTTGATAGACTGGGGGCTTCCCATGTTAAGTACCTTGTCCTGGCTGTTCTGGGAACATGTATCTCCCATCGGAGGTCACTGCCCGTTCTGCAAGGTACATGAAAGACCAGTAGCTTAGGCATGGGGTTTCAACCCTCACTTGGAACCACTCTTGCTTCTGTGGTGTTGGGGGCGTGTTCTTAGACCCATTTACTTCCTCCCAAGCCGTCTCACCTCTGTCTACCAGAAAGCGGAGTTTCTGGACCACTGCCAGGTTCCCGCTCACCCGGTAAATGCCGTCCACATCTAGACCTGGAGACAAGGATGAGGTCTCTAACTCTAAAGTGTGTGTGGAGTGGCCTGAGGGGGGCGGTCAGGAGGAAGGCAGACGTGGGGGCGATGGGAGCCTGGGGCTTGAAAGGGGAGATTTCAGGGGTGGGGTCTTTGGAAAAATAACCTTTTTTATCCACAGCCTCAACACAAAGCCGGACAAAGCTGGGCACGGTGTCCCCTTCCCGTTGGCACAGCGACTCCAACTGGCAGCCAAAAACCTGGTCTGAAGAGGAAGGGAGTGAGGTAGGGAATTGGGTGCTACCTGGGGGCAAGGCCCTCCCTCTGACCTGCAAACAAGGGGTATGAGAAAAGCAGGGGCCGACGCAGACTGGAATATATCTAGTGCTAGAAATTCTATTTTGAATTAGAATTCACTCACTAGAGTTTTGGTTAATGCTAAGATCAGGAATATAAAAGATCCTGAAAACAGACTTATCAGGCCAGGCATGGTGCCTCTTACCTGTAATCCCTACAACATTTAGGAGGTTGAGGCAGGAGGATTGCCTAACTTTTGAGTAAAGCCTGTTTCAACAATAATAAAATCCAAAAACCAAAATCTACACAAAATAAAGACACCAGTAAAGCCGGTACGAAGAGCAGCGTCCCAGTGGGCCCAGCCCACCTTACCTCGGAACAGGCCCCGCTCCTGAAGGCTTTGCAAGGTTGGTCTCTTGGCGATTAGCCGCTTTAACTTGTTCCGAACGCGGTTCTTCTGGTCAGTGCCCTCTGCACACCGACCTGCAAAACCCAGGACAATGAGCTGGAAGGGAGGACCCATTCCCTGCACCCCAGTCCGCCCAGCTCCGTCCGATTCGTACTGGAAGTTCTGCGGCTGCCAAGCCGCATCAGGGACTTGGACACTGGTTCCGACTCCAATTCGTCATCCTCCCCAGCGCTCAGCTCCGCCAGCTCGGCGGGTCCGGAGCCCGACAGTCGCAGCTCCAAGGGGTTCTCCCGATCCTAGACCAGGGCGGCCGGGGTGGGAGGTTGGACAGGAGAACATCTGCACCCCTACCTCGATGCCAGAGCCCCACATTCCAGCACGAGCCAAGGGCGGGGCTCCACTGGGAAACCGCTTCGTCTGATATCCTCCTCGCTCTCTCTGCCCACCGGGGGTCCCCCCTTCCCGGGTCTCGCCTCCCGGGTGCCTTCCGGGGTGGGGTCTGCACCCTTCTAACCAGCCGCTCGATGACCGCCCGCAGCGCGCGGTGCCAGGCTCGCAGCTCCGTCTCCTCGTCCGACTGTAGCAGGAACTCATGGCCCGGGACCGTTCGGATCTGGGGATGGAGGGTCGGGGAGCCGGGCGGGGAAAAGGCTTGCGTTATCGAGGAGAGCCAAAAACGCTGCAGGGACGAGCGCCCTCGGGTCACCCTGTCTTTGGGGACGCGCGGAAGGCACTCACGTGCAGGACGTTCCGGCGGCTGGACAGCTGGCGCCCGCTGGCCAGGGCTGCCCCGCGCAGGTCCACGCTACTCTCCGGCCGGCTCCCAGCCGGCGCCTGGCAATTACGAGAGAAACTGAGGTTGAGTTTGTTTCCTCACTGCTTCCCTCTTCGGGGAGGTGAGCTGCTTCCTCTTTCCTGTACCTTCCTCTCCATTTCCTTCCTCACCGCCCCCGCCTCAGTCGGCCTGAGCCGCAAAACCAGTAACCCCAAACCTCTGCAGCTCCCCCTGGCCGGTACTCACCCAGCCTTGGGAGGGTGCAGACTGCGGTGGCCGCTCTCGGTAGAACACAAGGCTGTTACCAGTTAACACCACCCATGCAGGGCCCCAGTTCTTCCTGTGGGGGAGGAGAGGAAGGAGAAGAGGTAGTTAAAAGGTCATTTTAGAATTTTACCTGGAGTGCCTGAGCTCCCCGCACTGTTACCACGGCTCTGTACCCCGTGAAATCCACCAGCCCAGACCCCTGGCATATTCTGAGTTCTCACCTGAGTTTGCGCCCTCCTTGAGCAATCTTGGTCATGTTGAGCAGGCCTGATCTTTCCTCCTGGGAAGGGTATGGGATACTGTCTGTAAGCTACCCTGCGCCACCCACAGACACCAATGTTTCTAAGGAATCTACCAGAAGTTTGGGGTGGGGGGAGACCAGAGAAGCGAAAACACCCAGAAAGAAAATGTTTCAGAGGAGCAGGTGTTGTGGAGCTATGCAGAAAGGATCTTGCCATTCGAAGACAGGGAGGACTCACGTGGGGGTCATCCAGGAGCTGTGGCAGAGCTGAACAAGGCCTCAAGGCTCCGGGCTCAGAGAGATCAAGCCATGGGATGCTTTGGCTGAGGCTTGGTAAACCCTGAGGGTGGGAAATTGAAACAGGGAGAGGAACCTTTGGTTTGGAGGGCCTAGGTTGTAGAAGAAATAGGGGAAAGGTCATAAGAAGTTAACTTTTTAGCATGTGACTGAGAAGTGGGAGGGTTCTTACCTGTGGATCAAGCCATTCCTGAGGTTGCAGGGCACGGCTGTCCCTAATTAAAGTCTCTGTCTGCTCCATGGAGCCAGGTTTCTGAGTCTAGGGAGAGACAAAGCAACGTCTGGATGGTACCTCAGCAGTTCTCAACGCTTCTCATAATTTTCTTTTTCTTCTGACTTTCTGAGAGCCACGAAGAAAAATGGAGAAAAGAAAATGGAGGGGACACTGGGACAAACAGGAGGGGGAGGGCGGCACAGGAGCGCCATCCCCAGGTGGGTCCAGGTGCTACTGGGATTGTTAGGGGCGGAAGAAGTCTGTGTCCTGGCAGCTCTAGTAATCTAAGCTCTGTTAATTGTCCCCAGTAATTAATCGAAGAGACATTGCTAAAGGACAGAGAAAGATGTTTGTGGGGTTGGAGAGATGGCTCTGTTTGTTAAGAACACTGGCTGCCTTCTGGAGGGGCGGGGTGGGGTGGCAAGGGTGCTGGTTGAATTTTCAGCATCCTCTTTAGGGCTAAAATTTGCTGTAACTCCAGTTCCAGGAGGTCTGACTCCCTCTTCTGGCTTTGGAGGGCACTGCATGCATGTGGTAATACAAGCATACACGCAGGCAAAACACCTATACACATAAAATGTGGCCACAGTGAGAAGCAGATCAGTCACATAAATAGATCCAACGATCCCCAATTCTGCTTTTGGGGGTCCTAACATGCAATTTAGGTTTGAATAGAGGGCAAGAGGTAGTCATAAAGCCAGGCATGGTGGCGCCCACCTTCAATCTCAGCACTTGGGAGGCAAAGGCCACTGGATCTCAGTGAGTTCAAGGCCAGCCTGGTCTTCATAGTGAGTTTCAGGGGAGCCAGAACTAAGAGCTACACAGTGAGACCCTGTCTCAAAAAAAAAAAAAAAAAAAAAGTAATTGTAATTAAGCAGTCCTGGTAAAGGTATGGTCCTTGCTCGTCTTTGTCCCAGCTCAGTCTCTGCCAAAGAAAGATCTGACGAGGTGTCAGAACAGTATGAACTGTCTTCCTGGGAAACAAGTTCCTTTTTTGGCTGGCATCAGGACCCCAGCCTTCTACCTCCCTAGCATAAGACTCTTGGGGTAATTCTAATTCCTCGGGGTCCATGTCTCTATGGTCTGAGAGCTGAAGGAAGAGGCACTCACTGCCTTTCTCTTTAAAATTCTGTTGGGAACTGCCTCCAGCCACCCAGTCTCATGTGGGGCATGGGAGGGGATGCAAGGGCTTCAGGACAGGAACCCTGGACATCAGAGAAGGCCCACCAGATTTCAGTACACAGGGAGCTGTGACCGGAGGGGCTGGGATCCTGCCTGCCCGAGAAGCAGGGAAGGAGGAGATAGATATTCTGCCCCTGTCCCTCCCACTCTCTCTCCCATTTACTCACGGTCAGCTCTGGGCCAGGGGGCCCCTGGTACACGGGTAGAAACCCCAGTCCCCAGCTGCTTTTTAAAAAATTCTTCCCCTCAGAGTCTTTGCTCTTCTCCTCACTTCCTGTTGCCAACTTCCCTCCTCCCCCACGCAACCCCGCCCCAGAGCTGCAGGAAAGGGGAACAGGCTTTTCTGGGGGTGGTGGGGGTGGAAAAGAGAGAGTGACCCTTCTTCACACCATTGAGAGTAAAAGAAGACACTGAGAAGTGAGGGACCACACTAGAGCTAGGGAAGTATGAGAGAAAGACTTGTTATACACCCGTGAAAGAGAGAGAGCATGCACCAGGCTTGCCTGTAGTCCCAGCGCTTGGGAGGCTGAGGCAGGACAACTACTGGAGTTTGAGGTCAGTCTGGATTTACATAAGGAGTCTGGGTCAGCTGGGCCTATGACAGAGTAAGACCCCTGGCTCAAAATACAGCTGACAACAGAGGGGGGGAGGGGCTGACCAAGGCACTCAATTTTAGAAGGAACTTGCTGGTGTCCTGACTTGAAGACAAGACATAGGACAAACCTTGCCCTGGGCAAGGAGTTAAAACAGGAAAAAGGCAGTTTGCTGACGTTCCTCCGGTTGTACTGGACACCCTAGCCCCTCAGGGCCTGTGAAACTCCGCTGTCCTCCTCAGCCCCCTACTTTGCCTTTGGCCACCCTTCCTGTTCCTGCACAATCTTCTCAAAGCACAAAGCACAAAGTCTCTTCTCATTATGTCCTTATTTACTCTGTCCCCCTCTCCCCTCGCAGTTCCTTAAGGGAGGGGCATTGTCTGTTTTCCCCTCTCCCATCTTCAGTACCAGCTCAGTCTCTGGCGAAGAAAGGTCTGACGAGGTGTCAGAACAGTATGAACTGTCTTCCTGGGAGACAAGTTCCTTTTTTGGCTGGCATCAGGACCCCAGCCTTGTACCTCCCTAGCATAAGACTCTTGGGGTAATTCTAATTCCTTGGGGTCCATGTCTCAATGGTCTGTCTCACTCACCACTTCACAGAGAACAGGGCCCTGCTGTAGTGCAGGCAGCAAATCAACCTCTGAGCCACGCTATGAGGAAAGTCTGTAGCTCACCACAGCAGCACTGGCTTCTGTCATCCAGCAGTCCTGGGAGAGAGACCTTTCTCTTGGCTCTTCCTTGAAGGGCTTCACATTGACCATGCTGATGCTTTTGCATATTTTGTGGAGATGGTGAGGAGGCTCCCCAGAAGCAACCTGGGGTTCCCGGGACAGGTAGAGCTCCTCCAGGGAGCCACGATGCAGCTTTGTTCCTGGAAAAAGAGACATGGAGGAGTGGCAGGTGAGGACAGATATGACCTTGGATGAATTGTCAAGGAATGCAGGGCTTGGCTCCGGGAAGTGACATGAGTCCGAGACAGCTTGGAGCTAAAGTTTGGGGACGCCACTGTCACACCACCTTGGTGTGGGTGAGAGCTAGGCTTATCAGAGGAAAGCAAGAGGAGTCAGCAGAAGCTAAGTAAAACTCTCAAGCCGGAGAGTGGAGGGGAAGGCTTATAGCTTACTTACCAGGAGTCCAGAGGGAGCTGTTGTGGGTAGTATCTGCTGGGTTGTGGCAGGAGATTGATTCCTCTGTCATGTATGCAGCTGGAACAAAGATGGGCCGAGAGCCCGGGGGTGCTCCCAGGCGCCTTGCCAGCCACCAGTCTGAGTTGGTCTTTCGAAGCAGTAGGAACCTGTCACCTTCAGCCAGAGACACCTGCCGGCCATCTGTCCCAGTATAAGTGAAAGGGTAGAGGGCACAGAGCTGGGGTCCCTGAGCAGGGCTTTGTAGACTCAGTCCTAGATTTCCCCAGATACTTGGCCACCACCGGCCCGAGAACATGGTGTTTGGCACTGTCACGGATAGGAAAAGGGGGTGCTGAGGTTCCAGAAAGAAATGGGAGCGGGTGCCTCCATACAGAGGGACATAGTTCTGAGAGCAGTGTGTGTGAGCATGTGGTGTGTGTGTGTGTGTGTGTGTGTGTGTGTGTGTGTGTATGAAGGACTCTTGGAAGGAGAGGAAGGTCAGGAGAGATGCTGCCCAGAACTGCTGTGTGATGTGTCTGATGAGGAAATGTATAAATAAGGTGACAGAGGATGTGGTCGGCAGCCTGCACAACGAGCAAGACAGGAGATCCGAGAAGATGACCTAGCTTGGTAATTTTCCTTTAGATACCTTTTGGGGGTTACCTGACGTTCCAGGATCAGAAAGACTTGGTCCTGGTGCTGATGGGAGCTCTGAGTTGGACACGGGAAGACCATGAGGAAGAGGAGGAGCCAGGCCAAGAGAAGAACACAGGCAAAAGTACAGGTTACAATGGCGAAGGAAAAGTTATGTTATGTCCCTTTATTAAGCTTGCTGGGGCCTCAGTGTTCCCGTGACCAACTGCCTCACACTTGAAGCTTTGTGGTTCCTGTGCAGACCGACAACCAGAAAAACTAAAAACAAGAGAGAAGAAAAGAGAAAGAGGGGTGCATATTACCTTCAGCCCTATCTAGGACATATTAGGGGGCAAAATCTATGCATCAACCTTTTGGAGGGGTCCCCAGGTTTATTATGGGGCTCCATCAGTTCGCATTCTTGTTTTACGTGTGAGTGTTTGGTCTGCATGTATGCCTCAGCAGCATCCAAATGTCTGGTGCCCGAGGAGGCCAGAAGAGGGTGTCAGAGCCCTTGGATCTAGAGTTACAGGCGGTTGTGAACTGTCATGTGGTTGCTGGGAATTGAACTGGGGTCCTCTGGAAGAGCAGCCAGTGCTCTTAACTGCCGAGTCATCTCTCCAGCCTTTTTATTTCTATTCTTAACAAGAACTGACTGGGGACTGTCTCCTGTGTGGAAGGAACTGTCAAGAACTACAAATGACAAAGGAGTGGGCTCTGTGAGCAGCTTAAGGCGGACTGACCTTTACTGATGACACAGTAAGTTTACTAAGTGCAACTGAACTGGAGACCATGCACACATGGTACACTAGTCAGACAGACTGGTTCATATCTTAAACCCAGCGCTTGGGAGGCAGAGGCAGGTGCATCCCTGAGAGCTTGAGGCCAGCATTATCTACAAAGTGAGTTCTAGGGCTGGAGAGCTGGCTCAGCAGTTAAGAGCACTGACAGCTCTTCCAAAGGACCTGAGTTCAATTCCCAGCAACCACATGGTGACTCACAACCATCTGGGATGGGATCTGATGCCCTCTTCTGTGTGTCTGAAGACAGCGACAGTGTACTCATAATGAATAAATAAATAAACAATCCTTAAATAAAAACTACATAATGAGTTCCAGGACAGCCAGAGCTATATAGTGAGACTCTGTCTCAAAAATAAAATAGAAGTGTCATGAGAGGTGGTTGGAGACTGGCGTCACCTGATGTCACCCTCTCCCTAGTGGGCAGAGGGACTGACTAGCCTGGGAGTGCCAATAGTCAAAAGCTAACTTCTCAACTCTTTGCTTTCCCTCCACTGGTGTAAGGTTTTCAGTTTTTGTTTGTAGAGCTGGAGTAAAGAGTGAATACCTCTCCCTCTGGTGACATGGGACAGCCAGCTCTCCTCCCTTGACGTAATCTGAGGTCTGCCAAATCGGTCCTCATCCTCAGGACCTACTCCTTAGGTTCCCTCGATTTCTCTGCGTGGAGAGCATGGCCCCATCTCTTCCTTCCCTCCTCCAAAGGCTGATGTTACCTGCATGTTCACTCAGATATTTAAAATTATCTGTTTGTTTGTTTGTCTTTCAAAAAAGAGTTTCTCTATGTAACATTCCTGGCTGTTCTGGAACTAGCTCTGTAGATAGACCAGGCTAGCCTCAAACTCACAGAGATCCCCCTGCCTCTGCCTCCCAGTGGTGGGATTCCAGGCATGAACCACACACCATGCCTGGCAAAATTACCGTTTTTTTTTTTTTTTAAAGCCAATATCAATGAGGCAGAGGCAGGAGGATCTCTGTGAGTTCAAAGCCACCTGGATCTACAGAGCTAGTTCTAGGAGAGCCAGAGCTATACAGAAAAACCCTGTCTGGAAAAACCAAAAACCAAAAACACAAAACCAATAAAATGTTCACTGTTATTCTTCAGTCAAGGCTGACCTGAAACTCACTACATGGCCTAGGCTGGCTTCAAATTCATAGCAACCTTCGCTTCAGCACCCTGAATATGGAGATGGAAGGTGTGCACCTCCCCCATTGACTTCTGGGAAGCAGGGACATGGTGATGGTGCATGCCTTTACTCCCAGCACTTGGGAGGCAGAGACAGTTGAATTTCTGTGAGTTCCAGGCAGCCTAGTGTACAAAGTGAGTTCCAAGACAGACAGAGCTACATAGAGAAACCCTGTCTAAACAAACAAACAAACAAACAAACAAACAAACAAAAAACGGGGCTGGAGAGATGACTCAGAGTGTGAGGTGGGTGCTGGGAACCAAAACTGGGTCCTCTGTAAGAACAGCCAGTGTTCGTAACTGCTGAGCCATCTCTCCAGCCCCACCCCCCACTTTTATTGACTTTGAAACTTTTTCTTTCTTTCTCTCTTTTTTCTTTCTTTCTTTCTTTCTTTCTTTCTTCCTTTTCTTTTCTTTTTTTGTTTGTTTTTTTTTTTTTTTTTTTTTTTTTTTTTTTCGAGACAGGGTTTCTCTGTGTAGCCCTGGCTGTCCTGAAACCCACTTTGTAGACCAGGCTGGCCTCGAACTCAGAAATCCGCCTGCCTCTGCCTCCCAAGTGCTGGAATTAAAGGCGTGCGCCACCACCGCCCGGAGACTTTGAAACTTTTTCAAGTCTCCTCTGTTTCTTTATGAAAATGTCCTTTTACCAGGTTCTTAAGTTGCCAGGTACCTACCAGGAGTGGGGATTCATACCTGAAAATCCCAGTGTTTGAGAGGCTGAGGGGAGAGGGTTGAAGGCTGGTCTGAGCGCTCGCTCTAGTCAGAGCAGAGCACAGCGTGCCTCTCCACCTCTCCTCTGCCTCCTGCTCTCTGCCCTTCCCCTAAGCTCCTGGAGTTGCCTACCACAGTGATCTTCACTGTTCCACGTGTCCCTCTTCCCAAGCCGACTCCTCCACTCTGCACAGACACTGTAATCCCGAGCTGTTTGACAGTTCAGTGGCACAAGGCCCAACTGATCTCTGCTGCTGTCCTTCCCTCTTCCCCTTAGGGCTGATGCGTCTCTACACTGTGAGGGAGAAACTTCCTCCACCCGCCCACGCGTTCCTTAAACCACAAAACCCCGTCTGAGTTGTGTCCTTTGCGTTTCCTTGGAGATCTTCCTCTCTCAAGTGGCCTCTGTATCCTGATACCTACTCTATCTCCAGTCCAGATCTTTTTCTGGGTCTCTGATCTTATTGGCTGTCCACCTAAAAACTCCACAAGTATTTCACAGGTACTAAAAATTCAGTTTGTACCAAATTGAACATGTCAACCTTCCCTACAAATCTCCTTCTCTTTCTGTGGTGGTTTGTATATGTTTGGCCCAGGAAGTGGCACTATTGGGAGGTGCGGCCTTGTTGGAGTAGGTGTGGCCTTGGAATAGGTGTGGCCTTGTTGGAGTAGGTGTGGCCTTGTTGGAATAGGTGTGTTACTGTGGGTGTGGGTTTTAATAAATACCCTTGTCCTAGCTGCCTGGAAGTCAGTCTTCTGCTAGCAGCCTTCAGATGAAGATGTAGAACTCTGAGCTCTTCCTGCGCCATCCCTGCCTGAACGCTGCCATGCTCTCACCTTGATGATAATGGACTGAACCTCTGAGCCTGTAAGCCAGCCCCAGTTAGATGTTGTCCTTCATAAGAGTTTCCTTGGTCGTGGTGTCTGTTCACAGCAATAAAACCCTAACTAAGACAATTCCAGAGCCAGTATTCAGTAGTTAGAACCTCAATTTAATAAATATCTACTGAGTGAATAATGATAAAAATGGGCTGTCTCTCATACAACTAAAATGCGGTGTAGAGTCACTGTGGTAGAGGCAGTGCCAGTATCTGATACAAAAGCACATGCCCAGTTGAGCATGCAGAAGCCTGCAGCTTCTTGTCTTTTTCCTCTCCACTCACAGTGATTCAACTGATTATCAAACACTGACATTTGTATTTTTCCAAGTTCCCTCCCCCAACTTTGCTGGCAATTGAACCCAAGGCCTTCTGTAGAGAAGACAAGATTATTTTTTTTCCTACTGAACCACATTCTAGTCCTTGTATTTATTTTTTAAAGACAGGCGCTTGGGGCTGGAGAGATGGCTCAGTGGTTAAGAGCACTGACCTCTTCTAGAGGTCCTGAGTTCAACTCCCAGCAACCACATGGTGGCTCACAACCATCTGTAATGGGACCGGATGCCTTCTTCTGATGTGTCTGAAGACAGCTACAGTGTAGTCATATACATAAAATAAATACATCTTTAAAAAAAAAAAGAGGGGTCTCACTATGTAGACCAGGCTAACCTGAAACTCACTCTGTAGACCAGACTGGCCTCAGACTCACAGAAATCTGCTTGCCTCTGCCTCCTGAATCCTGGGGTTAAAACCACCACACAAGCCTAGACCTTGGATTTTTAGAAGGGGTCTCGCTATGTGGCTCAGGCTGCTGTGGAACTTGGCTGGTCCCAAGTTCTAGACCGAGCTCTGTAACTTGTCCTCCTTAAGGACTGAAGAAATGGCTCAGCAGTTAAAGGCACGAGCTGTTCCGTTCCTACATGGTATTTCTTCATCACCCTTTGTAACTCCAGTTCTAGAGATCCAGCTCCCTCTTCTGACTCTGTGTGGCACCAAGTGTTCATGTGGTGCACACACGTACATTTGGTTGAAACATCTGTACATATAACAATTATCTTAAGGGGAAATATTATTTTGGGACAAGACCTCATGTAGCCCAGGCTGTCCTTGAACTGACTATGTAGGTTAAGATAACCTTGAACTCCTGATCATTTTGTATCCCAAATTTTGGAATTATAGGCATATATCATAGTGTCTAGCTTTTTTAGTTTTATAGATGTACGTGAGTGTATATGAGTGCTGGAAATCAAACCCTGACCTTCTGCAAGAACAAACTCTCTTAGCCACTGAGCCACGGCTCCATAGCCACTGAGCCACGGCTTCAGTCCCCATAGTTTTCTTTTCTTTTCTTTTCTTTTCTTTTCTTTTCTTTTCTTTTTCCTTCCCTTCCCTTCCCTTCCCTTCCCTTCTTTCCTTCTTTCCTTCTCTCTTTCTCCCTCTTTCTTTCTTTCTTTCTTTCTTTCTTTCTTTCTTTCTTTCTTTCTTTTTTGAGGCAGGGTTTTGCTTTATTTCCTTGGGTGACCTAGTACTTCTTTTATAGCCTGAAGCTGACCCTGAACCACTTTTCAACTCTTCTTCCTCTGCCTACTGTGTACTGGGATTACAGGCCTGTGCCACCAGGCCTGGCACTCTCCTCTCCCCAAACCTTATCCTCTAGCATCAAAAATCTGGAATCTTGAAGAATTACATTTTTTTTTTGATTATGTGTCTGTCTCTGTGTGCCTGTGTGGACGTGTGTGTGTGTGTGTGTGTGTGTGACTGTGTATCAGTGAGGGTACGTGTGTGTGTGTGTGTGTATCAGTGAGGGCACGTGTCTGTGTGCCTGTGTGGGCATGTGTATGTGTCAGTGAGAACGTATGTGTGTATGTGTGTATCAGTGAGGGCATGTATGTGTGTGTATCAGTGAGAGTGTGTGTGTATGTGTGTGTGTGAGAGAGAGAGGAAAGCTTTCAGAAGTTGCTTTCACCCTGTGGGTCCTCGGCATTGACTTCAGGTCATCAGGCTTATTGCTTGGAGCAAACACTGTTGCCGTAAATCTCTTGCCCATAGGGAGTCCATAGAATAAAGACACAAGTCAATAAATATCAAATGAATTCTGCATGCCTAGATTGGGCAGATTTACCATTAAACTACACTATTCCCCGGCTATGAGGGCTCTTAACAACTTGCAGTTTCCTAGGTCAAGGCCTTCTTCATCTTCTTTCCTTCCACCAACCGCCAACTCCTAACTCCAATGGCTCTTCTCCTCTTACCCTCTTTCCCTGCCTCTGGCTCCTCCCACTCCTCTTCCACTGCCCAATCACTGGCTGTAGCCCTTATTTAACAAATTTGATTGGACAGAAGGTTTACAAGATTCACTCCTTCGCGGCCCCTCCCAGGAGTGGAGTTACCATGACAACAAGAGGCTAGGCTGTCCACCACAGGACACCTTTAGTATTATTTTGGTTTGGGTAGGGTCTGTTGAGACAGGGTTTCATTGTGTATCTCATATTAGCCTTTGAGCTCATTCTGTATCCTAAACTAGTCTCAAACTTGCAGTAATCTTCTGTCTTGGTCTCCTGAATGTTGTTTATTGGTGTGAGAGACATCATGTCCAACTGATATTGTTATTATTTTGGTTTGTTGGAACAGGGTTTCTCTGTGTAGCCCTGACTGTTCTGGAACTCGCTCTGTAAACAAGACTGGCCTCGAACCCACAGAGAATCAGACACACACACACACACACACACACACACACATACACACACACACAAAATCCCAGTCCCCACTTGGAAGCTGGAGAGATGGCTGAGAGCACAGACTGCTCTTCCAGAGGTCCTGTGTTCAATCCCCAGCAACCATATGGTGGTTCACAACCATCTGTAATGGGATCTGGTACCCTCTTCTGGCGTGTAGGCATATATGCAGGCAGAATACCATGTACATAATGAACAAACCTTTAAAAAGCATGTGTCTCTACATTTAGCCATCCTATATTGTGTCTCTAAAAACAAAACAAAAGCAAAGAAAGGTGAGAACCAACTCTACAAAGATGTCTTCTGACCTCCACACAAACACCACAGCTGTACATACACACATACTGGTTTTTTTGTTTGTTTGCTTGTTTGTTTGTTTGTTTGTTTGGGTACAGTGAGCTTTATTGATGGTTTTCAAAGAGCGTAAGGCTCTTTAGGCCCCTCCTGTTATTATGGGGGTCTGGGAATGAAACTCTGAGGAGATGCTCAGTGTTGAGGGCTGAGCTGGGACAGAGTCTCCACCGCAACCCAGGGCCTCTCTCTTGATTTCAGTGTCTTGGCTGTAGTGGGTGGCCCAGGGTTTCTTACTCCTTGGAGGCCATGTAGGCCATGAGTTCCACCACCCTGTTGCTGTAGCTGTATTCATTTTCATACTAGGAAATGAGCTTTACAAAGTCGTCATTGAGAGCAATGTCAGCCCCAACATCAAAGGTGGAGGAGTCGGAGTTGCTTGAGTCAACTTGGTCCTGAGTGTTGCTCAGGATGCCCTTTAGTACTTCCTCAGATACCTGCTTTAACACCTTCTCAATGTTTTCATACTTGACAGGTTTCTCCAGGAGGCATGTCAGATCCACAATGGATATATTGGGGTTAGGAACATGGAAGGCCATGCCAGTGAGCTTCCCATTCAGCTCTGGGATGACCTTGCCCACAGCCTTGGCAGCAGTGGACGAAGGAATGATGTTCTGGACAGGCCCATGGCCATCACGCCACAGCTTTCCAGAGGGGCCATCTGCAGTCTTCTGAGTGGCAGTGATTGCATGGACCGTGGTCATGAGCCCTTCCATGATGCCAAAGCTGTCATGGATGACCTTGGCCAGGGGTTGCTAAGCAGTTGGTGGTGCAAGATGCATTGCTAACACCTTGAGCAAGTTATCCTATTTCTTGTGGTTTATATCCATCACAAACATGGGAACATCAGCAGAAGAGGCGGAGATGATGACCCTTTTGGCCCCACCCTTCAAGTGGGCCCCAGCCTTCTCCATGGTGGAAAAGTTGCCAGTAGACTTCATAACATACTCGGCACCAGCATCACCCCATTTGATACTAGTGGGATCTCACTCCTGGTAGATGATGATGGGCTTCCTGTTGATGACAAGCTTCCCATTCTCAGCTTTGACAGTGCTGTTGAACTTGCTATGGGTAGAGTCATACTAGATTGTGGGGAGCTGACAGAAGGCGGCTATCATTCTTGCAGCCATCTTGAGCTATATACTCTGACAAGAGACTTGTTTACAATAGCCTACAATAGCTGAGCACACTCTGATAACATCTTGTTTTAGATACCCAGGATTTTCCCTTGGGTGTGTGAGACTTAAAGGTGTGATTTAGAGATAAGACCTAAGGGCAGGACTTAAAGGCATGGCTTAAAGGTGTGGCTTAGAAGTGAGACATATAAAAGGCGAGAGGCAGACAGAAGAAATTAGTAGACACTTGGACTAGACACTTGAGATTAGATACTTGTACTTGGAAGAGTACTTGAGACATGAGACTTAGGCAGGTAACTTGGAACTGGGAAAGAGACTAGCAACTTAGAACTAGGATTAGGACTTGAGACTTGGTGCTGAAGCCCAGGACCTGAGACTTGGTACTAGGAACTAGGGACTTGGAGAGAAGAAGAGAGACTGAAGAATAAACAGGATTGAATCACACTCTGTCTGGTCTCCATTCTTTGAGTCCTTCCTCATTCTCTCTCTTGCTGAATCCCGACCTGTGGACTGGAGCAGCTTGGGGCAGTGCAGGATCTAACAATTTAGCCCCCAAGGCTTTTGGCAGTACGGGTTCCAACATTGATAGAGAGGTCTGCAACATTTTGGCCCTCAAGTGTGGGGCAGAGGGGTCTTTAACATTTGGGTGCCCAACGTGGGGCAGCTTGGGCTGCAACATTAGATCATGAAGTTTAGGTCAGTGAAGAGGTCTTTGGTGACAACAATCTCCACTTTGCCAGATGCAGAGGAGAAGGCAGCCCTGGTAATTAGGCGCCCAATATGACCAAATCCATTCACTACAACCTTCACCATTGTGTCTATGGGACGAGGCTGGCACTGCACAAGAAGATGTGACTGTCTCTGGAACAGGGAGGAGCAGAAAGCCACAAAAAAAGGTTTTTTTTTTTTGTTTTTTTTTTTTTTTTTTTTTTTTTTTTGAGAAGACATCCCTTTTGCATGTGTTTATTTGGCTTTATTGTGAAAGCTCTCACTTCCCCTCAATTTGACCTTATGAAACATACACTCTCTTCTTCCTTTGCTGTGATTGTCTAGCTGTATGTAAATGGGAGACTAGTGCTATTTCACTTTTACCTTTTCCAGGGCTTGTTTTAGTTTTGCCTGCAAGTTGAATATACCATTTTTGGGCAGGCCCACAGAGGCCAGAAGAGGCACTGTTACAGCTTGTGAGCTGCCGGCTGCCTGCACTGTGTGTGCTTGGAGCTAGATCCCAGTCCTCCCTCTGCATGGGCATTGACATGAGCTATCTCTCACCACCACCCCCCTTCTTTTTTTTAAATTAAGAAAAAACAAAACAAAAACCACACACTTTTTTTTTTTTTTTTGAGACTAGGTCTATGAAGACCAGGCTAGCTTTGAACTCAAAGATATCCAGCTGCATTTGCCTTCTGTGTCCTGGAATCAAGGGAGTGTCCTAACACATTCAACTCCTTTTTCTGTTATTTGTATGGATGTTTTGAATGCAGGTAGGTGTCTCCGCACCACATGCATGCAGTAATCATGAAGGCCAGAAGAGGGAGTCTGATTCCCCTAGGACTCAAGTTACAGACAACTGTGAACTATGGAAAGGCTAGGAGTCAAAGGAGAGTCCAAAGGAAGATCTGCCTGTGCTCTTCTCTGCTGAACCATCTTTCCAGGCCTCCTCATTATTTTACTGACAGATCTCTTGTAGCCTAGGCTAGCTTGCAATAGAGGATAATGTTTAATTTATGACCATTTTATCACCACTTCGTCAACGCTGAGATTACAGGGGTGGGTGTGCCACCCCACAAAGTGTTGTGTATAGGGTGAACCCAGCGGTCTGCACATGCTACGCAAACACTAACTAAACCACATTCCCAATTCCTAATAAAATTTCACTAGCCACACCCTTTGTGGCTGACGGATAGCCACATTAATTTCCAAGTTGACACTAAGGTTTGCTCAACTTGGAATTCCCCAACTACAAAACTGATTTTTAATTTTTTTTTTTTAAACTAAAGACATGTCCTCGAGGAGCCCAGGCTAGCCTAGAACTCGGTATGTAGTCAAGGATGACTTTGAACTTCTGAACCTCCGGGCTCTGCTTCCCAAGGGCTGGGGCTAAAGGTGTATTCCCTCTGAGGTCTTAAAACACTGATTACAGGCACCGAGGAGGCTCAGCGGCTAAACGCATTTCCACGCTCCCGCCTCCCCGTGCACACACACCAATTAAAAGTTCCGATAGCGGCAATCACGATCACCACTTTAACGACCCCACTACAGAGTCAGAAAATGCCACCACTGACGTCGCCGCCGCCCTCCATTGTTTTACAGCAACAGTTCAAAGCATCCTCTCGGAGCGGAGGACCCAGAGTGCCGCGCTAGCCCGCATCGTCGATTTCCGGGTCTCGTTGGTAACCATTTCCTATTTCGAAAGGATGCATGATGGGATGAATAGTCGACTTTCCTGGAGCCGACCCCGAGCGTCCGGCCGACACAGAACTCCATTTCCCGACCTGCCTTGCAGCTTAACCCAGAAGCGGGAGGCCGGTTCCGGTTGCATCAGCGTGGGTTCGGAGGTGCGATGAAGCTGTTCGTGAGCGAGGGTTCCCCGGGGAGCCTGCCCGTGCTGGCTGCAGCCGCGAGGGCCCGGGGTCGGGCGGACCTGCTCATCAGCACCGTGGGCCCGGAAGGTACCGGAGTGGCTTGCTGGAGGGCGGCGGGTGAGGGGCGTTCATCTCACAGTTGTCTGCCAGGCTCCAGTGCTGGTCCCCCAGTCGACTCTATGTTAATTTTGGTCACTCCAGCCTTTCTTTCCGTGACCCTTCTTAAGTTAGTTCCCTTAGTTACCCTCACTGTACTCTTCAAGTCTCGTTTTAAGTCTCCCCTCTGGTTAGTTTTCCAGGATTCTGTTTCATTCCGCTGTCTCACTAACCTTACCTCCCACCTGTCATGCAGCTCCCTCTCCGCCCTGTCACTCTCGTGATAACCTCCGACCTCCCATGTGTCGTTTTGGGGAAGCCCCTTTTTCCTCCCAGGACCTCAATACGGACATGTACGCACTCGGTCCTTGAAGCTTATCGCTCATTCCCAGCCAATTTTTTGGGTGACTTTCTAAGAGTTCTCTTAGAAAGTCTAAGAGTCAAATTCTCCTGGCTCTGTTAGTTCTGTTCTCGCACTGTGACGGCTTGGCTGCAGCAATATTCTATACCTTTCTGAAGACTCTACCTCTCGTTCCAGTTGGCAGTCTCAACTGAACACTCGCTGGCTTCTCTATCATATTCCAAAACCACCCCCCCCATTAGTGTTCTTACCTTGGAAACTGTAGATGGAAAACCCAGGACTCCAGCACACAGTGTAACGGCAAATCATTTATTTTCTTACCCCTGATTTTCACCCATTTTCCTCTGTCTCAGAGTGCGTGGTACCATTTCTTACCCGGCCTAAGGTCCCTGTCTTGCAGCTGGATAGCGGCAACTACCTCTTCTCTGCTAGTGCAATCTGCCGGTCAGTATTGGTTCTTGGTGTTGGGAGGTGGCTGGATCAGAGCAGGCCTCACTGATCTTTTTGTGGCCTTATTTGCAAACATTGTTTCACTGAGTGTTCATCTGTGAACTAGACAAACCCTTCAACCTTGTTTTCTTTCCCTGGGCAGATATTTTTTTCTGTTATGTGGCTGGGAACAAGATGATCTTACCAACCAATGGCTGGAATGGGAAGCAACAGAACTGCAGGTGAATCCATGTACCAGGGAGGGGAGGGCAGCCTGCCCTTCCTCCTCTCTATGAACATCCTGACCCGTTTCCCCTGTGTTTCAGCCGGTTCTGTCTGCCGCCCTACACAGTCTAGTGGTTCAAGGCAAGAAAGGGGAAGATGTGCTTGGCCCACTTCGGAGAGTCCTCGCTCACATTGATCACAGCTTGAGTCGTCAAAACTGCCCTTTCCTGGCCGGGGTGAGTCGGCTTGAAATGGGGTTTGGAAGGCTATGGTATAGGACTCTGTGGGAGGAGTGGACTCAGACCCCAACAACTAATTATTAGCATGGTAACCTTGACACATTACTTAAACTCACTAATTCTTACTTTGTACTGTTTGTTTGTTTCTTTGAGACAAGGTTTCTCTGTTAGCCTTGGCTGTCCTGGAACTCACTATGTAGATCAGGCTGGCCCAAAACTCACCTGTCCTCTTTGCTTCCCAGGTAGTGGGATCAAAGGCATGTGCCACAACTAGTCCTTGGTTTTTTGTTGCTTTTTGTTGTTGTTGTTTTTCCTTTGTGAAATGGAAGTGATAGTTCCTGCCTTATTTAGAGATATCTTGAGGATTACGTTAGAAAGCACACCTTGTCCCACCTAGTACTCGGCACATAGAAAGCAAAAACTCTGCGTGGTGGCACACACCTGTAATCCTGACTTTTGGGAGATAGAAACAGAAGGATCAGAAGTTCAAAGTCATTCTTGGATACACAGGAGTTCAAGGTCAGCTAGGGCTATGTGATACCTTATTTAAAAAAAAAAAACAACCAAACACGGGTGTAGTAACATATGAGTATGGTGGCACACGCATTTAATCCCAGGATTCTGGGCAGAGGCAGGCAGATCTCTGCAAGTAAGGTCAGCTGGCAAGGACAGCCAGGGCTTTAAAAAAAAAAAAAAAAAGAGCAGCAGACATTAGCTGATACCATTGGGAAATATGAATGTTTCACCTGTGCCCTTTTCTCTTTCTCCAACCAGGACACAGAGTCTCTGGCCGACATTGTCTTGTGGGGTGCACTATACCCCTTACTGCAAGACCCAGCTTACCTCCCCGGTGAGAATTGCACATTGTCTCACCCGCAAGCCCAAGCGCTGGGTACAGGGCTGAAGAGCAGTAGGGGGTCGAGTTGTCACTGAAACTGTAGGGGAATATGGCCAGGGTCACTGGGGAGAGCGTGGGGAAGCCTGCACAGTGTTGATTCTTACGTCTGTTCTTTTTTGTTACACCCACAGAGGACTTGGGTGCCCTACAAAGCTGGTTCCAGACACTGAGTACCCAGGAGCCATGCCAGCGAGCTGCAGAGACTGTGCTAAAACAGCAGGGCATCCTGGCCCTACGTCCCTACCTCCAAAAACAGCCACAGCCACAGCCCCTGCCTTCTGAGGGGAGAGCTGTCAGCAATGAACCCGAGGTTTGGAACTGGGCAGGGCATCCTCACAGAGCCTTAGGGCCTTAGGTAGAAGGTATCTAGGAAACAGATGTTGATTATGGCCACCTTCTTAATTGTTCCAGAGCAGGAAGTGAGTCTCTTTACCCTTTGGGCCCTTCTCATGTTTGTTCTCGATAGGAAGAGGAGCTGGCCACCCTGTCTGAGGAGGACATCATCACAGCTGTTACTGCTTGGGAGAAGGGCCTGGAAAGCTTGCCTCCGCTGCAGCCCCAGCAGAATCCAGTGTGAGTAGACACCAAGGTTGAGGTTTGGTTTCGTACCTGGAAATTGTTGCCAGGTAACAAAGCAGGCTTACCTTCTTTGCTCTTGGAATGTTGATTCCAGTAGGATAGAGAAATGTTTACAAAACTGACAGTTGTATATTTATTATGAATTTTTATTTAAGATTTGTTCATTTTATATATGTGACTACACTGTCTCTGTCTTCAGACACACCAGAAGAGGGAATCATATCCCATTACAGACGGTTGTGAGCCACCATGTAGTTGCTAGGAATTAAACTCAGGACCACCGGAAGAGCAGTCAGTGCTCTTAATCCCTGAGCCGTCTCTCCAGCCTGTATTTATGAATTTTAATTAAGTCCCATGAAGGAAAAGAATAGGATGCTGTGAAGAAAAAATAAATCATGAGACTGAAGGCATCTCTGTTTTGAAAAATCTTTTTTTGCCCAGGCTGGCCCCAACCATTTCACTGTGCTAAAATGACATTTTCTCTTGCCTCTGTCCCTGAGTACTGGGACAACAGAACTGTACCACCAGACCCAGCTAATAAGCCTCTCTTAGAAAATGTTACTAGTTTAGGGACCAGTGGGAAGGCTTGCAGGATAAAGCACTTTTACATATGCCTAACAACCTGAGTGTGATGCCCAGAACCCACATAGAGTTGGAAGGAGAAAGTGGACTATACCCAGTTAATCTCTGACCTCCATATGTGTGCTGAGGCATTCTTGTCCACTCCAAAAATAGTGGGGTTGGTTTGTTTTTATATCATGTGTCCTCGTGTTTTGACTGCATGTATGTATGTGTACTGTGGTTCCTATGGAGGTCAGAAGAGGGCATCTGGAGTTGTGGGTGGTTATTAGCCACTAGGTGGGTGCTGGGAATCACCTGAGAATCCTCTGCAAGAGCAGCAAGCTCTTACCCTACCTCTGCAGCTCTCCCTGCTTCCAGCTTTGAGGCAAAGTTTAGTCTTGGCTGGCCTGGAACTCACTTTAGACCACACTGCTTTAGAACTCACAGAGCTCTGTCAGTCTCTGTCTTTAATCTGCTAGGATTAAAGATACATGCCACCATGTTACCAAGAGATACACTGTTTCACATGTGTGTACTGGCTAACATGTCACCAGAGACGTAGTTATATGTTAGTTATGGCTAAGGTTTGTTTACTGAGGTAGGGTCTTGTGCTCAGCCTGGAGTTTTCTGATTCTAGCCAGTCAAGCTAGCCAGCTTGTCCCAGTATCCCCTCTCTCTCTACCTCTAGAGTGCTAGGATCTTAGGCAGGCCACCGTACCTGCCGGGCATTTATGAAGTGCCTGGGGAATCCAGACTCTTATGTGCATACTTATAGAGCGAGCACATTATGCACTGCCCCGTGTGGTGTGGGCTAGGCCAGTAGGAAATGGCTTAGGAAGAGAAGAGTCAGGATAGGAAAGGATTTGGTTTGATTCATGTGTGGGGATGACAAGCTGTAATGGTTCATGTAGTGACTACGGTCCTGTTGACACTGAACTTGGTAAGAAGAGGTCACAGCTGGGAAGTGAATGACAGTCAGACACATCCAGGGAGAATTGTGTTGGTGCCTGGGGAGTTTGAACCTTAGAATGGGAAGATACTGACAGAAAGGGAGCTGTTGGGAAAGGGTACGTGCAGTACACAAGGCTGTACCTGGAGCTTGCTGGCTGAGCAGAACCCTCACCAGCAACACCAGGGTCATGTCTCTGGCTCCCTGGGAGGAGAGACTGTGATCTGAGGCATCTGGATTAGTCCTCCAGTATTCTGTACACTTGTTATGATAGTTGCATCTCTGCTGTGGACTAGTCTCTCTCTCCTTTTTTACAGGTTGCCTGTGCCTGGAGAAAGGAATGTGCTTATCACGAGTGCCCTCCCTTATGTCAACAACGTCCCCCACCTTGGAAACATCATTGGCTGTGTGCTCAGTGCTGATGTCTTTGCAAGGTGGAACCAGCTGCCTGGAGGAGAGTCCTCCAGAGGGCGGAGTGGTCCCCAAGGGAGATGGATGCCTCAGAGGTTGGGACTGGAGGAGTCCATCCATGACCACCATCTCCTTCTAGGTACTGTCGCCTTCGCCAGTGGAATACCCTTTATCTGTGTGGTACAGATGAGTATGGCACTGCGACAGAGACCAAGGCCATGGAGGAGGGTCTAACCCCACAGGAAATCTGTGACAAGTACCATGCCATACACGCTGACATCTATCGCTGGTTCAATATATCATTCGATACTTTCGGTCGCACGACCACTCCTCAGCAGACCAAGTAGGTTCCCGAGAATGAGGCAGAAAGGGACTGAAGGGGAAGCTAGGGGTAATGGAGATACCACAAAGACAGGAGCAGAGCGTCTGACAAGTATCCTGGGTGGAAGGCAGAGCAGGGACTAGGTTGGGGCCTGAAGGAACACCCAAGGAAGTGAGGGGAAAGGACTTCCTGCTTTCTTTTCCATTCAGTGCTTCCCCCTCTGGTTGCCTAGGACTCTTGGTTGTAAGACAGGGTCTCACTGTAGCCTAAGATGGTCTCAGACTTGTGGCAATCCTCCTGCCTCAGATTTGCTAAGGTTGGGAAGCTCAGGTATGTGTTCCCATGCCCAGCTTGGAGTCTTTAAAACAGTTCCTCCCTACTATGAATAACATTTATTCTTCCTCCGCCTGATAAAGTCCTTAGAGAAGCTACAGACAGACAGGTGGACAGTTGACATTGCTGTGTACCTCCACCCTTATGCTGAACGAAGACCTTAATACAAACATAAAACTCAGCTAGATACGGTCACCCACTTTAATTACAGCATTTGGGAGGTGGAGGCAGAGGACTAGGAGTTGAATTGGTGGTTAGTGTTGGCCTTGTGAGACGTTTCTCAAAACCAAAGAAATAAACCAAAACACTATATGAACATAGAGTCAGCAGAAGGAACTGTAAAGTGGGCACAGTTTGTTTGGGCAGCTGGAGTCAGGTGAGCACCGTGGTCGCATCCGGTGGGCTCTAGCTAGGAATAGGCCTTCACTGTGAGGGGCCTCCCCCTGAATGAGGTCAGGTCTCTGGTTAGAGCAGCTGGGGAAGGGGTCTACACTTGTCTCGACAAGAACACTTGTTCTTTCTCATCCCTTGCTTGCTGGCCTTGCTAGAATCACCCAGGACATCTTCCAGAGATTGCTGACACGGGGTTTTGTGCTGCAAGATACCGTAGAGCAGCTTCGGTGTGAGCGGTGTGCACGTTTCCTGGCTGACCGCTTTGTTGAGGGAGTGTGTCCCTTCTGTGGCTATGAAGAGGCCCGAGGAGACCAGTGTGACAAGTGTGGGAAGCTCATCAATGCCATTGAGCTCAAGGTAAGAGGAGGAACTCAAGGACGCCCAAATGAAGCAATTATTGATTATTTATCAATAAAATGATTTATCAAAAAAAAGATTACTTATGAGACGAGCAAGGAAGGGACAGACTCAGACTTGTCCTGTGGGAGCTGTGGGCTCCGCTGAGGATACAACTATATCTAAAAGAGACATTCAGGATTTTTCTTTATTTACTTATTGAGAGACAGGATTTCACTCTGTAGACCAGGCCGGACAGGAACTCACAAGAGAGCCACTTACCTCTGCCTCCCAAGTGCTGAGATTAGAAGTTTACACCACTTGTACCTGGCCAGGACTTTAGCACCTGAGGTCTTGTGCTGATTTCTGTCTGGGCGGCTGTGCTGGAGTTAGCATGGGCTGGGATAGTTAGCATGGGCTGGGATAGTTAGCATGGGCTGGGATAGTTAGCATGGGCTGGGATAGTTAGCATGGGCTGGACAGAAATGGCTGGCTTCAGCATTAGGCCATCTGCTGGTGCTGCCTGTCCCGGAGCTGCCCGTGTAGACCAGGCTGGGGTTAAAGGCATGTGCCGTGCCTAGCAGAGTCTTCTTCTTTATTACATACTTTGTTTTCTCATCTAAGTTTGCTCATTTGTTGGTTTACTTATTATTTATTTATTTAGAAATGTTTTTAATCCTTTTAATAGGCCAATTGTAGACTGGCAATGAAGGGACAGACAGACAGGTTTTTATCTAATGGGGAAGAGGCCACTAACTGAACAGGGGCTGGTGTAGGAGAAACTGCCTGGAAGATGAGCAAGGAAGGGGTAGGCTCTGAGTTTGAAGTGGGCAGGGGAGGCTGCTAAGAAGAGCTGGCATTTGAATTTGAGAATAACAAGAAACACTTGAGGTAAAAGTAGGATTAAGATTCCAAGTCAGAGACCGGGAAGTGTAAAGAGCTGAGCTGGCAGAACTGGAAAGGCCAGAGTAAACCCTGTATGGCAAGGCACGGGCGAGGCACGGCTTAATTACAGTGCTCTGCAGGCAGAGGCAGGTGAGTCTCTTGAGTGTGAGGCTAGCCTGGGCTACAAAAACAAAAGAAAAGAAAAGGTCAGTATAGCTGTAACTAATGATTCAAAAAGGAAGTGGGCAAACTGAAGTACCTGAGGGCAGGAGCCGACCTAAAAAGCCTGTTAGGACATTGACAAGCTTCGATGTTCCCTGGAGGTTAGGATACTAATGAGAAGATTGCCGTGTACTTGGTCACTAGTACAAGGAAATGGGGAAAGGCTTTGGGGAGTGTTTTAGAAGACGGCTGTTGTGCTGGTCAAGTAAGATCCGTTTTGGCTTGTGCTGGAGGTGTAGGTCAATGGTAGAGCACTGGAGGTGTGATCAGTGGTAGAGCACTGGAGGTGTGATCAGTGGTAGAGCACTGGAGGTGTGATCAGTGGTAGAGCACTGGAGGTGTGATCAGTGGTAGAGCACTGGAGGTGTGATCAGTGGTAGAGCACTGGAGGTGTGATCAGTGGTAGAGCACTGGAGGTGTGATCAGTGGTAGAGCACTTGGCTGACTGGAGTCAGGTCTTGCTCTTGAACTCTAGTAACACACAGTAGGGAAGATGGACCTGGTTGGTGCCATCTGAACGTAGGAAGACTCAGAGCTGGATGCAATGGTGATGAGGTGCCTACAGACTTGTAAACAAGCAGTTGGAAATAGATACGGATTTCAGACAAGCTATGAGACACTTACTGTGTCTCACCTTCATACCTCAGGTCAGGGTTGGCCAGATGGCTGTGCAGTGGGCAGAAAAAACAGACTTGATCTCCACATGGTCATACTCAAACACAAAATAAATATATCAAAACTGCACCATCCCAGCCCCACACCCAGGTAGGTGGAGCAGGCTGAGTAGTAAGTACAGTGTGGTGCTGTAGCTGACCAGTCCTGAGCGTGCTCACTGCTGCCATGGACTGAGTGTGCAGAGACCTGAGTCTCAGGAGCAGATGCTGCCGCAGTGTGCACACACAGTCTTTGTTGACAGGAGGCCACAACTGGAGGGCTGCACTCGTTCTGAGCTGTAAGGCAGAGGCTCACTGGCCTAGACAGTTCCCTCCTCTGCAGCCCTCGTCTTGCATGCTCCCACCAGAACTACACCCTCCATACGGAATTTCTCTCTACAGAAACCCCAGTGCAAAGTCTGCCGCTCCTGCCCTGTGGTGAAGTCCTCCAAGCACCTGTTTCTAGACTTGCCTAAGGTGAGTCAGACGTCCCTCTGCTGTAAACTCACACAGCCAGCCACTCTCAAGTGGGTGCCACTGTGCCCAACCGTTTTATTTTCTTGTTTCTAGATATATTTGTGTGTGTATATTGTAGGTTGCCAACCTTATGCGGCTGAATAAAACGGCACCGCAGAGTTGACACAGCTGACTAAAACAACGCTGCACCGCTTCAACTCTGCGGTGCCAAGGGCGCACATTTGCGCGCGCCAAGCGCTCTGAGGCAGCAATCCAAGATGGTGCCTGCCTAGGCTCTGGTAGATACTACCAGAGGCCTATGCATGCACAGTTCAATTTGGCTCCAGCCCCTCCCGAACGGGGCATGCAAATGAGGTACCACTAGGGTACCACGAACCTGACCAATCACTCCCTCCTGGACGGGGTATACTAATGAGTATGCTAATGAGGCATTGCAGATTGACCAATCGGACACCTCCATGCGCTTTGCCACGCCCAGGGCTGGGGGTATATAAGCAGCCTGTTCTGGGCATTGGAGGCAGTCTCTCCCAAGAAATCTAAAAGAGCGCTTCCACAATAAAGGCTGTTGAGAAGGATCCGGTTTGTCGCGTCTTCCTTGCTGGACAAGTGGCCATCCTGGATTGCTGCCTCAGAGCGGCTGGCGTGCACAAATGTGCGCCCTTGGCCCGCAGAGTTGAAGCGGTGCAGCGTTGTTTTAGTCAGCCGGGTCAACTCTGCGTTGCCGTTTTATTCAGCCGCATAAGGTTGGCGGCCTACAGTATATGTCTGTGTGCACACGTGCGTGTCTGCGTGCATGTGCATGAGGGCACATGCATGTGAGCCTGTGTGCTATGTGTATGCAGGTGCCCAGTGAGAACAGAAGAGGCCATCAGGTCTCCTGGAGCTGGAGTTATGGGCATGGGCAGTTGTGAGCCACCCCGTATGGGCATGAGGACTGGGACTTGGATCCTTTGAAGTGTCTTTTTATTTCCAGTAATCATTTATACAGCTCGGGAACACAGCTTATGGTAGACCTCATAGTCTAGTCTGTCCAAGTCACTATATTCAATAACTGGTACTGGGCAAAGCTTATCCCTGGTTGTGGTGACTGTGGTTTCAATCCCAGCATACTCAGCACTAAAGAGGTTGAAGCAGCAGATAGGAGATTCATGAATTTAAAGCCAGCTTGGGCAAGATAATACTAAGACTTGTATGTCAAAAAATAATCAACATTGTTCTGAGGAAACAGAGAACACAAGGTGAGTCCCAGGCCCACTCCCCAGGCCTTTTCTCCCTCAGGGTCCATAGGCTGGCCTTGGATTCACATGTAGCTGAAGATGGTCTTGAACTCCTGACACTCCTTCTTCTACCTTCCAAGTACTGGGATTACAGACAGAGAGGGAACCAGGCTAGCTATTTCCAACTGCCATTCATATTCCAAAGTTTGAATTCCAAAACTTTTTCTTTTTTAAGAAGATTTTTATGTTATGTGTGTGGGTGTTTGCCTACATGTGTCCCTGTCAGGACATGCCTACAGTGCCCTCAGAGCAGTGGTTCTTAACCTGTGGGTTGCAACCCCTGTGGGCTCCCATGACTCTTTGGCAGGGGTCAGGTATCAAATAACCTGCATATCAGATATTTACATTATGGCTCATAACAGTAGCAAAATTACAGTTATGAAGTCAGAACAAAATAATTTCATGGTTGGGGGTCACAGCATAAGGAACTGTATTAAAGATCTCAGGATTAGGAAGGTTGAGAACCACTGCCTTAGAGGAACTGAAGTGGGGTTGGAAGTACAGATGTCTGTGCCGTGTGGGGGCTGGGAACCAAACCCAGGTCCTCTGCAAGAGCAACAAGCTCTGTTGACCATGAGCCTTTTCTCCAGTCCCCTAATCTCACTTTTTAAAAATTTTGATGACCTTGTAATCCTTCATTGTATGCATACACTTCAAATACCATATTTAGTCATCTAAACCGTGAGAATTTTTATTTTTACTTCTTATGTTTTTGGTTATTTGAGTCCCGAGTTTCTCTGTGTAGCCCTGGCTGTCCAAAAACTCACTCTTGTAGACCAGGCTAGCTTCAAACCCACAGAGATATACCTGCCTCTGCCTCTCAAATGCTGGGGTCAGAAAGAGGTGTGCTTCACCACTGCCCAGCTGTTAAAACTTTTTTTAAAAATTAAAATGTAATTATATCCCTCCCCCTTCCTTTCTTCCAGTGCTCCCTCTCATACGGTTTTCTTCAATTGTTTTTATACATAAATACACAAACACACACACACACACACACACACACACACACACATACACACACACAACCTATGGCGTATGTTCAGTGTTGCCTGTTATAGATAAGGCTTCAGAACGGACCTTTTGGTAGTTAATCTTTTTTTAAAGACCAAGTCTTTCTGGACTGGGTGTTGCATATGTGATCCGAGCAGTAGAAACTGGTCGGGTCAGGATTCTAAGCCTTTCCTCCATAGTCTCCTGTATAATGAGTTTGAAACTACAATGACATCCTGTCTTGAAAAAGCACAAAGCAGTGTTTGGAGAGATGGCTCACTGGGTAAAGACATCTGCCTCTAATCCCTGGTACCACACAGTAGAAGGAGAGAACTGCCTCAGATTCCGTGTGTGGGCGTGCATACACACTCATACACACAAATGCATGTAAAACAAGAAAACATGCTAGGTTGTGAGTTGTATCTACTTTAACATAGAGTGTGCGGCTAACATTTACAAGTTCCTAAACTCAGTTTTCTCACCCCTGCTGAGTAGCCAGAATTATAAACTACATTCCACCGTTCTCAGTTTAGTTTCAGTATATTTTTGCTTTTATAGACATTTCTTCATGTATACACCTTACAGACTCAAGGGAATTTTGTTTTTTGTTTTTTCTTAAATATTTATTTATTTTATGTATATATACACTGTAGCTGTCTTCAGACACACCAGAAGAGTGTTACAGATGATTGTGAGCAACCATGTGGTTGCTGGGAATTGAACTCAGAACCTCTGGAAGAGCAGTCAGTGCTCTTAACTGCTGAGCCACCTCTCCAGCCCCAAATTTTGTTTTTTTTTAAGACAGGGTTTCTTTGTGTAGACTTCACTTTCCTGGAACTTGCTCTGTAGACTACGCTAGCCTCTGCCTCTTGACTGCATGCACCACCACAGCCTGGATGTGCCAGGAACTTGCTCTGTAGACCAGGCTAGCCTCTGCCTCTTGACTGCATGCACCACCACAGCCTGGATGTGCCAGGAACTTGCTCTGTAGACCAGGCTAGCCTCTGCCTCTTGACTGCATGCACCACCACAGCCTGGATGTGCCTGGAACTTGCTCTGTAGACCAGGCTAGCCTCTGCCTCTTGAGTGCATGTACCACCACAGCCTGGATGTGGATGTTTTTGTTGAATAAAGTTGTTAATAATTTCTTAGATGTTCCTGAAGTCATAAATCTTTTGATTTTACTTATAGTACTGACTCAACTGTGCAATGTTTGACTCGCTGACCTTGGTGCCATCCTGTTTGAGACAGTCCTGTATCCTTTTTTTTTTTTTCTGTTTCAGTTGGAAAAGCGCCTGGAGGACTGGCTAGGGAAGACGCTGCCTGGCAGTGACTGGACACCCAATGCCAGGTTTATTATTCGTTCCTGGCTTCGAGACGGCCTCAAGCCACGATGCATCACCAGAGACCTCAAATGGGGAACTCCTGTACCCTTGGAAGGTTTTGAGGACAAGGTAAATTTCTTTTACCTTTAGTCATGACTTAAAACGTTCAGCCTCAAGATTGAGTTCATGGGCTAGCTGATTAAAAAATTGATGATATTTCTTCCTAGCCTGAAATTTGTGGTTGGTTCCTATTTATTTCCCTGCAGGTATTTTATGTCTGGTTTGATGCTACTATTGGCTATGTGTCTATCACAGCCAACTACACAGACCAATGGGAGAGATGGTGGAAAAATCCAGAACAAGTAAGCTGGTCTTGGCTAACCTGTCTGTGGGGATGGGATGTGAGGAAAGAGGTAATCTGAGCTTGCTTCTTTGAAGACGGGTTCAGGCAATCTCCCAATAAATCTTCTCCTAGGTGGACCTTTACCAGTTCATGGCCAAAGACAATGTTCCCTTCCATGGCTTGGTTTTTCCTTGTTCGGCCCTAGGAGCTGAGGACAACTACACCTTAGTCAAGAACATCATTGCTACAGGTAGGTCCTGGCAAAGCTCTGTAGGATGTTCCTAGGGCGTGAGGCCCAAGGTAATGCTTGGATGAGCCTGGAGACATGCTGGTCCTCCATTAGGAGTTGAGACAGGAAACAGTTAAAGCCTGGGAACACCATCCACGAGGAAGCAAGAACTGGAAAGCAAAATCTAAACCCTGGATGGATAAGCAAAGAGACGAAGGCCGAGTGGGAGCATGGGACCAGACGGCCTGTGTGTGTACTCTCCTCATGACCGTTGTCCTTGGACAGTCAGCATTGGGGAAAGGGTGAGGAGCCGGGCGGTGGTGGCACGCGCCTTTAATCCCAGCACTTGGGAGGCAGAGACAGGCGGATTTCTGAGTTTGAGGCCAGCCTGGTCTACAGAGTGAGTTCCAGGACAGCCAGGACTACACAGAGAAACCCTGTCTCGAAAAACCAAAAATAAAAAAAAAAGAAAGAAAGAAAGAAAGAAAGAAAGGGTGAGGGAAGGAAGGGCATGACTTGAGTCCTTCTCTTTTGTCCAGAATACCTGAACTATGAGGATGGGAAGTTCTCTAAGAGCCGGGGGATAGGAGTGTTTGGAGACATGGCTCAGGATACAGGGATCCCTGCTGACATCTGGCGCTTCTATCTGCTCTACATTCGGCCCGAGGGCCAGGACAGTGCCTTCTCCTGGACAGACTTGCTGATTAAAAACAACTCTGAGCTGCTTAACAACCTGGGCAACTTCATCAATAGGTAGGAGGAAGTGGTAGGGCAGTGCACCCCGCAGGGAGGATGGCTAAGTGGGTGGAGCCAGGGGAGGCTGGAGGCAAGGAGGTGGGGTAGGCTGCCACACACACTAAGCTGTGCATTCTTAAGGCAGGTCAGCAGTAGCCAGGTGGTTTGACGGAATTGGTCACAAATCTTCATGCATTATATTCTTATTAAAGGTCTTTCTAGAACTGGGGGGTGCATGCTTTCCTCACAACAAAGTTAGCTTTCAGATCACTAATGTGTTTCTATGAATAGAGGTTGTTTGGTGTCAGAGCTGTGCAGTAGGCTCGCTCTCTGTGAGTGCTGTATTTCTGCTTCTGCAGCCGTTCTCCAAAGGAAGACAAGTGCTGGGGCTGGAGACACAGCTTGTGACAGTGTTTCTGTACACATATACTGGGGCTGGAGACACAGCTTGTGACAGTGTTTCTGTACACATATACTGGGGCTGGAGACACAGCTTGTGACAGTGTTTCTGTACACATATACTGGGGCTGGAGACACAGCTTGTGACAGTGTTTCTGTACACAAATACTGGGGCTGGAGACACGGCTCAGTGCCTGTTTCTGTAGCACATTCAGAGTTCTGAGCTTCATCCCCAGAACACACAGAAGTGCCTCCTGCACTTAAGACCCTCCGGCCATGGTCTGGACCTTTAGCTCAGCCTGCAGCCATGTTTAGCAGCTTCATTAGAATAATTGTTAGCGTAGAACATACTTAAACCTGTTACTTGTTAATTCTTCTAAAAGTATTTTGTGTAATTATTTATCTCTGTATTTGCAGAGCTACATTGTTGGGAGAGAGAGGAGGAGAGTTTAACCTCACTTCTAGTCTGAGGGCCAGGAGCTGTCAGGCTTTCGCAGGAATGCCATGAGAATTAAGTTTTCTCTCTCTCTCTTTTTTTTTTTTTTTTTGGTTTTTCAAGACAGGGTTTCTCTGTGTAGTCCTGGCTGTCCTGGAACTCACTCTGTAGACCAGGCTGGCCTCGAACTCAGAAATCCGCCTGCCTCTGCCTCCCAAGTGCTGGGATTAAAGGCTGCGCCACCACTGCCCGGCAATTTTTTGTTTTTGTTTTTTTTAAAGCATCTATTGACTGTTGTCGGGTGCGATTGATAGTGTGCCCTGAACATCAGCGTATAACCTGACTCAGTTCTTCCCTCCGCCATGTAGATGCCAGGGATTGAATTCAGGTCATCGAGCTTGGTGGCAACCTTAGCTTATCATGAGCCATCTGGCTGGCCCGAGCATGAAGACTTAGTGAAGTGGGATGAAATTTCTCTATGAAAACTGAACAATAACTGTTTTCTCTTTTCCCCTCCCCAAGAGCTGGCATGTTTGTGTCTAAGTTTTTTGGCGGTTGTGTGCCTGAGATGGTGCTAACCCATGATGACAGACGCCTGGTGGCCCATGTCTCCTGGGAACTCCAGCGCTATCACCAGCTGTTGGAAAAGGTTCGGTAAGTGACTTCCAACTCCGTCCAGTCAGTGACATGTTGGTGTGGTTGGCAGTCCTGTATACTTTGCCTCCGCCCCTCCCAGGATCCGGGATGCCCTGCGCAGCATCCTTACCGTGTCTCGCCATGGCAACCAATACATTCAGGTGAATGAGCCCTGGAAACGGATTAAAGGCGGTGAGACAGACAGGTATGTTCAGGAGATAGGGCTGGCTATTGGAATTAAGTGACATGCTACATCTCGATGGCCTTGACATGTCTCTCTTTCTTAGGCAGCGGGCAGGCACAGTGACAGGCATGGCAGTGAACATAGCTGCCTTGCTGTCTGTCATGCTCCAGCCGTACATGCCCACGGTCAGCTCCACCATCCAGACCCAGCTGCAGCTTCCACTTGCAGCCTGCCGCATCCTTGCCACAAGCTTCATTTGTACCTTACCAGCAGGCCACCAAATTGGCACAGTAAGTCTTAGTAATGTTGATGGCACTGGCCACTTAAAATCCTTATTTTTACAGTGCTGCCTTTGGGGTGAGGTTAGTAGAGACCTAAATGTCTCTGTGGTGGGTGTGGGGCTCTACAGCTGTTCTCAGAAACTATCTGTGTATCTGTATATCTTTATTGCTGTTCATGCCAGAAGCCAGTGAGTGCAGAGAATAGAATTCTAAGAAACCCCATGACCTGGTGGTGCTGACAGCCGTCTGCTCTGACACTGACGGTGTGCCCTTGTGCTTCCCCACTGGAGTCCCGTGCTTCCAGTGACTGCTGCCTTTATGAAGTCTATGCACACTCCTACTTCTTCAAGCATCTGGGATCTCTAAATGTCAGAAAGGACAGTGGGAAGCTTTTCTGTGTGCTGTGCTGCAGACTCAATGATTGATTCTGCTCTTTGTTTTCACAGGTCAGTCCTTTGTTCCAAAAATTGGAAAATGACCAGATTGAAAATTTGAGGCAACGCTTTGGAGGGGGCCAGGTGAGCAAATTAGCCTGTGCCCTCCCCCAGCAAAAGCCCTGGCAGTGCCCCCCAGTCTCCCCAAGCACCCTGACTCCTCTCTTTCCACCTTTGGCCTTGCTACCTCCTCACTCATGTCTCTTTCCTGTCTTAGCTAGAAGAGTCCTTGGAGTTAAAGGTAACCATTTCCTCTGAGATGTGATGTGAAACTGGAGGCCAGACGGTATTTATGGCAGCAAGTAATAATTCTACTGTTCTTCTCCAGGCTAAAGGACCCCCTAAGCCAGCAGTTATTGAGGCAGTCACAACAGCAGGGTCACAGAACATACAGACACTGCTGGATGAGGTGACCAAACAGGTATGAAATGTGGACCCTGAGGAGAGGAAGTTCTGAACCCGCACAGGTCCTTGTCATGGGAGTGCTGTCTCCCTCACCCCGATTCTTTTCTTAGGGCAACATAGTCCGGGAACTGAAAGCACAGAAGGCAGACAAGAACCAGGTTGCTGCAGAGGTTGCTAAACTCCTGGATCTAAAGAAACAGTTGGCTTTGGCTGAGGGGAAACCCATTGAAACTCCTAAAGGGAAGAAGAAAAAGTGAGAGATGTTCACACAGTCACTTTACTGGGTCTGGACAGTAATAAAGTATGTACAGTGTGTATGTACAAGCCAAGGCCTCTCCTTTGGTCTATCCTCAGTCCCCCTCCTCAGCACGTGCAGTGGAGGGTCACATGCTTGGCACTGGCGCGATGGTGTTGGGTACACTCCTGGAGAGACGGACAGGAGGTGACGCCAACAACTGTTCATGCTTGGTGCAGACTGACCATGCGGTCGATCAGAGCCCGCCGTGTGCTCTCGACCTCCCTGGTCAGCCGCTCAATTTCCTGCTTGAGCCGCTCATTCTCTTCAGCTAGTTCTGCAACTTTCCTCTCGTTCTCCTGCTCCTTCTCCTTCATGCGCTGCTTCCCAGCCCGGGCTGCACATTGACCGCTCTGTTTCCGTTTCCTAGTTCTGCCTTGATCTTCTTCTTCCTCCTGAGCCATAGAACTCTGACTGGAATCTGGAGAGCGAGGGCTTTGGGAGGTGCTTGTGGCCTCCGCTGGCCCTGGCTCCTCTGTCAGCCAAGCTAGGGATGCAGGGTCAAGAGTAGTGAAGGTTTTTGATTCTTCCTTTAAGGAAATGAAGAGGGGAATATAGATATTAATTAGTCCAGGAGGGCATACATAACCCCCAGTTTTCTGGGGTTTATTTTATTTTTGCTTGTTTTTTTAGACAGGGTCTTGTGTAGGCTACAGTCAAACTCTAGCTTAGGCTGGCCGTGAACTGAGCCTCTTGCCTGCACTTGGCAAGTGCTGGGGCTATGGGCCCACACCATCAACATGCTCGCCCATCGGAGGACCAGCATTCTCACTCACCTCTTCATTTCCTGGGGATGGGATATAGGTGCCCCCAATTTCATCTGAGGACAGGACCTCCTGCAGATCCTCATACCAGGCTTCCAGCTCCCAGCTGGACACCATGTCAAAGGTGAAAGGCAGGGACTCAGCTGCCATGACTGTAGTTGGGCCGGGTTCTGGAAAAGGACATACATTCCATTCACCACAGTTAGTGAACTAATCTCACGCCTCTTTTAACACATAGAATTTAAAATGTACTGGTCTTGCAAGGCAGGTAAAGGCATAGGTTGTCATTCCTTGAAAGCCACATTGGCAGAGGGTGGGGGTAGAGAATCAACTCCTACAAGTTGTTCTCTGACCTGAACACAAGCACACATGCTAAATGAATGTCGGGATGGGGACATGGCTACCACCTAAGCCTAGCAACCCAAGTTTGATTCGGCCAGATTCAACTCTGAAAAGTTGTCCAGATGATCACATGCACACACCACAGCCAGCAACCCCACAAACAAATAAATTTAATTAAAAAATGAAAATCAGTAAATGTCAATATTACTTAGTAATCTTGGACTGGAGAGATGGCTCAGCAGTTAAGAGCACTGACTGCTCTTCCAGAGGTCCTGAGTTCAATTCCCAGCAACCACACGGTGGCTCACAACTATCTGTAATGGGATCCTTTTCTGGTGTGCTTGAAGGCAGTGACAGTGTACACACATACATGAAATAAATCTCTAAAAAAATATTTAATACTCTCTACCATTTAGTTTCTTTAAAAGCTTTTTAAGTTGCATGTGTATGCACATGTACATGATCAGTGAATGGCGGCCAGGGGCATCAGCTCTCCTAGAGCTGAGTTCCAGGCAGCTGTGAGCCACCTGATGTGGCTGCTGGAAACTGGACTCAGGCACAGCAGAAAAGCAGCACGTGTACCTAACTGATAAGCTCTCTCTCCAGGCTCTACTGCCATTCTTTTTTTGGTGTTTGTTTGAAACAGGGTCTCTCTGTGTAGCCCTGCCTCTCCTAGAACTCATGCTGGCCTCAAACTCAGAGATCAACCTGCCTCAGCCTCCTGAGTGCTGGGATTAAAGAAGGTGTGCGCCACCACCACACAGCTTTCCATTTTTTTGTTTTTTCCACTATTTTTTGTTGTGCTGGAAATTGAACAAGAGCTTCATTTATATGCTGGTCACTACCAAGCTTACTCCAAGATGGCTACCTAGCTTGAACATAATATTTTTTAAAGATGTATTTATTTTATTATCTCTGCATACATATGTGAGTGCCTGAATGTATGTGTGTGTTGTGTGTGTGTTCCTGGTGGACATGGAGACCACAAGAGGGAATGGGTTCCCTGGGAACTAGTCATAGATGGTTTTGAACTGCCATTTGTGTACTGGGAATTGGACTAGATCCTCAACAAGAACAGCAAGGGCTCTTAAACACTGAGCCATCTCTCTAGCTCTCAGAAACAAACTTGGGGGGTGGGAGGCTATTTTTAAGACAGGGTTTCTCTTTGTAGCCCTGGCTGTCCTGGAACTCACTCTGTAGACCAGGCTGTCCTGGAACTCACTGTGTAGACCAGGCTGGCCTTGACTCAGATCTACCTTCCTCTGCCTCCCAAGTGCCGGGACTAAAGGTGTGCACCACCACACCTGACAGAACATGCCCTTTATTGTAAGGGATTTACTACAGATAACTTGAGGATCCTCTCAAGTTCTGAGATACAGAACAAGCCAGTGTGCGTGGCTATGCATACATACCTTACAGGGTTACAGTAAAAGCACTCAGTTCACTTGGGACATTACTGGTGATTTCCAGGGGCAATTACCAGGCCATTTGTACTCCTTTTTCTTGTGTGAGAAGCTTGGGCAAAGGTCCTTTGGGTCTAATCTTGGTGTGGACTGAGAATTGGGAAGACAAACCAATTGCCATTGTTGAGGCTGACTTTTGAGACCCAACTCTAAAACATTATGGGGTCAGAGAAAGACATGGTTTGACAGCCAACGCTTGTTGCAATCAAGGCCTTGTCTAACTCTCACCCCAGCAAAGCAACCTGAGCAGCATTAGGAGCTGACTGAGGGTGGCTCAGATTACCTGCTTTCAGGTGTGGTGGTGTATGAAGATGCACTTCCTCCTGGAACACTGTGGAGAAAGGGGGAGAAACAGGTCCTTTACCTCTAGCCTCTTCTGGGCCCTTCTCTAGCTCCTTCCTTTTCTTTTTTTTAACTGAGATTTTTGAGACGGTTTCTTTGTGTATCCCTGGGCATCCTGGAATTCTGGAACTCAACTCTGTAGACTAGGCTGTAGTTCTTTTCTTGTAACACACACACACACACACACACACACACACACACACACACACACACAGGTGTGCATGTCTTGCAGTGTGTGTGTATGTGTGTGTGTATGTCCCTAAAGCCAACTCCAAGGACAGAGGCATACTTTATTTTTAGTTGCTGACATTTGTAGTCCTGATTACATAATAGCAGAGTCCTGGCCAACTAAGTTTTCTCTAAACCCCAGATAGACCTCAGATCTGCTTAGGACTAAGCTACAGGAAAGAGAGACTTGAACAGCACTTGCTCAGACTCCATTTCCACTCTGGCAGCCTCCAGTCCAGACCTGCTCTGGGACCCATCTCTCCAGAATGTTGAGCAGGCATTTGGCTTACATGAAAGGCCTTTCCTATCCAGGTTGTACAGTTCTTACTAAATGGCAACGCTAGGTTCTCATTTCTCAGATTCCAGCTCTGTCTAAAGCACTGGCAACTCTAGTACATTCTTTAAAAGTCCCCAAACCTACGTATTCCCCACTATTACATTTTCCAGATGTAAACTAGTCATTCATACATTTGCTTCCCTGGGTCATTTTGGAGCCCTCCTTGAAATCGCCCCTTCCTTCAGGGTCTCACTATGTAGCTTTTGCTGTCCTGGAACTTGCTTTGTAGACTAGCTAGCTTTGAACTTAGATCTGCCTGCCTTTCAAGTGCTGGGATTAAAGGCTGTGCCACTATGTCCAGCTGAGATGATCTGTTTCTGTTCTTGTCTTTTGCTTTTTTATTTTCATGGCTGCAGGTTGACCTAGGGCCCGCAACATACTAGGTAAACAGTCTACTATTGAGTACATACTCAACCCTTTGTTTCTGTGTTTGAGTCAGGGTCTCTCTCACTATGTAGCCCTGGCTGGCCTGGAGCTCAGAGATCTGCCTGTCCCCACCTCTCTTGAGTGCTGGAATTAAATGCATGTGCCATGAAGTGGGCCTTTCCCCAACCCTTTTAATTTAGGTCACTCCTCTGCTCAGACCCCCCCCCCCAATGGCTTCCTGCTTCACAACTGTTAAAGACTAGCATCCTGAGAATGCCTTCAAGGCTCTGCATGAGCTGCTGCTTGAGCCTCCACTCATCACCAGCTCCTGCTTACTCTAGTCCAGCCCACGGCCCTGTTCCTAAAGATACCAGCATGCTCATCTTAACCCTTCTGCTTGGCCTCTCCCTTCTATAGGGCTCTAACACATTATCTGCTTGGCTCACAGGCTTGTCTTCTTTCTGTCTCACCCACTCCACCCATTGAGGTAATTCCTGAATGACAGAACCTATAGCCACCATCCTGGACTATTCTTCCTTGCTTTTGTTTGTTTTGTTTTGTTCCTTTTTACTTTATACTGAAATGTAAGCTTTATTGAGAACAGTCTCATCTTTTGCTTTTAATATACCCTGAGTCCTCAAAAGCTTGTACAGAGTGGGTACTTATTCGGCATTTGTTAGGAATGAATGGGGAAAGCCCCTCCCCCAATTTCCCTTATAGAGGAGAACTAAGCCCACTGAGCCCACAGGCAGAGCTGAGCTGGCTGTCTCTGGGGACTGCAGATGCAATATTGCCCTGAGTGTTTCTCTGCACGGCTGTCCTCTAGGGAAAACTCCCTTGGTCTTCCAGTGTGTAGGACCTGGCTTTCATCAGCAGAGGAGCCCCAGGCCTGAGGGTGCAGAGACAAACAGTGGGCTGGCCTGATGCAATGGTTACACAGATTTGTTGGGAGCCAGGACTGAGGGAAAAAGCAGAGATCAGCCCTGGGAGAAGCAGAAGACCCTGGAGAGATTCCAAATAATTTCCCATAGTTAAAGAGATCCAGGCTGCTCTCTTGTACGGAAACCCAGAAACCTCTGGGGAAAAAGGAAAAACCCGTCTATGCTCCTCCCACCAGCACCCCCACTCGCAAAGGTCTGTCCGTCTTCGAGTTCTCTTGAACTTTAGAGTCTGCTACTAACGTGGCTATATTGGCCCCCGAGGCGCTTCAGCTTGTAAAGATTTGGTGGAGAAAAGGTGGAAACTGACAGAGTCAGTCCCCAACCTTGGGGGTGTGTCCTGCTGCCCCGCCTTTCCTGCGAACTGCCCAGGCCTAAGATGGTTCGCAGTTCTCAGTACAGACACAAGTTCCCGAAGGCAACCGGAGTACCTTTGCAGAGCAGGGACCAACTCGAGACAAGGGAACCGGAATGCAATCGCCCAAAGGAAGAGGGGGCTTGTAAGCACCATTCCTGAATCAGGGATTCACCGCCTTCTCCCCCCCCACCTCCCTTCAGTCTACAAGCTCACAGTGGAAGGGGTGGGGCTACATCCTCAAGAACAGTTGCCTCCAACTTCAAGGAATAGCTATGCTGGCGAGGATGGGAAGGTAAGGGGTAGACGGAGTCAGTACTCGCCTCTCTCCTCAGGTTCCGGCTGTTATTTTGGCTCTGTCGCTGCCACCCGCTCATCTTCAACATGATATGATCGACGTATTCGTCTCAAGATAGTGACCTCTGGAGCGGAGAGCAAGTATCTTTTATGCTGTCCGGCCCCTCCTCTTGGGGGGGGCAGGGTCCAGGAGCCTACCAATCAGAAAGCGGCACGCTGGCACTGGCTCCGCCTCACCCCTCACATCCGCCACTCAGGAGTCCCGTGGCCCCGCCCCCATCGCGCCCTCTGGCTCGAGAGTCTACGTTGTCTCGGACCCGGAAGTGGCTTTGGGTCACGAGGCATCGCGGAGGAGGTGAGTGAGTCATGCGCGCGCGCGGAGGAGAGTGCGGCGAGGGAGGGGATGACGGGGGGCGGGGATGATGCAATGTTTGGCAACCGGTGTCCGCTCGCGCACGCGCAGGGGACATCGATGGTGGTGGGAGGTGCGGGGGGGGGAGGAATGGGGGAGAGAGGAAAAAGGGCGGAGCGCCAGCTCCCAGTGTCCAACGGCCCCAACGGCTGTCCTTCCTGAACTTGTCTGCCCACCTCCCATCACCTTTAACTTACTCCTCCATAAAAGACTCCCATTTTCCCCGGCCCCTCCCAGCTAATGGGCACCGAGGCTCTTGAACCTCTTTAAAGTTTCCAATTCGTTCACCTGGACTGACATCTTCTCGAGTCTTTTAAGAGATCTCCTCCTCTTTTAGCCTTCTAACGCTTCCCAAAGACTGAGGTACTGGCATTTCCTTGGTAGTCCACCGGCTTCTCTCAGAAGGGCGCCTTTAACGTTTGTGTCTGAACCGTACACTGCGTGCCAGAATTCAAGTTCTTTGTAGAGTGTAGACTGCTGCCTCCTACTTATCCCACCCCTGCTTTGTGTGATGCCCTTCACTAAGCCCAGGACCCACCCTTTTCCTTCTCCGAGATAGCATGTCCTGTGACTCCCTGCTAAGGAGTTGGCCTCTTGCCTCTAGCTGTCTGGGTTCACGACCTACAGTAGAGACTGGGACGTGCATGCACTTGAACGCATGATTGCCCTGGACTGGGTCATCAGAGGAAACACAGATTCTAGTTTAATTTGCCCAAGGATTCTACCTTACTCGTTTGAAAATTAACGATAGGCAAAGGTAAAAACAGCATTGTGGAGAAAACTTGAGTAAAAGTAAAAACATCTTGCAAGACGTATTTTTTGTGCCACGAAAAGAGAGGCCATGTGGTGGCCTATTACATAGTCTGTCGTACACTCGGAGGGGCAAGCCAGAGTTTGTCTTAGTAGAAACTGAACCGAGACCGGTTGCTATTGGATGGTGCGACAGTGACAGGTCCTTGGCCAGACTGCTCCTTCGCTCCAGACCTTCATTTCCCCTTCTGTTAGTAGAGGTGGGGGGTGGGTTGAACCAGATGGTCTCTCCTGGCCTAAAGACAGACCAGGTTGTCAGTGACAGGCAGAGGTCATGTGACTTGACAGGCTGAGGTCGTGTTGTGACATGTTGACCTGGAGAGGCGGGTCAAGTCTCTGCACACTACCCGGGAAGCCTTTGGGGCGGGGCAGGGCAAGTCGCGACTTTCATCTTTTAGGGCTGGCCCCTCCCGGACCTGACATTCCTGACTCCCCCAACAGATTGTGGCTTCGGAAGGGGCCCCTCCCGAGGGAGGATTGGGATTGGCCACCAGTGGCCTGGGAAGAGGCCCAGATCCTTCCGCGGAGGGCGGGGGGGGGCCGCGTGGGGTGTTTGTTCTCTTGGGGATTAATGGGGGGTTGTGGGGGAGGGGTAGGCGCGCTCCCGCATGCGCACTGCGTCCCCTCCTGTTGGCTCGCTGCTGTCCGCTGGGCGGGGGCCCGGCCCCGCCCCTCTCCCGTCCGGGCAGCGGCGGCGGCGGCGGCGGCGGCTGCGGCGGTGGCGGCGGCAGCGACGGCGGCGGCGGTAGCAGCCTGCGCGGTGCCTTCTGGGAACGGAATCCCCAGGGCTGCCCCTGGCCCCTATGGCGCATGCGCGGGAGGCCGCTCGGTGATCCGCGGCGGCGGCGGCGCTTCCTGCTAAGACCGGCCGGGGCCGTACCGGAGGCTCGGGCTCCACCGACCCACCTCCCACCCCCTCCCACTCACCCTCTGGGCCGCGACTGCGCAGGGCGGGGCCAGCCGAACCATGGGCCGCGGTGAGTGCGGGGCCCGGCCCCCCCGCCCCTCCCCCTCCCTTCTCTCTCCTCCCCTTCTGTCCCTACCCTCTGCCCCCTCCGCGTCCTCTCGGCCCCTTTTCCCGGCCCCATCCACAGCCCCGCACCCTCACCTGCCCCCGCCGTTTCTCCCCCTCAGTGCCTGACTTCTGCCTTCCTGACCTCCCTCCCTTCAGTGCTTCGCCCACCCTCCACCCGCCCTCTCCCCAAGTTCCTTCCTACTTCGTGCGCCTGCCTTCCCCTCCTCCCCAAGCTGAAGGAAGCAGTCTGGGTGACAGGGCGCCTTGTTATGAGAGGGAAAGTTTGGAAGCCGTCAGTGTGCGGCGGGAGCGATGGTGAGGTTGGTGAGGGGTACCTGCAGGTCTGAGGGCCGTCCCTACATGTCAGGGAACGCTTGTTGCTGTTAATTGAAAGCCAATGGGGGATTATGAATCCCCTTTTCGTCGGCTTGAGAGGACCAGGAGCTTCTCAGGATCCTGGAGGAAGACAGAACTCTGGTTCCAGCTCTTTGGAGGTCCAAATGAATTAGATCCGAGATTGTTGGATTGAGTGGGCATGGGGGGATTTCAGCTGGTACCACCCTGCCAGGTAGTTGGGCAATTGCTTGGTGACCTGTGGGGCAATCTGTACTTTTTATATGATCTTCCTGGGGGAGGGGACAGCAGTGGCCAGACACTGGGAGACTTCCTAGTGGCCTGGCATTATGGGAATTTGCCCACACTCCTTGTTGAAGTCTTCTGTGCCTAGACAAAGGGATCTAGCCCTTCATATGTCAAGAAATAAGGGTATGGTTTCATGGTCCTTGGGAGTTGCAGTGCTGAACTCCCCTGGTCTCTAGGGACTGGGTTTGGAGGGACAGTTGTGGACATGGCCAGCAGATCCCTGAGGTCCCTGCAGGCACTACGTCACGTTATTTATGGTCCTTTCCTTGAGTGCTCTGGGCTGTGGTGTTTCTTGAGTTAGGTAGATTGAGAGGCCCTTCTCTTTCCTTGTGTTGCAGGTGTGGGCTAAGCTGGTGGCCCCGGCTTTAGACTGGATCCCACGATGTTTGCAGAGATGTTCAGGTAGCCATGGTGGTATGACAGAGGACTCCCCCTCAGGTGCCCAGCCCAGGCTCGCCCTCCTCGTGCCCACATGGCTGTGTGTTCCAGGCGCACGGGAGCTGACCACACACAATGAATGGAGGCAATGAGAGCAGCGCAGCAGACAGAGCGGGGGGCCCTGCGGCCACGGCCGTCCCTGTCGGGTGGCAGCGCTGGGTGCGAGAAGGTGCTGTGTGCTATATCAGGTGTGGCCTTTCAGATCGTTCGTCCCTCACCCCTCCTCTCAGAGCTTGGGTTTCTGGCACCTTGTTGCTCTCTTTATCTCTGTGTCTCTGGATACATTCACTCTTTGTGTCTTCTCACATCCTTTATGACTTGCCCTTCCGGGAAAGCATTTGACTGTCCTTTAGGAAGTATCTCCAGATTGGCTGACATTAACCCCATACCTGTGACCCTGTTCTTTCCCAGCCCAAGTGGCACAGAGCTTTCTTCCTTGGAGCAAACCCGTAGCTACCTCCTCAGCGATGGGACCTGCAAGTGCGGTCTGGAGTGTCCACTCAATGTACCCAAGGTCAGAGCTGTGGGGGTGCCAGAGACTCGATGCATGAGCCAAACAATTACTGACCACGGTGCCTTCTTGAGATCCCACCCCCTCACCGTCCCTGTCCATGCTTCCTACCTTACAGGTTTTCAACTTTGACCCTCTGGCCCCGGTGACCCCGGGTGGGGCTGGGGTGGGGCCTGCATCAGAGGAGGACATGACCAAGCTGTGCAACCATAGGCGGAAAGCTGTTGCCATGGCAACTCTGTACCGCAGCATGGAGACCACCTGCTCACACTCTTCTCCTGGTGAGTTTCTGCCACTTTAGAGAAAAATGGGGGAAACCTGGGGCCTGGAAGGTGGATGGTGGATGAGCTATCTGAGAAGGAAGGCCCAGGGTGGAGTCGGTGGGGAACAGCTTGGTGAGAAGGGACATGGTGGTGACTTGTGGGAGTTGGGACTGGAGAAGACAGCGTTCATGGCAGAGAAGGGCCCACAGCTGACCTTCACTTCTCATTTATTGCAGGAGAGGGAGCAAGCCCCCAGATGTTCCACACTGTGTCCCCAGGGCCCCCCTCTGTCCGCCCTCCTTGTCGAGTTCCTCCTACAACTCCACTTAATGGGGGCCCTGGCTCCATTCCCCAGGAACCACCTTCAGTTCCCCAGGCCTTCCCCTCTCTAACAGGCCCTGCAGGGCTCTTCCCACCACCCCGGCTTCCTGATCCAGTTCCCTCTGCAGGCAGCAGCAGCCCTTGTTTCCTCCCAAGAGGCAATGCTCCCTCTCCAGCCCCACCTCCCCCACCTGCTATCAGCCTCAATGCCCCCTCCTACAACTGGGGAGCTTCCCTCCGATCCAACCTGGTGCCCTCTGACCTGGGTTCTCCTCCAGCCCCTCATGCCTCCTCTTCACCACCTTCAGACTCTCCTCTCTTCCACTGTAGTGATGCCTTAACACCTCCTCCCCTGCCCCCAAGCAATAATCTCCCTGGTCCCCCTGGTCCCCCAGGTCCTGCCACTCAGCCACCAGTGTCTTCAGCCACTATGCACCTGCCCTTGGTCCTGGGATCCTTGGGAGGGGCCCCCACAGTGGAGGGGCCTGGGGCACCCCCATTCCTTGCTAGCAGGCTGCTCTCTGCAGCAGCCCAGGCCCCGCCCCCGCCACCCCCTCCCAGCACTTTACAGGGCCGAAGGCCCCGTGCCCAGGCACCCTCAGCTTCCCACGCATCGCCCCGCCCCTCTCAGCGGCGGCCTCGCAGGCCCCCAACTGTCTTGCGCTTGCTAGAAGGGGGGGGCCCTCAAACCCCAAGGCGGAGCCGTCCTCGGGCCCCCGCCCCTGTCCCTCAGCCCTTTCCTCTCCCAGAGCCATCCCAGCCTATTCTCCCTTCTGTGCTGTCCCTACTGGGACTCCCCACCCCTGGCCCTTCCCACTCGGATGGAAGCTTTAACCTTTTGGGGTCAGATGCACACCTTCCTCCTCCCCCAGCCCTCTCCTCAGGGAGCCCTCCCCAGCCCAGGCACCCCATTCAGCCCTCCCTGCCTGGGACCACCAGTGGCAGCCTCAGCAGTGTGCCAGGTATGGTCTTCTAAGCTTAGCCGTACAGCCATGGGGCACTGGGGGAGAAGTTTAGAGAGCACTGTGGCGGGTTTGGGGGTTTGTGTCAGAGAGGTTGGCTTCTGTGGATGCCAGAAAGAGGACTTTCTTAGAGCTGGATCTGTTTTCTTTTACAGGTGCCCCTGCCCCACCAGCTGCCTCCAAAGCCCCTGTAGTCCCCAGCCCTGTGCTTCAAAGCCCGTCTGACGGGCTGGGGATGGGGGCAGGCCCAGCCTGCTCTCTGCCTCCCTTGGCTGGTGGGGAGGCTTTCCCTTTCCCCAGCCCTGAGCAGGGCCTGGCTCTCAGTGGAGCTGGCTTCCCGGGGATGCTGGGGGCCTTGCCTCTCCCTCTGAGTCTGGGACAGCCTCCACCTTCTCCATTACTTAGCCACAGTTTATTTGGTGTGCTGGCAGGGGGAGGACAGCCTCCTCCTGAGCCCCTGCTGCCTCCACCAGGGGGACCTGGCCCTCCCTTAGCCCCAGGAGAGCCCGAAGGGCCTTCACTCTTGGTGGCTTCTCTGCTTTCACCGCCCCCTTCTGATCTCCTCCCCCCTCCTGCTCCCCCTGGCAACCTCCTTGCCTCCTTTCTGCCCCTGTTGGCCCTGGGCCCCACAGCTGGGGATGGGGAAGGATCTGCAGAGGGAGCTGGGGGTCCAAATGGGGAGCCATTTTCAGGTTTGGGAGACCTGCCCCCCCTACTATTCCCCCCACTTTCAGCCCCACCCACCCTCATAGCTTTAAATTCTGCGCTGCTGGCTGCCAGCCTGGATCCCCCCTCGGGGGCACCCCCCCAGGTAAGGCCCAGGGTATGAGCTGGTGGGGCAGAATAAGACTAAATCAGGATGGACTCTTCCCGGGGAGGACTCAGTCTTGCCTGGGGTAGGGTGGGTAAGGGAGCAGGGCCACTTCACCTGAAGTCGTAGTCACAGTGTATGCCTGTGAGACATTTCACCACATGCTAAATAAAACCATTCTTCTTAGCCCTGTGTCCTGAGTGCCCCCCAACCTGGACCACCTACCTCCAGTGTCACCACGGCAACTACTGACCCGGGGGCCTCCTCTCTGGGCAAGGCCCCCTCCAACTCAGGGAGACACCCCCAACTTCTTAGCCCTCTGCTGAGTGCCAGCCTGCTGGGTGAGTGGCATGAGACAAGCAGTCAGAATTGGGAAGTCTCTGACCATTGGGTAAACCTGAAGAGAGTGTGGGTCAGCTCAGTCTGTGGAGGGAGAGGCCCTGACTAGAATTTTTCAACAGGTGATCTGTCTTCACTGGCCAGCAGCCCTGGAACCCTCCCCAGCCTGTTGCAGCCTCCTGGCCCTCTTCTTTCCAGCCAGTTAGGACTGCAGCTCCTCCCTGGGGGGGGAGCGCCTCCTGCCCTGTCAGAGGCTTCTAGCCCCCTAGCCTGCCTGCTACAGAGTCTCCAGGTAAGCACATGGATGGGGGAGGGCCCTCTGTCAGGAAGAAAGTATTTCCTAAACCTAGGAAGGTTTTCCGAGTACAGAGGAAGGACTGTGGTTGAAAGACATGTTTTTGCCAGCAGATCCCTCCAGAGCAGCCAGACGCCCCCTGTCTGCCTCCCGAGAGCCCCGCCTCAGCCCTCGAACCGGAGCCTGCCCGGCCTCCCCTCAGTGCCTTAGCCCCACCCCATGGTTCTCCTGACCCCCCAGTCCCTGAGCTGCTCACTGGGAGGGGGTCAGGAAAACGGGGCCGGAGGGGAGGAGGGGGACTTAGGGGCATTAACGGTGAGACCAGGCCAGGCAGAGGCCGAAAGCCGGGCAGCCGCAGAGAGCCTGGCAGGCTGGCGCTCAAGTGGGGGACACGTGGTGGCTTCAATGGACAAATGGAACGGTCCCCAAGAAGGACTCACCATTGGCAGCATAATGGGGAGCTAGCTGAAGGGGATGCTGAGCCCAAGGACCCACCCCTTCCTGGGCCCCATTCTGAGGACCTTAAGGTAGGTGTCCTAACGTAAGGCTCAGGCTCTGGGCTCTAGTGCATGTACCTCCCTTTTTGCACACACTGTTCTCTTTCCTTAGGTGCCCCCGGGGATAGTCAGAAAGTCTCGTCGTGGCCGGAGGAGAAAATACAAGTGAGTGTGAGGCCCACCCTTGTGCCATCTATTTGTTGGGACTAGAAAGGTGTACACATAGTGCTGTTTGTTTCTGTGGTGTTGGGGATCAGTCCCAGGGCCTGTGCATGTTAAGCCAAGTGTTAACAGTTAACTGAACCATGTACACCCCTGGCCCCAGTAGTGGCTTGCTTTTCATAAATGGCAGATACTTGATATGAATAAGGACATTGTGCCTTTACTATCCAAATGTAGAAAGTCTCTCACCCAGCCTTCTGAAATTCACCTGGTGCTTGGGAGCTGTTCCTGATCATCTGTGCCCTTATTGCAGCCCTGCCCGGAACAGCAGCAGCTCCCGCCAGGACGTTACGTTGGAACCCAGCCCTACAACCCGAGTGAGTGTGGGCTTGGATGGGCGTGAGGGTTAGAGGCAAAGAGGAGACAAGCCAGGAATGGAAGGTTAGCATGGTGGGGAGAAAGACACCTGTTACCTTAGCTAACTGATCACTTCTTTCGACTTCTCTTGTACAGGCGGCTGTCCCTCTGCCTCCCCGGGCCCGCCCTGGACGTCCTGCCAAAAATAAGAGGAGGAAACTGGCCCCATAGCAGCCATACCTGGAGCTGGAATCTGACCCTGACTGGGGAGAGCTGAGTGCTGAGCCTTGGGAGCCCCTGCCAGCCACGTGCACCTGTGGACAGTGGGTGGGGGCACTACTCCCCACTCAGAGCACAAATGCAACCCCTTGCCCTACAAATCCCATCCTGAGCCATTGCAGGGGGTAGGGAAGCTCACCCCCTTCCCCCCCCCCCCAAAGCCATGTCACTGAAGAGGCCTGGGGGGGGTGGTATATGGCCCTCTCCCCATCAGGCGCTAAGGGGAACACCCCTTCCCCAGGTCTTTTATTTGTTTAAGTTATTTTTGCACAAATGACTCTTTTATATTTAATTCGACTTCATTGCCTCCCTTCTTAAAGCCAGCAGGCTCAGTTTACAAACCTGTGAGCTACTGTTGGCTGCTGCCCTCCTTCCCAGTGAAAGGTACAGAGCAATAAGCATCATGCATCTCCCCGAGTCCCACTAGCACCCCTCTGCCTCTGGCTCAGGTTGCTCAAAGCACAGACCCCCTCTTATCCCTATCCCCAGGATCGAAACACATAGCCTCATTTCAGAGTGTAGCCAGGTTCCCTCCGCTTTCCTTTGGGATATGAAAAGGGGCCAAGAGGACTGTGGATCTCCCACACACACTACACTGGCCCTTCTCCCCCGTCAAACGCTCAGACGCTGTGATGATGCCACTGAGGATCATGCAGCGTGGTCCAGCCGGAGCGGAGCGGCCAGCATGACCAGCTGTCCAGGGGCTGCCTCCTGCCTTTTTTTTGTAAAGACAAGACCCTTGGGAGTTTTAATTCTGTTTTGTACTTGCCCTGTGGGGCCTCCACTGCTTTTCTATGGGAGACACTCTTAATTTAACAGATGAGAATATTTTGAAACTCTGGTTCTGGCTCTGTACTCATTTTTTATTTAGTTCTCTGGTAAGAACAGATTACAACTGAAATAGTCTCATAATGGTGTGGCTTAGACTTGGGCTGTGCATGTCAGTCAGTGCTGCCTCTTCTAATCCAGGAAACACAGCAAAGGCTCCACGGCACAACAGCGTTTAATGGTCAGAGACAGTTGTACAGAATCAGACTCAGCCCCAGCTGCTAGAGGGCAGGATCCAGGCCTCTCCCCTCCCCCAGCAGGAAGCACTTACTGGATGGGCAGGAGCTGCATGTGGCTGGGGCCACCACCTCATCCGATAGTAGCCCCCAGCTCCCACACTCTGTCAGGGGAGGGTGCGCACCCCACATGCAAGAACCCTTGCCCTTGTCAGGTGGGATGGGGCTGTGAATTATAATCAAGGGGAAGCCCTGTGATAGCATCTGACAAGGCTCAGGGGCTCCCCAACTCCCAGTAGGGCTCACTTTCCCAGCCTCTTCATCCGAGCGTCAATGCTGGCAAAGTTCCCCTCAACTGTAGCCAAGTTTTCACGCATCGTTGTCTGCACCTACAGGAGGGGAACAGAAGGCTTATTTTTGTTTGGCCCAGGTGTCTACCAGAGATGAGGAACACCCAGAAGAAACTCTATAAGAAAAACAAAACAAACAAAAACAGTAGAGTGGTTAAGATCTATCTCAGTTGCTAGAGTGCTTGCTTAGCAAGGATGAAGCTCTGGGTTCAGTTCCCAGCCCCACATAAATCCCACACACCCCAGGCAGAGTGGCAAGCCCTTTAATGCCAGCACCTGGAAGGCAGAGGAAGATGGAGCTCTGTGAATCTGAGTCCAGTATAGACTTGGGCAGCCAGGGTTTACACAAAAAGACCTTGTCTCAAAATTAAAAAAAAAAAAAAAAAAAAGTCATAGTTTGATGCCAATGTGGGCGAGGGTCTAGAGAGATAGCTCAGAGGTTAATAATACTGGCTGCTCATCCAGAGGACCCAGGTTCAATTCCCAGCACCCACATAGGATACATGAGAATTGTCTCTAAAAGAAAGAAACAAAACCACAGCTTTGGGTCTCTGGTTTTGAGAGGGGTGGGTGAGTAGGTAAGTGGAGGAAATGTTTACAGCAGCAGTTTCCAAACCACTCTGAGAACGATGAACTTAGGTCAGGGTCTGCATGACTAAGGATCCCACCCACCGCACCTTCAGAGCTGTTCACTTATTTTATGAAAGGAGAGGCAACAAGACTTTGATGAAATTAAGTCTTCATGGGCTCAGAATTTTAAAAAGCTAGAAGAAAAATATACCAAATAGTGTCCCCCCCCCCGCCCCCAAAGACAGGGCTTCTTTCCCTGGCTGTCCTGGAACAAACGAACTCTGTAGACTAAGCTGGCTTTGAATTCAGAGATGCCCCCTTCCTCTGTCTCCTGAGTACTAGGATTAAAGGTGTGTTCTACACCACATCTGGCCTTTCCCTTCTCCATTAACTATGAGACTAGGTCTCATCATGTAATCATGACTGGCCTGGAACTCACCACCGTTACCAGGCTGGCCTCAAACTCAAGAAATCCTCTTCTCTGCCTCTGCCTCTGCAGTGTTAGGGTAAAGGTGTGCACCACTATACTTTCTTGGACGGTGTGTAATGTAGTTCTCCCTGAAGCATAAGAAAGGCTCATCCAATAGGAACTGAACACGAGCTGTGTGCGCAGCATTGCCATGGTGATGAGTAAAAACAAGCCGGCTGCTGGACAGAGTTGAGCAGTTAAGAACACTGGCTGCTTTTCCACAAGCCCCAGGTTCAGTCCCTAACACCCACATGGTAGCTCACACCCATCTGTAACTTCAGTTCTAGGGGACCTGATGCCCCCTTCCAGCCTTCACAGGCACCAGGCACACAGATGATGCAACCATGTGCACGGAGGAAAATCCCTCATACATATAAAAATCCGATCTTTCTTTAAAGCAGGAGGAGGAAGAGGAGGAAGAAGAAGAGAGGGAGCAGGGCTGGGAACATGGCTCAGGGTTTACTTTGCAAACATCAGGACCAGAGTGCAGATCCCTAGCACCTATATAAAAATGTGGGCAAGGATCTGGAGGATGGCTCAGAGGGTTAAGAGCACTGGCGGCTCTTCCAGAGGACCCAGGTTCAATTCCCAGCACCCACATGACAGCTCTCAGCTGTCAATACCTCTAGCCCTATTGATTCTGACACCTCCTTCTGGCTACTGTGGGCACTAGCAGATAAAACACCTATACACATAAAAATAAAGAGTGGGCATAATGGTGCTTGACTGTAAACCCAGTGCTCCCACATGTATGTGCAGGGGATCTGGAACACTCCAAAACTAGTTCCAACAAGGAGTTCCTGAAATTTCTGTAAGAGACTCTGTCTCAAAAAGGTTAAAGGGTTGAAGGATATCTCAAGGGTTAAGAGTGTACACCACTCTTGCAGAAGACTCAAGTTCAGTTCCCAGCACCCACTTTAGGCAGGTCACAACTGTCTAAAGTCAAGCTCCAAAAGCATCCAATGCTTCTGATAGTTACAGACTCACACACATCCACAAGCGCGGGCACATACACACTCCTGCTCACACACATACTCCTACACACTTACTCACACTAAGATATTTTAATGAGAGACGAGATAGGCTCAGGCCTAATGTCAGCCTAGAGCAGCAGGGTTGGTTTCGATGTGAGTCTGAGAGCGGCTTAGGCTATAGCTAGGAGTATACAGCAAGACCTGTTTCGGGGGGGAAAAACCTCAAGCGTGGTAACACATTCCTGTAATCCCAGTACTTGGAGGAAGGAGGAGGAGGGTGGCCACAAATGCGGGGCCAGCCTGGTCTACAAACCAAGTTTCAGGCCAGTCCGACACACTGTGACTCTGTCCGACACCCCCAGTTTCTGCCAAAAGCAAAAAAAAAAAAAAAAGCCACAACCTCAGGTGCCCTGCCCCACCCTGCCTCGCCCTGCCCTGGAAAAAAGTGGCAACAAAATAAAAAGACCCACACACCTGGGTCAGGAGAGCGGTATTATCCTTAAGGGAACTGGCCATCATCTGCTGGGTGGTATCCAAGTGTGTCAGGAGCTGACCAAACTGCATCGCTGCAGAAGTGAAGAAGGCATGGCTAAGAACAGAATCCATGGTGAGATGAACCAAGGGCCCTCGGCCCAGGGCCCAGGCACACACCTTGCTCATGCAGCTGCTTGATGGTGACAAGTCGCTGCACCAGCTCGGGGAGGGTGGAGGCGACGGGGCTCCAGCGCTGGATGGTCTCATACAGCTGGTGCACCTGGAAAAGTGTGCAGGGCCGAGGGGACACTGACACCACAGACTGGAGAAAGGAGCAGCCGGCAGAGGGAAGGGACTCCCTAAACTCTCAGCTGATAAAACCTGAGGCTGCAAGGCCCCTACAGCCAGATGTTATTACTCAGTGGAGGAGCCTGGGCGAGCACAGCGGGTATGGAGATGGAGAAGACAGCTCCTGACCTTGTTCTGTGTGTCTGCGTCCTCCACAGATGCCTTGTGCTTAGCGATCTCATTCACCTTTCCCAGGACACTCTGAAAGCACAGGGGTCAAAGGGTGACAGGGCTCCCAGACCAGGCCTTCTCAAGTCCCTGCTACTTAGAATCCGACTAGCTTTCTACTTAATACCTGTAGCCGAGCCTCTACTTGGTCCAGAACTGCAAGGTCCAGGGCGCTCACTTTGGCTTGCAACAGTTCTACTGTTTCCTAGGTCAGGGAAGAATTGGACAAGTGTCAGGAGAAGAGTCAAACTATAAAAGGTCTGCAACAGTTTACACATTTGATATTTACAGTTCACACTGGCGTTAATGCAGGACTGTACACCCAGTCAGTGTCATGACTAAGATACTCCCACAGGCCTCTGTATCCCATATCCCAACCCCTGCTGTACTCACCATGAGGCAGGCCCCCTGAAGACCTGCAGAAAGGGGGTTCTGGTGGGAAGCAATGAGAGAAGTCAGTTGTCTTCATACAGCAGAAGGATGATTTCTGGTTCTAGCTGGAAACCCCTAGCCAACCCCTCCCAGATCCTGTGAAGAACTAAGGAACCAGTACTCAGGGCTCTGAGTACTGTAGACTTAGTCCAGGAGAGTGCCTGACCTGAGCATCCTGATCACAGCGGACAGTGGCCTCCAGCTCTGTCAGGCGTTTCTCGAGTTCTGCAACCTATGGAAAGGAAGATGAGGAGGAAGAGAAGGAGAGGGGTGACTTTTGCCACCCTCCAACCCTGGCAAGGGCTGCTTTCTTGGAACACATCCCTAGCAACAATCTTAAATTTAAATTCAAAGTAGATGGCAGGAGGATCTGGAGTTCAGAGCCAGCCTAAGCTATATCCTGAGTTCAAAGCCAGTGTAGCCTACGTGAGACCCTGCCTCAAAAAACAGAAATGCAAGGAGACACAGAGAGTGAGACTTCAAGAGGAATCAAAGCTTTCCTGGTACTCACTCCCCAGGCCTGGCCCTGTAAAGGCCAAATCTCCCTCCCTGGCTCCCAGCCTATGCTACCTGACTCTTCCCTGGCTCCCAGCCTATGCTACACTCATACTTACTTTGGCAGCTTGCGAGAACTTGTCCTGCTCAGGCCGTGAGTGGAGTTCGTAAGTGACAAGGCTGCTATCTGGGGGGGTCCCGCCCGTGGCCTTTGCCCCGGAACTGCCTCTGCTGCTCTTTGTTGCCTCCAGCTGCAGCAGCAGGCGCCTGGAGCAGAAGAACAATCGAGAATATCGAGACCCGAAAGATGAGGGCTGTTTCAATCTCTCTTCTGCCTCATAATTCTCATTAAAGAATGGCTAGACCACCTCCTTCCTGTCCTCCACAGTCCCACTCAGCAGTGACTCTGCTGCTAAGGAAGGCACTCACTTAGCTAGGGCTCCGTCTGGGTCAGCGAGGTTGATTGCAGCATCTGGTCCCAGAAGCTTCTCCAGGTGGGAAGCCACCAGCTGCTGCTTCAGAGCTGCCAGCTGTTTAGCCAGCACCACAGGGGTGAGCTTCTCCTCAGTGGCTGACTCCTTCACTGTTGTCTGATGGCGGAGTTAGTAGTGACAGGAAAGAAATGAGAAAAAAGAGCAATACCCTTGAAGGAAGCCATAGCCAGGCAATTTTATTTCCTTTACACACCTGCATGTATGCAGCCCATGTACCACATGCATGCAGTGACCATAGGGGGCTGAAGGGAAAATCAGATCCCATGGGACTAGAGTTACAGACACTTGTGAGGCTCTAAATGGGTGCTGGGAATAGAACCTGGGTCCTCCGGAGGAGCGGCCAGCGCTCTTACTCTTTCCAGCCACCCCTGCCACGCCCCAGGAGAGATTTCAAATAGCACTGACTTGAACAGCATTAAATGTAGATTTGTGTCCCCGACTCGACTCTGAAAACCTCACAACCCAGGGGATCAGAAACCAGCGTATAAACGGTTACCTTGATCTTCTCCACCTCAGCTGTCAGCTCTTGGACTTCATGCAGTAGTCGTTGGTACTTCTGCTGTGGTGTCTCCTTCACTCCCAGACCCTCTCCAAGCTAGAGAACAAGGAGGAAGGTGATGTTACCTCTCCCATTAGAGGGAGCCTTAGGAATTAATAAGGCATTGCTCCAACACCTGGATCCTCAGCGCCCTAGTACAGAAGACAGGGAGACAGCCAAAGGTCTGGAGACTCCAGAACTGGAGCAGAGACAACACTCTCAAGTGTACCCTGCTTGGAAGCCACGCAGACACTCACTACGACTGTATTCCTCAGGCTCAGCAGCTGAGGGCATTGGCTGCCCTCACAGAAGACCTTCAGCCCCTAGCACACATATGGTGGGTGGGTTACAACCTCTGTAACCCTAGTTCTACAGATCCAATGCTCTCTTCTGGTCTCCCCAGACATCAGGCACACACATAGTACATATGTATGCAGGTAAACACTCATTTATACAAAATAAAAGATAAACAAACCTTAAAGAAAAAAAAAACCAGACAAACAAAAAAGCCAGGTGTGGTAGCACACAACTGTTATCCCAGCACTGAGGCAGAGGCAGAGGCAGAGGCAGAGGCAGAGGCAGAGGCAGAGGCAGAGGCAGAGGCAGAGGCAGAGGCAGAGGCAGAGGCAGAGGCAGAGGCAGAGGCAGAGGCAGAGGCAGAGGCAGAGGCAGAGGCAGAGGCAGAGGCAGAGGCAGAGGCAGAGGCAGAGGCAGAGGCAGAGGCAGAGTCAGAGGCAGAGGCAGAGGCAGAGGCAGAGGCAGAGGCAGAGGCAGAGGCAGAGGCAGAGGCAGAGGCAGAGGCAGAGGCAGAGGCAGAGGCAGAGGCAGAGGCAGAGGCAGAGGCAGAGGCAGAGGCAGAGGCAGAGGCAGAGGCAGAGGCAGAGGCAGAGGCAGAGGCAGAGGCAGAGGCAGAGGCAGAGGCAGAGGCAGAGGCAGAGGCAGAGGCAGAGGCAGAGGCAGAGGCAGAGGCAGAGGCAGAGGCAGAGGCAGAGGCAGAGGCAGAGGCAGAGGCAGAGGCAGAGGCAGAGGCAGAGGCAGAGGCAGAGGCAGAGGCAGAGGCAGAGGCAGAGGCAGAGGCAGAGGCAGAGGCAGAGGCAGAGGCAGAGGCAGAGGCAGAGGCAGAGGCAGAGGCAGAGGCAGAGGCAGAGGCAGAGGCAGAGGCAGAGGCAGAGGCAGAGGCAGAGGCAGAGGCAGAGGCAGAGGCAGAGGCAGAGGCAGAGGCAGAGGCAGAGGCAGAGGCAGAGGCAGAGGCAGAGGCAGAGGCAGAGGCAGAGGCAGAGGCAGAGGCAGAGGCAGAGGCAGAGGCAGAGGCAGAGGCAGAGGCAGAGGCAGAGGCAGAGGCAGAGGCAGAGAGGCAGAGGCAGAGAGAGGCAGAGAGGCAGAGGCAGAGAGAGGCAGAGGCAGAGGCAGAGGCAGAGTTTAAGGCCAGCCTGTCTACAAGTTCCAGGACAGTCAGAGCTACCCAGAGAAACTCTGTCTTGAAACAACAACAAAGACACAACAAAGTAATAATGATAATAATAATCCCCTAAATCAAAAAACCAAAAAGAGAAAGAGAGAGGGAGAGAGAGAAAGAGAGAGAGGGAGAGGGAGAGAGGGAGAGAGAGAGAGAGAGAGAGAGAATTCAAACAAAGAAAAAAAGCTCAAAACTTAACACAGCTCACTCCCCTGCATGGGCTCACCGCTCATGCTAATCACACAACAAACCATTTCATAGTCTCCAGACTCATATCCTGTCCTCTTGGTCTTTCCAATGCGATCTGAGAAATCTGCCAAGAGAAGAAGACTAGTGAGTGGGCTGGTCCAGGCCCAGTGCAGCCCCAGATCTAGGTGACTGTGAGGGCTGTTCCCAGAAGGCTCCACTCCACAAGGGAGCGGATCCTCAGAGTTCAGGCAGCATGCTCACTCTCTAGGACACCCAGCCCCAGCCCTCAGCTCCAGCTCACCAAGCCCCTTCGTCCCCACTCTCTTGTCCTTGAACTTGTCGTAGGCAGCATTGGGGTTGACGATGATGTGTTCCACACTCGTGCTGCTCAGCTCCTCCTGAGGGGACAGGGGGTTCAGCCCAGGGGCAGCCCCTTTCCACCTTAGCATTTCTTCCAGCCCATAAACCCCCAAACTACTAAGACACTGAGCCCCATTTTTCCAAGGAGAAAGAAAGGGGTTCCATTCCAAGCTGCCCACCTAGGCTCAGTCTGGGAAAGAGACGCTTCCTGGTAAAACTGGAGCCTTGGTGGTATAAATATTAACACCCTGATTTAGCTAGGAACAGAGGCAAGGTAACCTCCCCCACCCACTCTGTACATAAGCCTCCCCTCCCTCAACCCCTCCCAGTTATCTGGCACACACCATGCACTCATGGCAAGAAACAAACTTGACCTCTCCTAACTTCCCCCTCCCAAAAGTAAATCTTCTTTCCTGGCTGAACAAGTCCATTTAGAGCCGACTTCCCATCCTGGCTGGACAGGAAGAAGGAAGGCAAGAGCAATATTCTCAATGTAAAATGGCAGGTTTAATCTTGTGGAAGGTAAGACAGCAACTCGCAGATGTAAGAGGACTGTTGGCAGAGGGTGTGCTTAGAAGCCTGGTTTCTGGGCTACTGTGGGGCCAGACAGCTCAGCGGATGGAGGAGCAGCAAGGGCTCAAGAGGGTTGTTCTTAAAGGGACAGCTTACGAATATCCCAGGAGCACCTTAGGCAAGGGCCATACATATAGCCCTCTGTGGCATGTGGCCTGCTACTAGACCCCTGCTGCACCCAAACATTCAAGTCGGGCACACGCAGAGAGGGGAGATACTGTACCTAGACCTGAGGCTGAGGCTCCTCCTTACACAGCAAGCAACACGCGCTTCAAGAACTACACCACAACAGCATGTCCCTCTTCCAACCAGGGAAGGCCACTACAATGCTGACGGAGGGGAGGTGCCTAGGAGCACGGTTGTCAGGGGTTGACATCTCCCTGAATCTAGAAAATGACGGTCTGTCGGGTTGTTGCATGTTACAGTCCCTTAGAAAAGCCAGCCTGCCTGCCTGTCTTCCTGCCTTCCTTGAGAAAAAAAAAAAGAACAGGCCTGGGCCCATCTCTGAGGTGCTGAGCTAGCCTCTGCCTGTGTGGGTATGTGGGCCCATCTCTGAGGTACTGAGCTAGCCTCCGCCTGTGTGGAGGAGGAAAACTAGCAGGAGGAGAACCAGGACAGGAGAGAGAGCAATGGCTACAGGGAGGCTCCATCCCTCCCTCTCCACTGAGTCACAGGAGGAACCTGGTGGGAGGCAGCCTCAGACTGAGGACAGGGGAGAGGGGAGAAGGAAGCAGTAGCTTCTCTCTCCTCTTCAGGCAGCTGCTAGGCAGACGGACAAGAAAAGGGCCCAGTGGCCCAGTGCAGGTCCTGGAGAGAAGAGACATCTGAATCCCATCACCCCTTTCCATAGGAAGACCCTACTTGCCAAGTAGCTGTGTGGTTTCTGGTCTCTAAACTGCCTAAGGACACCAGCTCCAGACAGGCAAGCACCGTCTTCGTGGTGGCTCCTGGAAACATGGTTTCTCTCCATAAAAGTCATCAAGGCAGAGGCCCCTTTTCAGACAAACATGGTGGCACATGCTTGTAATCCCAGCTAGACTAGAGAATGGTATAGCAAGCTGGGCCTGGTGGCTCACACTGTAGTTCCACTATTTGGCAGGCTCACTGAAAGTCCAGGGCCAGCTCACCTTGAGTTTCAGGCCCCAACTAGGGTCACAAGACAAGCCTTTACAAAAAATAAAATAAAATAAAATAAAATAAAATAAAATAAAATAAAATAAACTTCTTAAAAAGATGGCAAGACACAGCAGCACACAATTTTAATCCCAGCACCCAGGAGGCAGAAGCAGGCTGGGTCACTTTGAATTCCAGGTCAAACTAGTCTATATAGTGAGACCCATCTTTTAAAAAGAAAAGCAAAAGAGGGACAAAGGCTGACTGTCACTTGGTGCTGGAGTACTAAGCTTACAGGCTTGCACCCGAGCTGGACCTCTGCTACCACAAACAAGAAAAGGAAGGGAAAGGTATGTGGCACAGCCTGAAGACAAAGCACAGTCAAATCACAGCCACACTCGTGAGCCCTTGCAGATGGCGCCCGGTGAGGGACAGCCTGTTCCCGATTGCTGTCCTTAAGTAGGGAAAGCTGGGAACAACAAGGGCCAGCACTGAGGAGAGGTGGGCTGGCTGGCTCAGTGGTTCTCAGCAGTTGCTGTAGAAGTAAGGCCTGGCCTAGGAGGCTGCCCAGTGCTGGTGGCTTCTCGACACCTCTGAGAGTGGCCTAGCAGGGTCCGGAGAGCAGCACACGCTGGTCTTCAGATAGTGACTAGCCCACCAGCATCGCAAAGACCTGCCATGCCACTGCAGTGTCTTGTGAGACAGGAAAGGTGCTGAGTGTGGGAATGACTAAGAGGTCAAAGGTTTAGTAGAGACGAAAGGACAGAAAACAACTGTCCACCACAGCACACCCCGTTAAAAAGCAGACAGAAGGTTGGGCTTCTTACCAGCTCCTTGTGGTTTCCCCAGAGGTGAGAAAATCAAGAGTTAAAAAGGAAAGGGTGTGGGGGAAAGGGATGAGGGAGGGGAAAAAAAAAAAGACAAAATTGTTATTAGCAAATTGTCACATGCACTACATGAGTCTTCAAACACTGCACCACAGGGCCCCAGGGGAGCCTAGCAAAATGTGGGGGCCAAGAATTCTAGCTGAGGTCAGAATCTGCCCAAGAGAAGGAAGACCTCGAGACCCTTTCCTCTCTAGTGCTGAGGATGCCATGGAGCTTTGCCATTCAGCAGCAGCCGTGGGGGAGCTGGACATGAGGAGTTAGCCGTTACAAGCTGGTGCAGAAGTGCAGAAGTGCAGAAGTGCAGGAAGAGAAGGCTCAGGTGAGGGCAGCTATAGAAATGGGGGGATGTGAAGCAGAGAAGGTGGAGACTCTGGGGACCTGACACTGCCCAAGGGAGGGCCCACAGTTTTCAAGGTAGGGTAGTCACATAGCTAGCGTCTGGACTCTCCAGTTGAGTGGTTGGTAAATCTCTGCTGCAGCTCTGGGTGATGAAGGGAGCCTCTGCTACTACTCAACATCACAGGAGCCCAGGACCCCAAGACCTGCAGCTACCAGCCTATGGGCAGAACATGCTTCCCAAGGCTCACAGAGCACAACATGGGTGGACTTCAAACAAGTCTTACTTCAGTGCAGGCCACGGAGACACAGCTCTTATTTCCAAGCAAGACTGGTGGGCTCACTACTGGGGGTGGGGGGAGAGACTCCAACTGTGTGTGCCCTGCCTCTCTAGCTCTGTTGACTGACAGGTGGAAGGGGGGCCTGACTGACACTGTATGTAAGAAGACCCAGGTGAGGGACAAACGTGCACTTCCTCCCTAACAGTTCATCCAACCCCATTGCAGCTCCTGCTACTTTAGTCTACTTTAAGCCTCTTTTACCCTCGTTCAGTGACTCCAGGGTCCGAAGATGTCCCTGTACACAGTGGGCATGAGCACCCACAGGGACACGCATGAAGACCACAAGAGAAACAGAGGGACTGTACTTGTTTCTGTCTTGCTCTCACCAAGCTTAAAGCAGCTTGGGAAGAATTCAAGAAGGGGGAGACCATGGACAGAAAAGTGAAGTTCAAACCAAGAGGGAAGGGACAAAAACCAAAGCAATCCAGCAAAAACCAGAACAGGGATGAGCACTGGTGTGCACTGTATATACCAAGTCTATCTTTGAGGAGGTTGAGGGATAATGAGGTTCAGGGCATAATTCCTATAATATGCAGTAGACAAGGTTATCATAGGAATCTGATATACAACAGACAATTAGAAAAGTCTAAGTGCTCCAATCTTGCGTCCAGCTCACCTGGACCATGACTCCCACTCCCTCTCTTTAATGGTTGTTTGGCTAAGTGGCCGTGTCTCAGAGAACCAGACCTGAGGTTCTAAATCAGACAGGGATGGCGGCCACTCTGCTGAGGCTGTACAGGCTCTACGCAATACTTCAGCCAGGGGGACTTCAGAACCATGGTGACAGGAACATGGAGAGAGCTGTAGAATAAAACTGTCTAGGATGGGCCAGCATCATGCTGACAACCCATCATTTCTAAAAGACGAATACAGAAGCAGAAAGACTCAGGAAGCACAGATAACCCAAATTATTATCCTAAAACCGCATCTAGCATCTTCTCCTGCCAAGCTTCTGGCCAAAGGCTTAGCATTGGAGAATATCAAAGAGTCTTTCTCGTCCAATAATCGACAAACAGGGAGGAAGTGGGAGCAGAAGTTTGGCTTTCCCCTTTGCTTTCCACCCTTGTCTACAATGGCTGAAGGCCAGCTCATAAAAATTTCTTCTGGCAACTTCTTCCAAGCCTACACCTTACGTTTAAAGGCCTCCACATTTTGACTAGCTCCTCGTTCCAGTTTTATTCTGCAGACCTCACAAGGTGACAAGACAACGATTCACAATGATCCGTGCATCACAGTTGTGTTTCTAAACTCGATTAATGATCTTTAAACATAAGGCCAGCAAGGCCCAAAAAGGGACTCGCTGGAATTTGAAACAATTAGCTACAACAATTGCAAAGTGGCAGAGCATTGCATGCAAGATGGCAAATGAACAAACATGCAGAGAAGAAGCATTGAATGGCCTTACTTGTGCAAACTAGTGTCCAGGCAGGGTGGTGAGGAGGGAGGATGGGGGAAGCATTAGGAAAAACTCTGGTAAGTAAGGTGCAGCAACAGTCAATGAACACAATCAGCTCTCTTTGTGATACCTGGCACTCTAAACTGTGAGAGGAGAAACCTCAGACACTTGTCTAATTTTGGGCAGGGGTGGAGCATGCCTCAGTATGGGGTGTTGGGGGGCAGCAAGTAGACTCAGAAATCTCCCTTCTCCTTGGCCTCGGGAATAGTTACATTACATAGGGAGGGAGAGGCTGAGTCTTGTTCTTCTGAGGCATCCTTAATTTTCTGTGCTTAAGCCATGAGCAGAGTGCTTTCAGGACCCAGGCCAGGCTGTGGGCCCAGGAGGGCACTCGGTTTGGGAGGTAGTTTTCCAAAGAGGTCACTCTGAGAAGCCATTGTCTCAGCCAGCTAGGGTGTGGCTGAGATGCAGATCTTCCCATACTGTGAAGGGAAGGGCTGCTAGCCCCTGCAGTTTTCCAGCCCATTCCTGTAGTAAAATACTTTACTTCCTGCTAAAATTGTTTTAAAGAAATAGAAGAAAAATTGGGGTCATTTGGAAAAAAAAACAAACCAAATCTACTTCTTTCCTGTCCCACCCTTTCCATTATGGGCATCACAGTACTTTAATGTCTAAGTTAAGCTAGCAATTAAAGTCTGAAGAATATCCATGGTGACGCTGAAGGGCCACTGGGTCATTCTACCTGATACTCCTTTACATTAGTGCCTGGAAACCGGGTGTGGTGGCAAATGTCTTTAATTTAGCACTTGGCCAGCCTATGCTACATAAAACTACACAGGGAGTTCTAGGCCAGACAGGGCAATACAATGAGAGCCTACCTCAAAAATAAAATAAAAAATAAATTAACATTTGCAGACCCCTAAATTATTTACAATTTGGCCATATTGGTTGTCCCCATGGAAGAGAACTGAGGGGCAGGCAGAGGTGGGGACTTTTTCTCTACACAGCCTTAAACAGTTTTGGTCTTCTTTTTTGTTTGTTTGTTTGTTTGTTTTACAAATGTATGACTTAATTTGAAAACAAATAAAATTAAAGTTGAAAACAATCTAGAGGTTCCAGCATAGACTGAAGGCCTCATGGTTCAGCGGCAGAGAGAAGTGGACAGGCTCCCAGCCAGCATCCAGGCCTCTGAGCCGCGGTGTTTCTGGGTTAGCGATGCTCCTCACTCTGCACACTTACGTCAGCATTGTGAGCAGCAGCAGAGCCGTTATGCAGCCGACTTCCCGAACGTGGCCTTTCTAAGGCCCATAGGGACACATAGGGGCCAGAGACATTAGCTGACACTAGGAAGTAACTCAGCTCTCAGGGCTCCAGAGCGCTGAAGGTCCCCACATCCACTCCTCTCTAACAGGCTGATGAGAGGAGCTGCAGTCACCTGTGTCTACAGGGATTCGGCCGTACTATCAGCCTGCATGACAGTGACTAGAGGAAAGCCTTATTCTCTCTCTAAGCTTGGTATTTTATAGGCAGAGGTTCTGAGCCATCTTTGAGTTAACTTCTCATCTTATACCTTCCTGCTCTGAGGACAGAGTTAACTGAGACACCTCTTGGAGTGACAACTTCACACTCAGGTACTTGGGTGAGGATGCCATCTGCATTATCTCCAGATACTTAAGCTTGGGGGAAGAGGGATCGGCAGACTGGCATGCCAGCAAATACAGAAGCCACAAGGAGCACACTGTTGAGAGGGGGGACGGGAAGTTATCCTCACAGCGTAGGAAGCGCTTCCACATGGGAAAACAAGATAAGGACTAAGTGAGCATGCCAAGCCAAGCCAGTGTGAGGCAGCAGCCAACATTCCCAAGAACTAACCAGCCCCACAGACATGGCCACAGGACTGACAGACACACAGACTGGGCCTGCTGACAACGTCCCCATGACTTTGGCCATGCCTCCACTGAGATCTCATAGCGTCAGCTGCTTTGGAAATAATAGAACACAGCCTACACAGGCCATTGCTGGGCCTCTGTGCCCACAGCACTAGACTCGTCTCCTGTTACCTACACGTACCCTAACTCTTGCACTCCCTGTATACATCCTAACGGTCCACATAAAGGGGTCCGTAGGGCATCTCTTCCTCTGCACTGGGCAAAGATCAGAACAGAATGAACATATTCTTTTAAGTGATAACAAATTCCTGGTTAGGGTGTGTGTCGCCCCACCCCACCCCCACGCCTCCTTAGAGCACACAGAGCAGACATGATATATTACCATCATCTCTTCTCTGCTGATCATAATATTTATGTTATTCCTCCAAATTATCTTGGTCTGACCGGGCATGTTATTTTTCTGACGTTTTCAAATCATTTGCTTACACCTTCCCTAATGGCTACTACGGTTCAAATTCAAGTTCTTCCTAAATACTAATGAGAATTTAATTTAATGAGTGAAATATCTTATAAAATAAAAAAGGTCTACTCCAACCTTAAACAATTTATTATGTTCAAGCTTGATAATTCAGTACATGGATTAGAACCCAGGGGCCTAACTAATCGCTAGTCCAGAATGTAACTGCTTTGAGATATCTCAACTATATTTAATAAGACTTGGGTTTTACAGGTCCTGTTAGTTGTAATCTCACGGGCTTGACTCTCCTTTCTGGCAATGTTCATTGGCGGCTGCCAGAACAAGGCCTTTGAAAGCCCTAAACCTACATACCACCCAGGCTGGGGTTGGCATACCCACTTATTGCTGTGGCTTGCCCGAGAAGGAAAAGGACCTGTATCTGGGGAGAAAGGTCAGAGTCCATAGGGATCCTGAGGTAGCACATAGTCTTACCGCATCAAACTCTGCTTGATCATCCTCAGGTAGGTCGCTGGTTTCATAAACATCTGGCTCGTTCCTGGCCTGCAGGGAGAAGCGGTGACCACCCAGACTCATTACCCAGTAGTCACTTCTTATCCCACTTTCTTTGAACAAGGTACTGGGAAACCAGACTTTAATTCAAGAATTCTGTCCTTCACCTCCCCCACCCCACCATCAACTGTATGTCGGTTCCCTTTTCTCAGTGGGATGACCACAGGTACAAACTAGGACCCGGGATAAAATGTCCAGTGTGAAAGAAAGATGTTATCCTGAACATGGCTGAGAGGCCAGTCGTTCCTTGGTAATTATTTTGTCTTAATCTGGTGAGGGTTTCTTGACTTAGGCCCTGCACATCACTGTACAAGGGTTGAGAGTGACTCAGGACCTTAGTTCTCAAGGTCCTGTGCACCAACCCCCGGACCCTGAGGATGCAGAGAGGGCAGCAGAAACGGAGGGTACATGCATGTGCATGAGGAGCAGACACACAGTTGCTCGCAATGCAGAGAGGCCAACTGGCACAAGGTTTCTGCAACAGTAACCTCTTCCCTGTCAAGATGAAGGCCATCAAGTGGCCTGGTGAGTGTGGCTGGAGTAAGGATGCGGGGACGGGCAATCGGGAAATTTGGGGCGACAAAGGCACTGTTGACATGGACGGTGCAAACACTCGGGCACAAGTGGTAAGCGCCCGGCGGCGATTTCTGGGCGGAAAACCCGGCTACTGCCAGAAAGGGGACCCGACGCGGTCCAACGGCCCCGGCCCAGTCGGGTCTGGAGTCCAGAAGGTGCTGCGGCCATCGGAGGGCGAGCGGCGGGAACCCTTGGGGCGAAGGGGCTGCCAACGGGAGGGGTCGCGGGCTGGTTTCTGTTGGGGGTCCTCGGGAGGCCGGGGGCGCGGTCTGGGGAGCCGGGCCCGGCCCTGTACTCACAATGCCGGGGAGATCGGCGTATTTAGGGTCCGCCATGGCGGCGGCGAGGCGGGGCTGGGGGACCGAGGCCTCGGAGGAGCCGGGGCCGGTGACCGAGTGGGGGAGAGGCTTGGGTCCGGGTCCCCGGCTAAGGCGACGATTAGGGGAGCGGCGGAGGAGCAGGAAGTCTCGCGACAGGAGCAGGCTGGCAGGAGGGGACGGCAAAAGTCGCGAGGACAGCCGGCTACCACACCCCTGGACAAGCCGGGATTGGTGAGGCCGACAGGGAATGAGGTAATGGCGAGGAGACGCCGCCTAGCATTGTGGGATATGTAGTCCTGATCTTCTGGAGCTTGGGCTGGGAGCGACAATAACGTTAGTGAGCTATTGCATACAGTTTATCTCCTTCCGTTTTTAATAATCTATGAAAGGAGTTTCATAATCCCTGCCTTAGAAAACATAGAGATTGGCTAAATGAAACCACACAGCTCGCCACGTTGTGAACAACAGCAAGTTTTAGTAAAAATTTAAAATATATATATATATATATATATATATATATATATATATATATATATATATATATGGCCCGTCTTTTCAGGTTAGGGCTTCTGGACAAAATAGAGGGTCCCTAGTTAAATTTTAATTTCAGGAGCTGGAGAGATGACTCAGGGGTTAAGAGCACAGGTCCTCTTGCAGAGGACCTGAGTTCTATCCCCATCATCCAGATAGTGGGTATCAACCATTTTTAACTCCAGTATCAGGTGCCCTCTTCTGGTCTCCAAGGCACCAGACACACACAGACATACATGCAGACAAAACACCCATACACACTAAATAAATAAATAAATAAATTTTAAAAAATTAATTTCAGGTAAACAACGAACAATCGTTAGTACAAGCATGCTTCTTATTATATTTCTGATATGTATATAATAACAGGACCTTGCATATAGTAGCTTTGTGTCCAGGTCAACAATAAATCTTTCTGGAGAAAGATAGGTAATCTTCTTTACCATGTCAGTGCATGACAATAGATACCCCAATTTAATTTAATTTGTTTCTTTGTGTGTGTTGTGTGTGCGCACACATGAGTGTGGAGATCAGCAGACAACTGTTACTCATCTTCCCACCATGGGGGTCCTGCAGATCAAACTATGTGTGTGGCAAGCCCCTTCACCTGCTGAGCCATCTCACTGGCCCATTTTTAAAACAGAAGAAAGAGCTGGGTGCGGTGGCGTGTGCCTGGTCTAGTGACTACCAAAATCTCTGTGTAGCTCCAGCTGTCTCAAAACAGGAACAGAAGAAGAGAAGGAGAAGGGGGATTTGGGAGTGGGATGGGAGGTGGGAAACAAATAGAAAACCTACTATGTGCTAGTAGAGAAATAAAAGACACACTCAGGATAAAAGGAAGTTCTCAAGCCAGACATGGCGGTGTCCACATCATGTATTCCCAGCACTTTTAAGGCTGAGATAGGAAGACTGCAAGGACAGGATAACCTGTGTGTAAGAGTCCCTCCTCCAGATCCCACCTCAAACATTAAAATAACAGAAACTTGAAGATTAACTGAAGCAGCTGCATAAAGACCTTGTTGTGGGTGTGTATGTGTACACATACCCATTGGATTCTTGCCTCTATGGACAGTCATTTTGAAGCCACTAAGGATACCTATCTTCTTGTCTCTAGAGGCTGGACTTTGGTATATTTCCTGAGCTTGCAAGATGCTGTAACCTTCAGAAATAGTGCCAAATGACCAAGGGTAGCGTTCCTGAGTTAGGAACTCGCCATTCTCATTCCTGGCTTCTGCCCAAGCCTTGTCCCCTGTCGCCATGATTCCCAGGTCATGTATTGGGCTCCTTTCTGATGGTTCCCTTGAGAGTCAAGGGGTGTGACTGGTGAAGACCCAGCTCAGCTGGTGTCTGGCTGGTTAGGGCTTGTTTGTCTAGGCCACCACCCTCTCACCACTGCCTCATAGTTGCTAACTGACCCTAGACACCGGCCAGTTTCTGAGCCATGGCCTCCACCCCCTTCTGCCTTCTCCCATCACCCCATCCTCCCCTTGGCTAAAACCTCAAGCCCTGCAGCCCAGCTCTCTGTTGACTAGCAGAGGCTGTGACATTGAGCAAAATCAATTTGACCAGCTCTGGGTGTTTCTGCTCTGGGCTTCGGAGGGAGAGGGAGACGGGACAAGAACTCTCTGGGCCTGGCTCTTCATCCTCATCTCTTGTCTTTCTTTCCTTTTTTTTTTTTTTTTTTTTTTTTTTTGTGTTGTTGTTGTTGTTGTTTTCTTCTGATGTGGAAATTGGGAGAAGAAAAGAATGGGGATTCTGCCCAAAGGTAACTAGGGTAGTAAACACACAGAGATGCTGAACCGATCTGAGACCCAAAGGTAGCTGTTTGCCCTGGAAGCTCCTTACAACCTGACCTCTGGCCTTTCCTCAGACTGTTACACTCCTGGTCTCCTTCAATAGCCACTCCTGTCTACCCATATCCCACGCCAACCTCAGAGGCCTTCTTGAGAACTCATCTGTCTCTGAATGCTGATGGCTGGAAGATAGCTTGTTTTATCACCAGACGGTAGTGCTTTCTGTGAAGAAAGAGAGGGGAGTAGGCTAGACCTGCCTGTATCTTCTCCATGGCATGGGACCTAGACATCACTTCTGTATATGCACACCCATGAAGGCTGACTGGCTCATCGTACATCTGAGGAGAGGAAAGAGGGTGGGTGAAGGAGGATAAGTGTGATTTAATATGAAAAGAGGGGTGTAATTTTTTTGGGGGGGTGTTCTGGAATAAAGGAAATGGGAGGCCCGTGGGTGATCTTTCCAGGCAGGCGACAGGCCCACCTTAGTCCCCTTATCCATCCCTGTAGGTGGAGTCTGAGGAGGAAAGAGTGTAGCGAAGTGAGCTGTGTGGGGAAGGGGTGAGGACAAGGTTATTCGCGAGCCTCCAGATAGAGAAACCAGGTGAGCAGAAGCTAAACTCCAACCTTGGGTGGTCGCCGTCCGGAGGATCACCCCCTGCGAAGGAAACCCCGCCTCCGCGGCTCCTGCGCGCCCCGCCCAGGCCCGCAGCGCGGCTGCAGCGCGAGGGGCGGAGAGGCACAGCGCTGCGAGAGGACCAGACGCCCAGGTCGCCGGCATCCAGTGCCGCAGGACACCGAGAGCGCATCTTCGCCACCTTGGCCCAAGCGACAGATCACTTGTCCTCCGCCTCGACCCCGGCCCAGCGCTCCCTTCCTCCAGAGCACACGCTACCCTTGCAGCCGGAGACTCGCCCTAGCCCTAGTCGTCGACCACCATGGCGGAGACCAACAACGAATGCAGCATCAAGGTGCTTTGCCGATTTCGGCCCCTGAACCAGGCCGAGATTCTGCGGGGGGACAAGTTCATCCCCATTTTCCAAGGGGACGACAGCGTCATTATTGGGGTGAGTGCTACAACCGAAGGAAATTAGAGGAGGGGGAGGGGTGCAAAAATCTTTTCACCCCCAAGACCCCTCTGCCTGTCATCCTGCAGCGGCTCCGGGATGCTCAGCCTCCATCCTCTCCGCCGCAGCCCCTCCTCTCCCCTGCATCAGGATGGCTGGGTGTGGCCTGCCTAGGCCTGCAGCCAAGTCTCTGCAGAGTGGGAGGGGGTTCCTTCCCCGTCATCAGGAGCCCCAACTTGTCTTTGCCACTCTTTTGCAATGTCCCCACCCCTTAGAGCCAGTTCCCTGCCTTTGTGATGTTTTCCCTCTCCCCTGGAGAAAGCGCGTTTTCCCTTTGTTATTGGCTCGCATCTCTACCCTAACCTCTATGAAGGGAGGGGAAGGTTAGTGGATGGGCTAGATCGGAAATGAGAAGTCTAGGGTCTCTGTGGAGGAGTGAGTAGGAGTGGGTTCCAGGGCCAGCCTTTCATCACCACCTCAAGGAATTGCTGCCTGGAGTTGGGGGGAGGGAGCACAAATCTGGTGAAGGGTTTTCTGGGAAATCAATACATGGATGCCACACCCAATTGGAGAGTTAGCCTCTAGAATCCTAAGGGCCTGTGTGCCTTTCTATCCCGAGTATACTGTCAAGAGGGTTTCAGATCCTAAGCCCTCCCAAGTCAAAGTGCCTAAATCCTAAGTTTGCATATACTTGCTTATTCATCTCAGACTCGAAGATTCAATACAATGTAGTAGTTGAGTGCTACCTGGTCATGGCAGCCCTCCCCCAGGAGATCGTCAGGCGAATCAATACTTTCTGTGTACTTGGTGTTCTGTGCTTTAGGACTGAGTTCTCAAGATTGCAGTAAGTGGTGTTCATATTTCCATTTTGCAGATGAGGAGATTGAGGTCCAAGGAAGTTGAATGACTTTCTCAAGGTCACGCTGAGATCCCGCTAGTCTACAGAAGTGAACTCGAGTCTGTGACTGCAAAACTCACATGTTTTTCCTTCATGTCACCCCACCTCCCCAGATTTCTGTTCCAGACAGTTAACCTAAAGGGCCTCTCGGTCTTGCCCCTTCCACCTTTCTTAAGAGTGTTAAGGACCTTCGGGGTAAGAGGATTTGGGGTCCGGGTCTGTAGGACTTTGGGGATCCTGAGCCAAGAAAGCATTGTTGGCATCAGAAGGGAGGAGCAGCTATGAGGGCAGACCTCAAGGTCAGGGTGATTCTTAAGTGCCTTGGTCCATTGTGCTCAGTCTAAGGCAACTGGAAAGCAGACGCCTGCACCTTCTGAGTTAGGAGACAAAGTAAACCCTATCAGGGAGAGGCTCCAAGCTCCTGCCCCTAGCCTGTCAGAGTCTCACAGAGTGGACTCGGTGGGTGCTTTTGTAGTGTGCGTCCGTTTGCCACAAGAGGGACCCTAGGCTTTGCTGTCTGGTCAGTGTAGCCAGGTTAAAATAAAGTCCCCAACAACCCCGGGGACCCCTCTTCTCTCTGAGTAACCTGGCTGGCTGACTTTAAGTGGAGAATTTGCAACTTGAGGCCCCCTTAAGTTATGAAGACTGAAAACCAGGAGGGGTAGGAGGGGTGGCCATGGGAAGCAAATCCACTTAGGGTCTACTTTAAAGCTAACTTCCTTGTTCCAGATTTATCCACTAGATGAAGATGGAGTCCTTTAGGCTCCATGGGCCATCCTGGTGTGAGATAGGTCCTGGCCGGGGAGACACCAGGGAAAGGGGGGTGGGGTGAAAAGAAGTCCATGACTCCCTGGAAACGCAGCTTCTGTCTCAGCTCCATAGTTGCTCTCCTCTTCTCTGTCCTGCCAGTCCTTGCAGGGCTATAACTCAGTCTGTATCTTCCCTTGCCCAAGGCCTCCTGTTAGTCTCTTGCTCCCAATGTAAGTTCTTACAGGAGCCATTTTGTCTCAGGCATCATCCTTAGAGCTGCCTGCATCCTGGACGTTCATTCTTCATTGAGCTGAAGGATGGAACTCCTGCCCGCCTCTCCCTTGTTTTCTACTCCAGCTCTCTCTGGGAGCAAGCTCGGGGAACTGCCTGCTGAGGACTGTTAGAAGCTGAGGGAGGACAAGCTGGGGTTGAGTAGGAGAGGATGACTCCCCAGAGCCACAGCCCTGTTTCTTCCTGTGAAGTGCTCCCCTTCTCCTCTGCTCCCTCCTGTGAAGTGCTCCCCCTCTCTTCTGCTCCCTCCTGTGAAGTGCTCCCCTCTCTTCTGCTCCCTCCTGTGAAGTGCTCCCCTTCTCCTCTGCTCCTTCCTGTGAAGTGCTCCCCTCTCTTCTGCTCCCTCCTGTGAAGTGCTCCCCTTCTCCTCTGCTCCTTCCTGTGAAGTGCTCCCCTCTCTTCTGCTCCCTCCTGTGAAGTGCTCCCCTTTCCTCTGCTCCTTCCTGTAAGTGCTCCCCTCTCCTCTGCTCCCTCCTGTGAAGTGCTCCCCTGTCCTCTGCTCCCTCCTGTGAAGTGCTCCCCTGTCCTCTGCTCCCTCCTGTGAAGTGCTCCCCTCTCCTCTGCTCCCTCCTGTGATGTGCTCCCTTCTCCGTGCAGCCTTGCAGTAGCTCTAGGCTTCAGAGGCCCCTCAGTTCCTGGGCTGCATTCAGCTTGCAGAGGGTAGGACAGGAAGATGGAGAGACAGCTCTGTAGGTCTGTCTCTTTCTGGAGTCAAAGTCAGCAGCAGCCCTCGTCGTAGTAGAAGGCTGGTGGGACACAGTGTGTGTGAGCTGTTGTCTTGGGTTGCTCTTTTGCACGTAGAATCCGGTCTGACGTTTTCACAGGGCTCATGTGTCTGTCTGTCTTCCCTCGTCTTTCTCCCGGCCTGGACCACTGCATCAGTGCCAGATGTGGGGGAGGGGGACAGCAAGGAATCAATCAAAGTTGTCTTCACCCCCACCCCCCTTTTCAGCTGTCCAAGCTTCTTTCCTCAGATCTCCCAAAAGATAAGTGGATTCTGCTTTGGGGTGTTTTGAGACAGGGTTTCTCTGTGTAGCTCTGGCTGTCCTGGAACTCACTCTGTAGAACAGGCTGGCCTCGAACTCACAGAGATATACCTGACTCTGCCTCTGCCTCCTGAGTGCTGGGATTAAAGGCGTGCACTACCTCTGCCCGGACTTTTTTTTCATAACACTTATTTATTTTGTTGTATGATGGGTTTGTTTGATACCCGTGGTGGGTGTGCACGTACCACAGAACACCTGTGAGGGTCAGAGGACAGCTTTCAGGAGTCAGTGTCCTCCTTCCCCCATGTAGGTCCTGGAAATTGAACTAATAATGCCAGGCAGCACCTTCACCCACTGAACCATCTCTCTGGCCCTGTTTTGTTCTGTTTTGATTTTGATACAGACCTTCCTATATGCCTTGGTGCAGTCCGGAACTCTGTGTATTCCAGGCTGCACTTTGTCTGTCCTCCTGTCTCAGCCTCCTGAGTGCTGGGATTGCAAGCATGTGCCACCATCGTGACTTCGAGGGTCCTGAAGGGAAGGCAAGGGTCTCTTTAGCTTTGAGGAGAGTGTCATAAAGGAAGATGCAGCGCTGAGGCAGTGTTCACTGTGGCTAGTGACTCCCAGGTGTTACCGTAGCAACAACCCCCAAGGATGTCACCATAGAATAGGGCCTGGTGCTTGGTGGGTTTTACCAAAGGCTTTCTCAACAACTGAGCAGGTCTCTAGATCCCTGATCTTTGCTCCTCATTAACATCAATCAGCACATGTGATACAAAACCATAACGGGGTGCCTGGACCTTTCCTGAGCCAGTGGACACATTAATGAAGGAAACACAGAGTGGGTTCAAAGACAGCATGGCGCCCTGGCTGTGGTACTTTGTGGAGAGAGTCTGCAGAGAAGGCTAGAAAGAATGTGGAGCTTGCAGGGCTGGGAGAGAGCATCCCAGAGGTGGGGAGACGCTGCTGGGATATTGCTAATGGAGCATGTCACCATGCAGCTTCTCAAGCTTTGCCATTAGCTGGTGTAAAGTTACTAGGGGGAGGAGGGTGAAGGAGGCCCTCTGAAGGGATTGTGGAAGAACCTCTCCTGCAATGGGGTGGGGGCTAGACAAGGGGGTGACGAAAGGCTGGTTCTACTTGGAAACACTTTGAGAAATGCAGCGTGGAGAGAGGAGGGTCATGCAGCAAGCAGAGGCAAGGCTGTGTCGAGGAGGAGCTGACGCATAGTTGGCATTTGCTGTCCCTTGGTCACTCTGGGTATGGGTTTGCCGTCAGAGCCTCTTGGGTTGGAAACTGCTCACCATGTCATAGCTGCTTGACTATGGGCAAGCTGCCAGACCACTCCGAGCCTTGGTTTCCTCTTTTATGAAGTGAGAGTCACAATACTTAACTCCTAGATTATTGTACCCATCACATGAGACACCGTGCATAAACTGCACCACGCTAACAGGCACATGATAAGTCATCTCTGCTTTTAACTTTTGCTTGGGGAGTTGGAGTCTATGTTGTGTGTGTGTGTGTGTGTGTGTGTGTGTGCATTCACACGTGTGTGAGAGAGCGAGCATGCATGATGCATCTCTACATACAGAGGCCAAAGGAGGACGTCTGTGTTCTTTTCTGTTGCTGGCCACCTGTTCCCTTGCGACAGTCTCTTACTGAGTCTGAAGTTACTATTGTGGCCTGGGATCCCCTGGGATCCACCTGTCCCTGCCTCCCGAGACTAAGGTTACAGGCACACACAGCCATGCCCAGGTTTTACATGGGTGCTGGAGATTCAATCCAGCTCTTCTCTCATGCACAACCGTGTGCTTACTTACCCGGTCACCTTCCAGCCTCTGTCATTAAAATTGCATTAATTAATTAATTAGTGGAGGTGGGGTACACATACCACAGAACACCAGTGCAGGTCACAGGACAATGTGCAGGAGTTCACTTCTCTCCTCCCACCAGTGAGTCCCGTGAATGGAACTCTGGCAGTCAGGCGGTTTAGCAGCAGTCACCTCTAATCTGCTGAGCCTTCTAGCCGGCCCCAGTTCTTTTTTTTTTTTTTTTTTTTTTTTTGAGACAGGGTGTCTTGCTGTACGGCCGGCCCTGGCTGGCCTAGAACTCACTGTGTCGTTCAGGGTCATTCACATTCAAGCTTGAGACCGCCTTCCTGTCTTAGCCTCTTGAGTGGCATTGCAGGTGTGCATTCCCAAATAAACAGATTAACAGCTAAAAAGTTAGCTGAACATTGTGGTGCACACCCTGTAAATCCTAGCACTCGGGAAGCTAAGGCACAAGGATTGGAACTTTGAGGCCAACTTGGACTCTACAGGAATGGTGTCTAAAAAAGAAGGTGAAGAAGCCAGGTGGTGGTGGCACACGCCTTTAATCCCTGCACGTGGTAGGTAGAGGCAGGTGGATCTCTGAGTTTGAGCCTAGCCAGGGCTATGCAGAGAAACCTTGTCTCCAAAAACCAAAAACCAAACCAAACAAACAAACAAAAGGTGGGGCAGGAATTGCTGAGAAGATGGCTCAGAGGTTAAGAGCACTGGCTACTCTTAACAGAAGACCTGGGTTCAGTCATGAACTCACAACTGTCTGTAACTCCAGTTCCAGGGAAATCAACTACCCTTTTCTGGTCTCCACAGGCACTGGGCATGCAGATGGTACACATACATACATATATACATGTAAAGAAACACTCATATGCATACAATAAAAGTAAATACATTTTTAATACATTATGTCTCTGCACAAGTCTAATTTGGAAGTTCTAAACACTTTGCCTTCTTATTAATGGTTTCATCCAAACCCCTAGGCCTGTGGTAGTTCTTTCTAATCAATATCTAACCCCTAGGCCTGTAGTAGTGCTTCCTCATCAATATCTAACCCCTAGGCCTGTAGTAGTTCTTTCTAATCAATATCTGTTTATTCAACAAACACAGCAAGTTGCTGGGTTTCAGACTCTGCTTGGTGTTGGGAATTTGTAGGAGCATTGTACTTGGGGAAATTCTAGATCTGGGTGGTGATCTGAAACTTTAGGAGAAGCCTGGGCAGAGGCAGCGGTGAACCATCAGAGAGGTACCCTTCTAGCAGGGCGTGGCTGCCAAGGTGCTAATTTCAGCACTTGGGCAGGAGTGAGGACTGTGAGTCCCAGGCTAGCCTGGACTACCTAGCAAGGTCCCGTCAGAAACAAACAAATAGTGTTTACTAGCTCTGTGTTAATTTCTTTACCTTCCAATAATGCTCCTTTATAACACACTACAGAACAGGGTATGGTGGTGTACACCTTTAGTCTCCGAACACTGGGAGCAGAGACAGGTGAATCTCCGTGAGTTCCAGGCCGGTCAGGACTACACAGTGAAACCCTGCCCCCAAACAAAAACAAAAACAAAAACCTCACAACATACCAACAAAATAAAAATGATGTGTAGCTCAGACTGGCCTCAAACTCTTGGTGATTCCCCCTGCCTCAGCTGCCCAGTGCTGAGATTACAGGCATGTACCACCATGGTTAGCTAATGAAAATCTTAGGACACATCACTTAAGATGGAGGCAGGAAGACCATGTTTGAGCCCACGGGGCTGCTGGGCTACATACAAAACCAAAAACCCAAAACAATAAAATGAGCTAGAAATTGGAGTTGACTTGGAGGTGAGGGGCCAGGCCAGTAATAGGAAGTAATTAAGTCATAACATTTGTCATGGTTGATCACAAGAATGGTAAATGCACCATTTCTTAGGTGTTGAAGGTCTTTTCTCCTCCTCAGCCGGCCCGAGAGCCCCGCCCATCTTCCCTTTTCAGTCCTTTCCAGCCTAGGCTAAAGATAAAGGCTCCCTTCAGCTTCAGCATTTGGAGAGCGCCCGCCATTTTCTTCGTCTTGCACTTTCTGGAATCCTACCACTGGGAATGTTTTGAACGAGTGTGTGTAGATTTCTGTGTGTTGGTTCCCGTGTTCCCGGAGGGGGGGGGGGCTGCGGGAGGGGCCAGGCTGGCTGGAGAGTTATATTTAGCCCCCCGTTGGCTAGATGCCTGGCTCCAGGCAGCATGGTGAAGAATCATTGGTGGAGAAGAGAGACGCATCATTGGTCTGAGATAGACGCGCTGTGTTTCTGTTTTTGGCCACTGGGTGGAAGAAACATGGATGTGGATCAAAGTTAGAGAATTAAGGTAGACTTTTAAAAAATAACATTGGAAACAATATAATTATAAGCTTAATACATTTAATTGTTGGCAAAGTTAAAGAAAAAAAAGCACACGGAAGATGCAAAAAAAAAAATATCTTACTTTACCATTCTAGGAAGAGAATTGTTATTATATGTTTGTTTCTGTTGTTCTTTTGTTGGTTTGGGGGGGGGAGTTGTTGTTCTTGATTTTTTTAAATCTCTTTAAAAACATTTAAGTTATATTTTAATTTAACTATTCTGTGAGTGTGTGTGTGTGTGTGTGTGTAGGCATGTTTGTGTTCCATGGCACCCAGGAGGTCAGAAGACCACTTACAGAAAGCAGTCTCACCTATTGTGTGGGTTCTGAAGATCAAGCTTGGCAGTGTGTGCCTTTGCCCATGAGCCACCCTGCTGCTCCCCAAACCCCTCTTAGAGACAGGGTCTTCCCCTGTAGCCCAGGCTGGCTTCAGACTCACAGCAATTCTTCTGCCTCAGCCTCCTGAAGTGATAGGGTTAAAGGTATGGCCACTGCACCCAGAATTCCATGTATTCTCAGCATATGTAGAGGTGATTTATAAAGTTATATCATAAATGATATGCGTTCATGTACTTCTGGAAGGCGCTAGTTCGAGGCCAGGGCTTGTTAAGCTCTCATTCTGCCGTTGAGCTATAGTCACAGCCCCGTTAAATAGTTTGCATAACTTTTATCTTTTTACAGTTGTTTTAATTTTTATTTTCCAAACAACCTTGATATGTAGCTTAGGCAGGCCTTGAATTTATGGCAATCCTCCTGCCTCACCTGCTAAGTATTGGGGTTATAGGTATGTACCAGCATGGCCCGCTCATCTTATAATTTTGGTGTTTGTTTGTTTGTTTGTCTAAGACAGGGTTGTTTGTCCAAGACAGGGTTTCTCTGTGTATCCCTGACTGTCACTCTGTAGACTACAGCATGGAACTCACAGAGAACCACTTATTTCTGCCTCCTGAGTACTAAGATTAAAGGCATGTGCCACCCCTACCCAGCTCATTTTACAGTTGTTAATCTAATTTTTCCATAAGTCTTATAGAAAGATGTAACAAAATTCAAACAATATAAAATTTATAATGAAAAGTAGTCTTTTTTTGAACTTCTCTTCCTTAGCCTCTTTCTTTCAGAAAAACACCCCTACTGGTTTCTGTGGATACTCCAAAAACATACACTTACAATCAAGTACCTGCACACATGTATACATTGTATACACTTACAATCAGATACATGCACACATGTATACACTGTATACACTTACAATCAAGTACCTGCACACACTGTTCACTTAGAATATTTACTTAGAATCACATACATAAGTACAACCACACATTATAAACATTTACAACCAAGCACACATGTACATGCATGCTGTCTTAGTTAAGGTCACTATTGCTGTGATAAAACACCATGATCAAAAGCAAGTTAAGGAGGAAAGAGTTCATTTGGCGTATGCTTCCTCTGCACTGTTCAGCACTGGAGGAAGTCAGGTCGGGAACTCACACAGGGCAGGAACCTGGAGGCAGCAGCTGATGCAGAGGCCCTGGAGGGTGCTGCTTAACTGGCTTGCTTCCCATGATTTGCTCAGCTGGCTTTCTTATAAAATGCAGAACCACAAGCCCAAGGCTGACACCACCCACAAAGGGCTGTGCCTTCCCCCATTACTATTCTTTTTGATCATGGTGTTTTATCACAGCAATAGTGACCTTAGCTAAGACAGCGTGCATGTGCATGTGTGCTTGGTTGTAAATGTTTATAATGTGTGGTTGTACTTATGTATGTGATTCTAAGTGAATATTTGGGCTGGAGAGATGGCTCAGGGGTTAAGAGCACTGGCTGCTCTTCTAGAGGTCCTGGGTTCAATACCTAGCAACCACATGGTGGCTCACATACAATGCCCTCTGCTGGTGTGTCTGAAGACAGCTAAGGTGTACTCACACACATAAAATTCATAAATAAATCTTTTAAAAGAAAATAACTTATGGCCGGGCGGTGGTGGCGCACTCCTTTAATCCCAGCACTTGGGAGGCAGAGGCAGGCAGATTTCTGAGTTCGAGGCCAGCCTGGTCTACAGAGTGAGTTCCAGGACAGCCAGGGCTACACAGAGAAACCCAGTCTCGAAAAACCAGAAAAAAAAAAAAAGAAAGAAAGAAAGAAAGAAAGAAAGAAAGAAAGAAAGAAAGAAAGAAAGAAAAGAACTTCAGACGTTCTGGGCTGGGTGTGGTGGCTCACACCTTTAGCCTCAGCATTCAGGAGGCAGAGGCAGAGGCAGGAAGGTCTCTGAGTTCAGGACAAGCCTGGTTCTTTTTTTAAAAAAGGTTTTATTATTTTTGGAAAAAAAATTGTTGTTGTTGTTTAGACATCTAGGGTCTCACTCTGTAGACCAGGCTGGCCCTCCATCCTGAGTGCTCAGAGTAGGCTGGAGAGAGAGAGAGAGAGCTCAGACTTAAAGACCAGGACCACAAAATTAGGAGACATGGATTACCACAACTGTAGAAAAGTTTTAAGTAAAAAAGCAAAATAAAACAGCAACTATAAGCCTAAAACCAAAGCAGCATGGTGGCTCCCACCACAGTCCCAGCCTTCTGGAGACTAACCCGTGAATTGAGGGTTAGCCCAGACTGCAGTGTGAGGTCTTGTCTCCCAAAAACAATCAAACGAAATAAAAACCATACTGATGGAGGGTAACTGGTATTAGCATGTTTTCCTATGCAAGAATATATGTGTGTGTGTATATGTTTACATATAAATATACATTTAAATGTGCAAATATGTATATAGATATGTAGATAAATTTATTATATATAATATACATATATGTATATTAAATAAATCTCTTTTAAAGAATTCCTTTTTCCTCTCCCATCCTTGGTCCTATCCCATTTTCTTCCTCTGTGCCGAGGCTGATGAGGGCTCAGGGTCCCTTGTATGCTATACAATCACGGGACCACAATCCAATTTATCACTGCTGCTGCTTGACTTTCTTCTGGTTTTCTTTAATACAAACCTCTGGAGGGAACATTTTTTTCTCTCCATCTCTTATCACTTTAGTAAGTGTCTTGCCAACTGCATCCCTAGCACCGGAATCTTGGAATAGAGTATTAATATTTAAGCACTTAATGGAACAGGATGACTTGCTAAAACCGGTTTGCCACACCCCACTAAGGCGCTCTCCTTCCCCAGCTCCTCTCCTTTGTGAATTCCATTTCCTGGCTTTATTCTTTTTAAGTGTAACTTAGTATTTTGGCAACGGGATCAAACCCAGGGTCTTGCCCTTGGTATCGCAGGTGTTCTAAACAAGCTTGTCAGCCCAGCTGTCTCCTGGGTTTTGGATGCATTGATTATGGAATGACCAAATAAGTACTTCCAGTTGGTTTTAACCAAAAGCCAGATCTAATTATAAAAAACAAAAAAACAAAAAAACAAACAAACAAAAAAACCCAACCTTTTTGGTTCAGTCTTTTGCTTTGAAGTCCTTCCTATACAGCTGAGGATGGCCCTGGGTCTGTGATCCTCCAGCGTCTGCCTCCCTACTGCTAGGTTTACAGGCATGAGCTCCCACATCTAGTTGAGTCAGTGCTAGGAATCAAATCCAGGAACATTCTATCAACTGTACATCTCCAGCCCCCATTTAAACATTAATTTTGCTATTTCTGACATGCGTGGGTGTTTTGCCTGCATGTATGTCTGCACACATGTATACACTGTATACATGTACAATCGAGTACATGTACACATGTATACACTGTATACACTTACAATCAAGTACCTGCACACACTGTTCACTTAGAATATTTACTTAGAATCACATACATAAGTACAACCACACAATATATACATTTACAACCAAGCACACATGCACATGCACGCTGTCTTAGTTAAGGTCACTATTGCTGTGATAAAACACCATGATCAAAAGCAAGTTAAGGAGGAAAGAGTTCATTTGGCCTATGCTTCCTCTGCACTGTTCAGCACTGGAGGAAGTCAGGTCGGGAACTCACAGGGCAGGAACTATGACTGGTGCACATAGAGAGCAGAAGAGGCCACCAGATCCCCTGGACCCCATGGTACAGATAGTTGTGAGCCACCATATGGGAATGAACCAGGTCCTGTGGAAGAGCAGCTGGTGCTACCACTGAACTATCTCTCCAGCCCAAAGATTTTTGTTTTGTTTTGTTTTGTTTTGAGACAGGATCTTACTATGTAGCACTAACTGGCCAGGAATTCACTATGTAGACCATGCTAGCCCAGAGAGAGATTCTGCTGCCTTTATTGGGATGAAAGATGTGAACTACCATGTACAGCTGGTAGTTTTTATATTTAAAAAAAAAAAGTGTTTCTCCTTTGTGCAAAGAAATATAAGGGGAAAGACATATTATTGTGTAATCATTGAAATTAATATTTTATAATTTTTCTTGAAAACTTCATACATGTACAGAATACAATTTAATTTATCCACTCCTCACTTCTCTCCTCCAATTCCCCCCCCCCATATGTTTCCCTCGAGACTTTTTTGTTGTTGATAAGTTCATTTAGTTCTGACCCAGTGGGGTAGGGACAACCTGTTTGTGGGAAGATTTTTGAGTCTCCCTTCCCCATCAGCCAGTAGCTGCCCGAAGCTCCTCAGTAAGGGGTATGTCAGGAGACATGGCATGCCACCCTCAGCTCCTCAGTAAGGGGTGTGGCATGTCACCCCTTCTATGCTGGACTTTGGCTCCCTTGAGCTTACCATAGCCGCTGTGAGCTCTGAGACAGACAAGTCATAGCCAGAAAACAGCATTTCACAGTTCTCCGATCCTCCATCCCATACATCTTCTGCTTCTCTTCCTCAAGGTTCCCTGAGATTGGAGTGGGGAGAGGGGATGGGGAGTTGATACAAATGTCCCATTTAGGGAGGAGCATGCAGTACCTTTTTCTTAGTACTTTCACTAATTACAAGTCTCTGCACTTAACTAATAACCCACTTTAAAAAGAAGATCCTCTGGCCAAGGTTGGGAGAAGCCCAGGCCTATGAATATAAATATTTAGAATGCAGTCGAAGACATGTCCATTGAGCAAAATAACCCTAGGGTCTCATCATGTGGCCCTGACTTTCTTTCTTGTTTCGTAGGAACTTATTACGAGGGCCAAGCTGGCCTGGAATTGACAGAAACCTGTCTCCCTCTGCCTCTAGAGAGCTGGGTTAGCAATGGGCTTTTTTGCTGGAGTATGGTTTCAGGTGTGAATTCCCTTCCTGTGGGATTCCTGACACCAATTGTCCCCTTATTGCATCACTGTGCACATGTTGCCTGGGGCATCAGAACTGTAATATAAATGTTCACGTACTGGGTAAGACCGCTGATGTTTTTTCCTCCCCATAGAAGTCCGAGTAGAACCTTCTTGCCCCATGATAGCTAGCTGGCAGGGAGGAAGTTTCCTGGTCAGGTTGAGGTTGGTTTCTTTATGTCCTGCCATCAGTGTGAGTGGTGTCTTCAGTAATGGAGTCTTAGTGTGTAGTTATGAGACACTAAAACATTTTAAATAAGCAGAGCAGTGGTGGTATATGCTTTCAACCCCAGCACTGTGAGACAGGTAGGTGGATCTCTGAGTTCAAAGCCAGCCTGATCTACAAAGTGAGTTCCAGGACAGCCAGGGCTACAAGCTTTGTATCTATATACATATTCATATATTCGATATATATTCATATATGTGCACATGTATGACTATAAAGCTAGAGGGATGGCTCAGTGGTTAAGAATATACACTGCTCTTCCAGAGGACCAGATTTCTGTTCATAGCACCCAAATCTGGCAGCTCAGAAATGCCTTCACTCCTGCTCCAAGGGACCTAATACTCTTCTGGACTCTTTGGGCACCTGTAGTCACATGCAGATGCATACACCTACATAAAGACATGATTAAAAAATAAAAATAAATCATTTTTATTGTGGTTTTTGGTTGTTTGTTTGGGTTTTGTTTGTTTGTTTGAGACAAGTTTTCTCAGTGCAGCCCAGCTGTCTTGGAATTTACTCTGTAGACCTCAGTCTTCTGAGTGCAGACAGTAAAGGCATGAGCCACCACACCAAGGTACAATACTTTAAATTTTTAAAGAAGATTTACTTATTCGTATATTTGAGCACTCTGCATGTACATGACACTCTGCATGTACATGACATCAGCAGATGTCATGAGGGCATCAGATCCCATTACAGATGGTTGTGAGCCACCATGTGGTTGACTGGGAATTGAACTCAGGACCTCTGGAAGAGCAGCCAGTGCTCTTAACCACTGAGCCATCTCTCCAGCCCCTTGAATAATTTAATCCAGGCCTTGTAATCCCAACACTTGAAAGGCAGAGGAAGGATTGCTGTAAGTTCAAAGTCAGTCTGGTCTACATCATGAGGTATAGACCAGCCAGGGCTTCATAGTGAAACCCTATCAAAAATATACATAAAGAGACAAAACAACAAATAAAGGCTACCACCAACTATATAAAATAAACAAAGTAGGACACAAAGTATCGTCTCCTGGTCTAGCCGTGTGTAATTCTTCCTAGGATTTTTAGGAAGGTGCTTGCAGCTGTAGGTCTAACTCCAGCCAAGTTGCCTTTCTTTTGGAGAGGTGGGGGTTTTCTTTAATTTTTTTAAAGCTCATCTCCCAAGCTCTGCAGTTCGTTGGTCTAGAGGCTCACATTTCAGTTGGACAGGTTGACTCTGGTGCTGGGAGACCGTAAGAGAGCACTGGATCCTTGGCACTGGAGTTAAGGACTCTGTGTTGTTATAATTTCTCTGTTATAGCCTTGGCTGTCCTGAAACTCTCTGTGCAGACCAGGCTGGCCTTGAACTCAAGAAATCTACCTGCCTCTGCCCTCTGAGTGCTGGGATTAAAGACGAGCACCACCAAGTTAAGGACACTTGTTAGCTTCTATGTGGGTGCTGGGAACAGAACTAGGTCCCCTGCAAGAGCAGTGTGTGATCTTGGCATCTGAGCCATCTCTCCAGCCCTTATACAGCTCTGTAGAGGAATACAGCTGCAAATGTTGAGGTTCTTTTTGCTGTTAATGAATCCTTCCTTACTTTGCAGTTTTCTTTTGTCTTTTTCTGTCTGATTTCCCAGGAGGGTTTTTGGGCTTTAGTGGAATGCTAGAACATCACATCCAGACAGGCATCCCCTTACCCACCCTCACTATGTGACACTCCTTGGTGACTCTACCACACAACACACACTTGCTGTCAGCTGTAAACTCGGCTTCTCTACACAGGTTCTCGTGTCTCCCACCATCCCATGTGTGTTTTCAGGGCTAGAGGGAGCCTTGTGCAGGCTGATGGTAAGGTCTGCGGTATTCTCTTCCATATCACTATCCTGCTCATGTCTGACCTGTTTTATTCCCCCCCCCCCTTAGGGAAAGCCATATGTCTTTGACCGCGTGTTCCCCCCAAACACGACTCAGGAGCAGGTTTATCACGCCTGTGCCATGCAAATTGTCAAAGGTAAGGGAAGAGATTTGTCTTCAGAATGTATTTCCCATGCCCACCACCACCACCAGATAGCATTCTCTGCCTTCTCTTCCAGATGTCCTTGCTGGCTACAATGGCACAATTTTTGCTTATGGACAGACATCCTCAGGGAAAACACATACCATGGAGGTGAGGGTTCTGACTTGGGGGTTGAGGGATTCGAGGAAGGTTCACAGTAGATCAGAAACCTTCTATGTGTGTGTGTGTGGGAGGGGAATCCAGGAATCGGGAGTGAGCCGAATCGGAGGCAGATGGGTCTGGAGGATGAAATGAGGTGCACTGTGGTAGGGAGGTTTAGAGGAATCCCTTCAGCCCCCACACTTCCGCTCCCTCTCGTGACTCCAGTTGCCCTCCTTTTATCTAGAAAGGCAGCAGCAGTGATTGGTCCAGACACTGCTCAGTGGTCAGCTTCCGTCAGGCAGCCCTGGTGGTGACCTTCTCCCAACTGAAGTTGCTCCTCACATCACTCCTCACCCCTGTGTCCCAGTGACCTCTGAGCTGTCTCCCTGTGAGCCTCAGCCTCACTCTGGTATACCTTCACTCCTCAGGGAAAGCTGCACGACCCCCAGCTCATGGGCATCATTCCCCGGATCGCTCGAGACATCTTCAACCACATCTACTCCATGGATGAGAACCTTGAATTCCACATTAAGGTGATCAGCATGTGACTTCTGGGGGCCTCAGATAGGGACCGAGAAGACCCAGAATAAACCAGTTAGAGCTTTACTCTGGCTACCCCAACTTCCTACCAAGAATATACTCTCTGGCACTTTTCCAGCCACCACTGTCTGGAAGCCTGGTGTATTGGTTTGGGATTCCCGTGTTAGAGTTAAGATCACCCTCTTGGGGCTGGAGAGGGGTCAGAGGTTAACAACACTGGTTGTTCTTCCAGAGGACCTGACTTCAATTCTCAATACCCACATGGCACTCACAACCATCTCTACCTCCAGTTCCAGGGGATCGGATGGGCTCTTGTCACCTCTGTGGGCACCATGCATGCACATGATGTACAGACTTACAAGTGGATAAAACATTCATACACATAAAAGTAAATAAAATTAAAACAACAGCAATAGAACCCCTTCTCATACCACCCCATTTCTCCCTAACCAGGTGTCTTACTTCGAGATTTACCTGGATAAGATCCGTGACCTTTTGGATGGTGAGTACGTGGTCCCCATGGGTACAGGCATGTGAGAGCAGAGAGACTGCCTTCACCCAGAGATTGGTTGCAGCTGAGCATCCGGGACATGCCTCTTCCCACTACAGTCCTGCGGCTCTGCTCCCCACAGACTTTCAGTCAGGGGCGGAGGCGCTTGCCTATAAGCCTAGCTACTCAAGAGGCTGAGGCAGGAGGATTGTGATTTTTGAGGCCACCCTGGGCAACTGAACAAGATCGTGTCTCAAAAGGAAAAAAACAATAATAAGGGGCGGGACGGCGGTGGGTAGTGGAGCCCACCTGGCAAGCTGTGGCCTTGGGTTCAAACCCCAGTTAACAGGGAAAAACAGAGGAAGGAGGAGAAAGAAAGAGGGGTGGGGAATCTAGGCTGGAAGTAAAGTGTGAGGTTCTGGGTTCAATCTCCAGTTTCCAGCTGCAGAAAAAAAGACAAAACAATAGCCCTCTCAAAGCCTGGGACAGAGCTCAAGGCTCAGTCCTGACACACAGAGCCCAAGAACAGCTGGAGTCCTGTGAGGAGGATGGAGTAGAGCCTCCGTGAACATGGTGTTTGCATTTCCATTGGGGGGGGGTGCAGGGGAGACATCTTCCAATCTTTAACGTGCCTACAGCGTACCTAGGGGTGGGAGTCCCAGTCTCCCTCACTGTGCTCTGTCTTGATTCAGTGACCAAGACGAACCTGTCTGTGCATGAGGACAAAAACCGGGTGCCGTTTGTCAAGGTGAGAGCAGGGTGGGTTCTTGCGTGAACTGGAGCATCGAGAGTGAGTGTGGAGAGGGAGGAGCCAGTGGAGGGCGCCCTAAAGGTCCCTTGGGTGGTGTGTGGGCAGCCCAATCTGAAGAGCAGAGTTAATGGACCCTGCCATTTGTCTCTCGCAGGGTTGTACCGAACGCTTTGTGTCCAGCCCAGAGGAGATTCTGGATGTGATTGACGAGGGGAAGTCGAACCGTCACGTAGCTGTCACCAGTGAGTGGGGAGATACAGAGCTGTTGGGTCTGGAGGTCTTCTCACCTCTCTTCTGTGCCCACTGAGCCCAAGCGAGCAGAGGGAGGAGAGGCCTCCTGCCTGTGTAGCCCACTGCCTAGGAGGTGACACTGTGGGGACGGTCCTGCACGCCCTTTCTCTCTTGGTGGGTGGAGTGGCGGGTAGTGGCTCTGTGGCAGAGGACCCGTGTCTCCTGCAGACATGAACGAACACAGTTCTCGGAGCCACAGCATCTTCCTCATCAACATCAAGCAGGAGAACATAGAGACGGAGCAGAAGCTCAGCGGGAAGCTGTACCTTGTGGATCTGGCCGGAAGCGAGAAGGTTGGGATCTTTGGAGTAAAGTGGATCATGGGGGTTGCAAAGGAATCCTTGCGGGGAAGGTTCGCCTTCTTAAAAACTATATTTAAAAGAAAAATAAATTTGGCCATGTGTGGTAGCAACACACCGTTTACTCCAGCACTTGGGAGGGACAGACAGCAAGATGGCTCCCTCCCCCCCCCCCCAGTAATAAGCAAATATTTCATCATTAAAATATATCACAGGGAGATGGTTCAGTATGTGAAGCACCTGTTGTGCAAGCCCTGGGATCCGAGGTCAAGCACATAAAGCCAGGCATGGTGGTTCAGTCTTTAATTCTAGTGCTCCTACAGTCAGAGGAGTGCTCCTATAGTTAGAGGAGTGCTCCTGCGATCAGAGGAGTGCTCCTGTGGTCAGAGGAGTGCTCCTGCGATCAGAGGAGTGCTCCTGTGGTCAGAGGAGTGCTCCTGCGGTCAGAGGGAGGTGTAATCAGCAGAGAACAAGAAGGGACCCACCTTTAAACAAGGTGGAAATTGAGGACCCACACCTGAGTTTGTCCTCTGACCACGCACATGCTGTGACATGCTACCTGGCCCACCTCTCTCTCTGTCTCTCTCTGTCTCTGTCTTTGTCTCTCTCGGTGTCTCTCTCGGTCTCTCTCTCTCTCTCTCTCTCTCTCTCTCTCTCTCTCTCTCACTAATAATCCAAGGCTGGGAACATAAGTCACTTGGCAGACTGCTTCCTTAGCCAGCAGGAAGCCCTGGGTTTGATTTCTATCTAGCACTGCATACGCAGGACATACTGGCACTGCCCGTTATCTCCTTGAGAAATGGCAGAAGGGGATCAGAAGTTCAAGGTCATCATTGGCAACATAGGGACCTTGTCTCAAACAAAACAAAGCACAAGGCTGGGGAGAGGGTTCAGCTGGTAAAGCCTGTGTTAACAAGCAGAACCTGAGTTCGGTCTCCAGCACCCATGTCAAAACCTGAGCATTGTGGTGCATGCCTGTAAGTCCAGCACCAGGGAGGTGGAGGCAGGCAGACGCTGGGGGACTTGCTGGCCAACCAGCATTGCTTGACTACAAAGCCTCAGGTCCCAGTGAGAGACCTCAACTCAAAGAAAGTAAGGTAACAATTTCTGAGGAATAAAACCAGATTGACCTCTGACCTCCACACAGGAGCACCTGCACACACAAGTAAACAGTCATGAGTCAGGCATGGTGGTGTCACGTGTGATGCCTGCAGTCAGCGGGCGGGAACCTGAGCATGCATGAGAAACCAGCTTGGGCTACATGGTGAGACTCTTCTCACCCTTACCCCCAAATAATCCACAATTTAGTTTGTTCTCGATATGATACACTGCCATTACTGCCGAATTCGAGAACGTTTCTGTTTTCCCTACCTCTCATCTCCTGGCAGCCACTGATTTGCCCTCTGACATTGAATTCACCAGTCATAAATCATATAATTGATATAAAGTAGGAGGGAGAGCTGCAGCAAGAGAGCTCAGGTGAGCGGAGGAAGGAGCCAAGCATCTCTTTCTTTATCCTCTCCATTCTCTCCCTCTATTTCTAAGTGGAGAGGATGAGGCCAGCCTTCCCCTCTTCCTGACACACTTGTCCTGTACTTCTCCGACAGGTCAGCAAGACAGGAGCAGAGGGAGCTGTTCTGGATGAGGCAAAGAATATCAACAAATCACTGTCGGCCCTGGGGAACGTGATCTCTGCTCTGGCGGAGGGCACGGTGAGTGTCCCCAGCTCATCCTCCACCTCCTCCCCATCTCCCCCAGTTCTAGTCATGCCCCAGTCCACCAGCTCAGTGCTCAGGGAGCAGCCCTGCCCTTTGTAACCCATCACTTTCACATTCACGGTCTGCTCCTGCTCTAGAAAAGCTATGTGCCCTACCGTGACAGCAAGATGACGAGGATTCTCCAGGATTCTCTGGGAGGGAACTGCAGGACCACCATGTTCATCTGCTGTTCGCCGTCCAGCTACAATGACGCAGAGACCAAGTCCACACTCATGTTTGGGCAGCGGTCAGTGTCAGGGCCTCCAGAGGGGTCCTGGGTGCCCTGCTGCTGTCCCATCCCTTGCTATTCACATATATACCACACACACACACCCCACATACACACACCACAGAGACACACATACACAGACACAGAGATACATACATACACACAGAGACACAGACACAAATAGACACACAGAGACACAAATAGACACAGACAAACACAAACATAACAAGAGACATACACGCACATACATATACAGGCACACACAAAAGCACAGATACACACAGACACATACACAAATGCAGATATACACACAGACACAAATAGACACAGACACACATAGGCACACACAGACACAGACATACACACACGTACACAAGCACAGACATGCACACAGATACAGAGACACACACATAGGCACACACAGTCATACATACAGACACACACAGACATACACACAGACACACACAAGCACAGATAGACACACAGACACAAACAGACACACATAGACATACAGACAAGCACAGACACACACAGATATACACAGAAACAGACTCACACAGGCACACACAGACACATACACATGCACACACACAAGAACAGACAGAAACAGACTCACACAGGCACACACACCACATCACCACGGACCAGCTGGGGTCTCATCTTTGTTTTTGTCTTCGCTCAGGGCAAAGACCATCAAGAACACTGCCTCGGTGAATCTGGAGCTGACTGCCGAGCAATGGAAGAAGAAATACGAGAAGGAGAAGGAGAAGACCAAGGCCCAGAAGGAGACAATTGCGAAGCTGGAGGCTGAGCTTAGCCGGTGGCGCAATGGTTAGAGAGGGATGGGCAGTGAGGGTCGGTGGCTTAGGGACAGCAGTGTCTGGGAGTGTTTAAGGTCAGCAACCTCTGGAAGCAAGGCTGTGCTTCCTGAGGAGAGCAGTGGGGTGTGCTGAGGTCTGGAGATCCTGGCTCTGAGGAGTTGGCAGGGTGGACTCAGGCCACTTGCCTCACTGCGGTGACATGACACCTAGCCATAGCAACTTAGAGATGGTAGTGTCTACGTTGCCTCACAGTCTGAGAGCACAGGAGAAGGCATGGTGGCAGGAGCATGAAGCAGCTGCAGGCAGGAAGCTGCCCACATTTAAGGTGGATCTGCCCAGTGCTGCCCGCATTTAATTTAAGGTGGATTGCTCACCTGAACTGACTCAGTCTGGAAGCCTCCTCTTAGATGGCCAGAGGTTTGTCTCATAAGTGACGCTAGATCCTTTCGGGTTGATGATTATAACCATCACTCTGTGTTTCCTCGCCTGTCCTCTTGTCAGGAGAGAATGTGCCTGAGACTGAGCGCCTGGCTGGAGAGGATTCAGCTCTGGGAGCTGAGCTCTGCGAGGAGACCCCTGTGAATGACAACTCATCCATTGTGGTCCGCATCGCACCCGAGGAAAGGCAGAAATACGAGGAAGAGATCCGCCGTCTCTACAAGCAGCTTGATGACAAGGTGAGACCACAGAGTGCAGGAAGCTGAAGGCTGAGATGGGCGGTCATAGAGCTAGCTTGGGCCAGTGAGTCAGGGCAGGAGCAGGGCAGGCCCTTGCTGCCAAGCCTGATGCCCTGAGTTGCATCTCCAGGGCCCCACCTGGTGGAAGGAGAGAAGTGCCACCCACAAGTGCTTCTGACTTCCACTCTTGTGGAACACACCACACACCACACAAGCCCACGCACACTGTAATTGTTTAAAAAGTTGTACACAATGGTTTGTACAACCATTATGATGTGGAAAATGAGTTTGAAAACTAGAACAAGAAAAACATCGGTCATTATCACGTAGGGACAGCACTCAATATTTTACTCCTCCGTGTATTGTGCAGCTGAGATATACAGATGAAGTAATTTGCATCTAATAGCTTTCTTTAGGTGAGCCTCAAACTCTTGATTCTCCTGCCTCAGCCTCCTCAGTGCTGGGGTTACCAGTGCAGCCGCCCTGACGGGCTCCAGTCTCTCAGGTAGCATTACAGTACAAGTGGTTTTCTGCTCCATTAACAATTCTTCATAAACTTAACTGTCTGGAGCTAAGGATATAGTTCGCTTGGTGGAGCGCTGCCTGGCTCGCACAAAGCTTTGGTTCAGTCGTCAGCAGCGTGTAATGCCAGGCAGACTACATGGAGGCACACGGCTGTAATCCCAGTGCCTAGGTGGGGACAAGCTCAAGGCGATCCTCAGCTACATAGGAAGTTTGAGGACAGCCTGGACACCCTGTCTGGGAAAAAAAAAATTCTTTTTAAATAGATGTCCAATCCATTTTTCAGAATGGATTTGGTTGCTTTGCATAAGCATTTGCCTTTCAGGCTGGAGAGGTGGCTCAGTGGTTAAGAGCACTGGCTGCTCTCCTAGAGGACCTGGGTTCGATTCCCAGCACCCACATGGCAGCTCACAACCATCTCTAACACCAGTTTCAGGGGATCTGATGCCCTCTTCTGGCTCTGCAGGCACCAGGCACATAGATTTACACACACACACACACACACACACACACACACACCTGTTTGATCCAGGTGTGCTATTCCTGCCTATAATCCCAGCACCTAGAAGATTGAGGCAGGAAGTTTGGGAATTTGAGGCCAACCTGGGATACATGATACATAGTTCTAGGCCAGCCTGGGCTACATGATGAGACCGAGTCTTAACACACATAGACACCAAGATATCCTGGTCGAGGTTCCACATGCCTATAATCCCAACATTTATTAGGTTTAGGCAGCGGGATCAAGAGTTCTAGGTCATCTGCAGTCACATTGTGAGACCAGCCTTAGCTACATGAAAGAAACCCTGTCTCAAAAAGCACCCACAAGTTTTAGTTTTTTTGTTTTTTTGGTTTTTTTTTTTTGTTTTGTTTTGTTTTTTTTTTGTTGTTTTGTTTTGTTTTGTTTTGTTTTGTTTTGTTTTTTGCTTTTAAATGATTTGGCTAGATGGGAGTGGTGATATGAGAGATCCAGGCCAAAGGATATGGATGTGTAGACTTTTGCTGTGTGGTGTCAAGGTTGTCCCAGATGGACTGAAAAGGTGCTGCCGGCCCCTAGGGAAGTAGGGGCCACCTTTCCATATGTGAGCTTCTCCCTCCCATCCCAGCACCCTACACTGGGAGAAGTGACCCTCTCATCCCCTCTTGTCTGACAGGATGATGAGATCAACCAGCAGAGCCAGCTCATCGAGAAGCTGAAGCAGCAGATGCTGGACCAGGAAGAGGTAACGGTCGGAGCGAGGGGCCGGCCCCCTTCCCTGCAAATCAAACAACGCTCCTTTAACCCAGGGCAGGAGCTGCTGAGGATGTAGCTCTGTTGGTAGTGTGTGAGTGTGTTCACGAAGCCCTGGGGTTGGTCCCTAGCAGAGCATCCAACAGTGGTGGTGACATAGACCTGTCATCTGATGCACCTTGTGATCAGGAGAGAGGTTCAGGCCATTTTTGGCTACAAGCCTTGGGTACAGGAAACTATCTAAAAACAGACAGAAGTACTCGGATGAATGGACATTCTACTCGGGCCAGTGGCCCCTGAAAATCGTGCACTGTTGGAAAATTCACTTAGGAGGGCTGTGTTAGGAAGATTAAGAGTTCAAGGCTAAGCTGGGCATGGTGGTACATGTCTTGGATGCCAGCACTTGGGAAGCAGAGGCAGGCAGATCTCTGAGTTCAAGGCCAGCCTACTCTACAGTGTGAGTTCCAGGACAGCTAGGGCTACATCGAGAAACCCTGTCTCAAAACCACACTAACTAGAAAGAGTCCTAGCCTATCCGTAGCTATGTGGTGACCAACCAGGTTGCTCTGAAGTCCAGTGATGGAGTCCTGTGCTTTTCCATTCTGGTTAATAAAGCCCGAAGCTTACTTCCCCTTGACTTGTACTTCAAGTGTGTACCAGGTGGGGTATTGGAACTTAGTTCACACGGACAGTGTGGTCTCGAACGCCCGCCCTGCCTCTTCCTTGAAGCTGCTAGTGTCCACCCGGGGAGACAATGAGAAGGTCCAGCGGGAGCTCAGCCACCTACAGTCCGAGAACGACGCTGCGAAGGATGAGGTGAAGGAAGTGTTGCAGGCCCTGGAGGAGCTGGCAGTCAACTACGACCAGAAGTCCCAGGAGGTGGAGGAGAAGAGCCAGCAGAACCAGCTGTTGGTGGACGAGCTGTCCCAGAAAGTGGTAAGTGGCTGGCAAGTGACCTGGAGGCTCCCTGCCCTCACAGCGCCTCTGCCTTCGCCATAGCTGTATGGTGTTGCCCCCTGCGCTGATGCTGAGTGTGTCGAGACACCCTCCCCCGCCCTGCCTCTGCCATTTGCCCTTCTCTCTTCCAGAGGCTTCTGCAGGGTCTGTATTCTCTCCATAGCAGCCCTCAGAGTCTTACATGACTTGAGAGGCTCTGCTCAAGCTGGGAAGGGGAGCAGGAGGCTGGCAATGGTAATGACCTTAGGGGCTGTCCCTAGGCCACCATGCTGTCCCTGGAGTCCGAGCTACAGCGGCTCCAGGAGGTCAGTGGACACCAGCGAAAACGGATCGCTGAGGTGCTGAACGGACTGATGAAGGACCTGAGTGAGTTCAGTGTTATCGTGGGCAACGGCGAGATTAAGCTGGTGAGTGGGACAGAGGGCAGTGTCGCCTGGGTGACATTAGTAGGGTCTAGAGGTGACAGAGGGTAGGACTGACATGCAAATCTGTGCGTAAGAACATGACCTATTGGGAGTATATGAGCTACGAAAGAAAGTCCATGGGGTGCTGAGGTGTGCAGCTGCGATCCTCACCCTCAGGAGGGTGAGACAGGCTTAAGCCCAGGGGTTCGAGTCTAGCAAGGGCTATGGAGAAAAAGAAAAAAGAAAAAAAAAGAAGAGACTCATTGGTTTTCAAGGCAGAAGGGAGAACTATCAAAATCCAGCATCTGAATGTAAACAGAGGCTTTGAAGTGAGGTGCTAGTGAACAGCAGCCATGTCTCAGTCAGGGTTACCATTGTTGTGAGGAAACACCGTGACCAGAAGCAACCTGGGGAAGAAAGGGTCTGTGGCCACCAGGGGGAGCCAAAGCATGAACTCGACCCTGGTGGGAACCTGGAGGCAGGAGCTGAAGCAGAGACCGTGGAGGAGTGCTGCTTACTGGCTTGCTCTTCCTGGCTTGCTCAGCCTGCTTTCTTATAGCACCTCCCACCATAGGCTGGGTCCTCCTGTACTGATCACTATTTGAAAAAAAAAAAAAAAAATGTCCTGCAGGCCTGCCGACAGCCTGATCTTATGGAGGTATTTTCTCAGTTGAGGCTTCCCCCTCTCAGATGATGCTAGCTTGTGTCAAGCTGACGTGGAGCTAGCCTGCACAAGCTGCTCAAAGGTGTTGAGGAATTCCCAGCTTCCTTGAGTACCTGTGAAGGGGAGTGAGTCGGTGGAGGGTGAAAGATACAGGTACGGATTTTTCTGCCTCAGAGAAGCAGCTCTAGCAGCTCTCCCTCCTCTACCCACCCTCAGCCCGTGGAGATCAGTGGGGCCATTGAGGAGGAATTCACAGTGGCCCGACTCTACATCAGCAAGATCAAGTCTGAGGTGAAGTCCGTGGTTAAGCGATGCCGGCAGCTGGAGAACCTCCAGGTGGAGTGTCATCGCAAGATGGAGGTGACCGGTAGGGAGCTATCGTCTTGCCAGCTGCTCATCTCGCAGGTGAGCGTCTAAGGATGGGATCCGTAGTATGAGAAGGGCTGATGGGGGTGATAGATAAACTCCCAGCACCCACCTCTACGTCAGTGTCTTGGCCAATGGAGATCAAGGCCTGAAGAACCAGGGTGACGAGCGGAGAGGATCCAGGCATGAAGTTTAGGGGGCACTGACCTTTGACCCAAATACCTAAAGGAAGATTCTCCATAGGACCAGCCCCTGGCCTTTAGCCTCCTAGAGGCTGAGGGAAGGCGTGGGAGGATGGCTGCAGTTTACAGTGTAAGATCCTTTGTACCTTTGTCTCCTTTATGCCCCCAACCCCCGCCCCATACCAGCACGAGGCAAAGATCCGTTCTCTCACGGAGTACATGCAGACTGTGGAGTTGAAGAAACGGCACCTGGAAGAGTCCTACGACTCCCTGAGCGACGAGCTGGCCAAACTGCAGGCTCAGGGTGAGCCTCCTTGGACCCGAGGTCCCAGGGAGACTGGGAAGGACAGTCACGCTCACACTGGAGGAAATGGCCTGACAGCTTCTCACTCAGCATGAGCTGAGTCCTGGGTTGTCGGCTCATGTGCACATGTAGCCTGGCCTTTGCATGTAGTCATTTTACACGAATCCTAGACCCTCTGGTCTTCATGCCTGAGGAGTCAAATTGGACTGTCCCAACCCAGAATGTCCCTGTGCACCCATCCCCTGGGACCTGGAGCTCGCTGGTGTCATGGAAGCTGTCTTCCTCTCTTTTACTTAGAAACTGTGCACGAGGTAGCTCTGAAAGACAAGGAGCCAGACACACAGGATGCCGAGGAGGTGAAGGTGAGCTGGGGAAGTGTGGAGTGGCCGTTTGGCAGGGCAGGGGGCTGTGCTGACTGTCAGCCTGGGAGTCTGGCTCTGAGCACAGGGCTGTGCTCTTTGCAGAAGGCTCTAGAACTACAGATGGAGAATCACCGTGAGGCCCATCACCGGCAGCTGGCCCGCCTCCGGGATGAGATCAATGAGAAACAGAAGACCATTGATGAGCTGAAAGAGTAAGGGGCTTAGAGGTGGCTCCAGTGTTTGTCCAGTCCTCTGATCTTGCTGTGGCCACTCCAACCATCCTTCTGGATCTTTAATGTCCTCAATAATGACACATCTTGAGGCCCAGTCTCAAGAGATATGAGAAGGGCTGGAGAGATGGCTCTGTAGTTGAGAGCACTGGCTGCTTCTCCAGAGAACCTGGGTTTGATTCCTAGCAACTACGTGGTGGTTCACAACCACCTGTAACTCCAGTCCCAGGGGATCCGGTGGCATCTTCTGGCCTCCTTGGGTACCAGGCACATAAATATATTCGCAAGCAAAACACTCATACGCATAAATAATTAATTAAAAGACAGAAATAGAATTAGACCTGTCCTTGTTATGATTGGAGTACTCGGGGTCCCGTGTTGCCATGAAAATGATAGCCAGTGTGTATCCCCGATAGAACCGGTGTGTTTCCCTGATATCTGAAGTCCGTTGCATCAGGTCCACTGGGATGTGTAGCAGACAAGCGTGTGAGGGGTGGGGCTTCCTCTTCCCCCTTTAGTATCTCTTTATGTCCCACCCTCCCTAGCCTGAACCAGAAGCTTCAGTTGGAGCTGGAAAAGCTTCAGGCTGATTACGAAAGGCTGAAGATCGAAGAGAACGAGAAGAACGCCAAGCTCCAGGAGCTGACGTGAGTGACACACCGCTGACGTGTGCAGATGCGGGGCATGTGGGTGGCCTCTGTGGGGAGAGTCACAGGAAGCAAGCATGACTGGGTGGAGAGAGCAAAGGACACGAGCAGAAAGGACTGCCAGGACAGCTGTGGTGGCCCACGCCTTTAATCCCAGCACTCAGGAGGCAGAGGCAGGTGGTTCACTGTGAGTTTGAGGCCAGCCTGGTTGATACAGTGAGTTCCAAGACAGCCAGGGCTATCAAGTATGAAAATCGGGTTTTGAAACAGCATAGATGGTTGTATCCCAAGAAACTTTATATGCGGCTGTGAAATGCATAGAAGAGTTGGCCAGGTGGGCGCCTGGGAGCTTTAGCCGTAAACCGCAGAACCACGGCCTTTTGTAAAATTTTTTCTGACCTCTTTTTAAGGATTCCTTTCTGATTACTGCATAGCAAGCACAAGTAACTTGTATATTAAACAGTGGTAAAGATAAGGGAGCGGTGGGGAGGAGCGTCCAGAGGGGTCTTTCTTAGCCCTCTTTCTCCTTATTTTTCCTGCTGCAGATTTCTGTATGAGCGACACGAACAGTCCAAGCAGGACCTCAAGGGGCTGGAGGAGACAGTTGTGAGTGGTTTCCTTCTATGCCGCATAAACAGAGTTCGAGAGGGCTCCCGTGCTCCTCACCTGTTCTCCGTGCTCCTCACCTGTTCCCTGTGCTCCTCACCTCTTCCCCGTGCTCCTCACCTCTTCCCTGTCCTCATCTCTTCCTACCCTGTTCCTCCTGATCTTTTACTGTGAGTCGGTGGCACAGTCAGGATGACAGACCATGACTATATAGCCTGAGGGAGAAGGTAGGGCTGGTTTCCGGTTGTCACCAAGTTTGCATCATTCCCCACAGGCCCGTGAACTCCAGACCCTCCACAACCTTCGCAAGCTGTTCGTTCAAGACGTCACGACTCGAGTCAAGAAAGTAAGCGCGTCCTCAAGTTCACCAACAATGTACTCTCCCGCTCTCAGGGCTCTCCAGCCTGTTGTCCCCTGTGGGGTCAGTTTGGCCTCTCGGGACAGCCATGTTTCTTCCCTCTGACCAGAGTGCAGAAATGGAGCCCGAGGACAGTGGGGGGATTCATTCCCAAAAGCAGAAGATCTCCTTTCTTGAGAACAACCTGGAACAGCTTACAAAGGTTCACAAACAGGTGAGCGAGAGAACTGGAGGCCAGGTCCCTGTGATACCCAAATCCTGAAAGGCTCCTTGGTTCTGGAAGAGCCAGTTGCGTGCTACCCTTAGCCCTCTCTCACCCCACAAGTCTCTGCTTGGTACTTTATCTGATTCCATGTGTGCACTGGCCTTTGCTCTGACCCTGGTCCACTTCCCGAAAGTTTTTCTCAGCCTATCTTTGCTTAAAGTGAAAGTCCCCACCTTGCAGGAAGAGGTTAAAACGCATGCAGGATGGAGACACATGGGGGATGTAACTACCGAGGGCTGGGAGGTGGGTCAGCAGCAGGCTTGCCAAGCCTGCACAGAGCCCTGGGTGCGTCTCTCTCCATCTCTATGATGGGATCAGGGTCCGGGTATAATACTACCAGACTTCAGACAGGGATATAAGGAAAACAAGGGCACTGGGCCTTCTCTTAGCAAAACCAAACAAACAAATAACACTTCATAATATGCCTACCTGGAACAGGTGTGTAAATGATGTTCTTCACATGACCCGCCCAGCCTCTAGTGGGCGCCAGTCAGAACTCCTGCACTGAGCGGCTGCCTCTCTGTCCCTCTCTTGCTGCTTGCTGCTGCTCTGTAGGTAGAAACCTGGGTTTCAAAGGTATGGGCAGTCTGGAAGAAAGGGCAGTCCAGAGGAGTCAGGACAGGAAATGTTTGGTGTGTCCACAATAGAAGTGTCCTCGGCCCCACCAGGAATCAATGCACTCAGTAGTCTGGCAGCAGGCCCTCTTAACTGATTCATAAAATAAGCCCCAACCTAATTCCATTCCATCCATCTCAAATCCACCCTTAATTCTATCTGGATTCATTCTCTAGCTAAACCCACCTTTCCCTTCCAGCCTGGTGTCCGTGCCTAAAGACTTAGTGAGTGCATCCTTTTGAAACTTCCTAAACTGGAGACTTGGCCATAAGCTGCCGGGTTTGTGTCCTTTGACCTTCTGAGGGCTTAACTGTTACCTTTCCTTCCCTCTCCTATTATGAAGTGGCAGAACATCTTAATAGAAAAGTTGGATGACAGCTAGAAAATCTAAAAGAACAGGCTAGGGATGTAGCTGAGTTGAGAGATGCTTGTTGAACTTGAGCAAACAAAGCCTTCGTTTTAACCCCTGTCCATACCAAGCTGGGGCCGGGCGTGGTGGCACAGGCCTGTAACCCAGTATCTGAGAAGATAGAGTCTGAGGGCAGCCGAGGCTATATCGTGAGTTCTAGACCAGCCTGGGCTACTTAGTAAGACACTGCCTGCCTGTCTTTCTTTTTCTTTTTAAAAAGCTGCTCTCCTTTTTGTTTTCCTTCCTCAAAGCCTCTGCTTCCTCTCTAAGTCCCAAACTCCAAAAACCGTTCCCCTAAAGGATAGCTAGAGTAAGCTAGACCTCTCCCTAGCAGACACAGTCTGTGAAGGAAATAGAGTTGCCACCGTGAAACTAAAACCGGGGGCGCAGAGACATTTGATGTCCCTCGTCAACTGAAGCGGCACAGAAGATTCCAGCTCTGTCCCTTTCCCATCATGCTCTCTGCTGTGCTGACCTGCCTGACTGCCCAGCCTGCCTGCCCTCCCCCTCCCTCCTCCTCCCTCCCAGCTGCACCTGAGTAGTTTCAAGTGCCCCATCAGTGTGTAGACCCTGCAAAATGATCTGAGGGCCTTTTCACTTCAGAATGGTTGCCATCACACACTGGAATAATTTTAAGGGGTGGGGGAGGGCCGCCCAGGGGGTCCCTGGAGAAAGACAATGAGCACAAATGTCTGCAATCACAAACATTTCCTTTCCTTCCTCTGAGGCTGGTGTGTGGCTGTATGGGGCTCCAGATCCTGGCTTCTGCTCCTGCTCTGTGTGGCTCTCACCCTGACCCTTCTCAGCCTGTCTGCACCCTCTGACTGTCATGTGCTCCTGCTGTCCTGCCCTTGGCTTGCCCACATAGTCATCTCATCCCCATGGGGGCCCTGGAGCTGTAGGTCAGGCACGGGCTGTGACATACAGTGGACGGGAGTGTCCAGGTGTTTGGAGCGTGGACAGGACACTGTTGTGAGAACTCTGGGCGCTAGCCAAGCTGCAGGTTTTGCTGCTTAGAAAACAGGAATTTGGAAAGAACTGTCTGGAGCTGCCACATTGCTAGAGGGAAGGCGGTCTCTCCAGGAAATGGCAGGGCCCTGATTCTCCTTTATTCTCTCCTCTGGGTGAATCTATTTTGGGTCACCGGCTTCTCTTCTGTGCGGCTCGCTCCGCAGCTGGTACGTGACAATGCAGACCTGCGTTGTGAGCTTCCTAAGTTGGAAAAACGACTTCGGGCTACGGCTGAGAGAGTTAAGGCCCTGGAGGGTGCACTGAAGGAGGCCAAGGAGGGCGCCATGAAGGACAAACGCAGGTACCAGCAGGAGGTGGACCGCATCAAGGAAGCAGTTCGGTACAAGAGCTCCGGCAAGCGTGGCCATTCCGCCCAAATTGGTGAGTGGATGTCAGTGGGTGAGACCGTATCACCACCCGAGGCAAACCAACCAGTCCCTAAGTGCCAGACTACTCAACACTTGCTGTTAGCCCAGCCTTTCCACCAGAGAGAGAATGATGATGTCGTTTTGCTGGGGTTGATCTTGGGACCAGGTAAACTCGGGTAACCGATAGCTTTCTCACAGTGTTTCTTCTGTTCCGTAGCTAAGCCTGTGAGGCCTGGCCACTATCCTGCCTCCTCACCCACCAACCCCTACGGCACCCGGAGCCCCGAGTGTATCAGCTACACCAACAACCTCTTCCAGAACTACCAGAACCTGCACCTGCAGGCTGCACCTAGCTCCACTTCAGATATGTAGTGAGTGACACAGGCACGGCTACAGTTCCAGCCTAAGGCCATCTAGGCCCTCAGAAGGCATAGGGTGGTGTCAGTTCTTAGTTCATTTAAAAATTAATTTCCTAAGTCACGTGGTTTCTCACCCCTTTCATAGCCTTCTGGGTTGTGGTTAGGAGATGGGTGCTCTCTCCCTGTCTCCATGATTGGTGCCCTCTTTTCCAGGGATAGAAAGGATGAGTGGCCGGGAGGAGTGTGGGCATAGTGGTTCTCAGAATGGTGGACTGTGGTTCCAGGGGCTGCGTCTCTGTTCTGTCCTTCCAGCTTTGTCAGCAACGGAGCCACGTCTGCTGCCCCCTTGGCTTCCTACCAGAAGGCCAACATGGACAATGGTAAGTGATGAAGACCCAGCCTACAGGGTCCCCAGGGAAGATGAGAGGTATTTACAACAGATGCGGACAGAACCTTTCTCCCATTAGAGGGTCAAAGAAAAGACACTGTCAGGGAGAGCTCAGTGGCACAGTTTCTGCCTGGTGTGGTTTCCGCCCTGCATCCCATTCCTGGTACAGTTGGGGGGAGGGTGCGGGGGGGGGGTATCCTTGTGGGCCCACTGTCTGAGCCTTAAGCTTGCTTAGGTCTCCATCCAAAGCCACTAGTCTCTTTAGAAGTAGCTGCTCCTGTTACTCTCTGCCTCTCCCTGTCTCTTCTCAGTGTTTGGAGACTTTCTAAAAAAGTATAATATACCACTTTGGATAGGTGAGAGTAGAGTGACTCAGTTTACCAGTTTAGAGGCGTGGGCGTTAGGACGGGAAGGGTTGTGAAGACTTTTCCTCACACCAGCCTTTTTCTAACCCTGTGTTCTCAACGGTCATCCCTTCAGGAAATGCCACAGACATCAACGACAACAGGTACTCGGACCCCACTAGCCTCGGGTTTTCTGGGTGGGACCCAGAAAAGCAAATAGCACTTCTCTATGTGGACTTCCCTGGAGCTCTGGGGAGGAGGGAGGGAGGGAGGTAGGAGATCCAGGCATCCCCATGGGTATCTGATACTTTCTCCCTACCTTAGGGAACATTCTGACCTTGGGCAAGGCCTCGAGTTTCCTTAGGAAGCACGCCTCTTGCCAGCCCTCACCCTTCAGTATCTCAGGCACACTGTCAGCATCAGCCGTGCTGGAAGTGGAGTTCATGACCGTATGCTTCTTCCTCCAGGAGTGACCTGCCGTGCGGTTATGAGGCTGAGGACCAGGCCAAGCTCTTCCCTCTCCACCAAGAGACAGCGGCCAGCTAACTCCCAATCCTGGCTACATATCTGCACTTTCAGGTAGCTGCAGGCCACTTCCCTCCAGGGAAGTCCACGCCAGCCTCCTCCTGTCTGGCCACGGCCTCCTCTCCTGTTCATTTGTGTGTGTATATGTTTGCGTGTGTGTTTTGTGTGTTTGTGTTGTGTGTGCATGAGTGCACCCACATCCAGAGACCAAGGTTGGTTGGTGTGGGTGTTTTCCTCTGTGTGTGTGTGTGTGTGTGCACTCACATCCAGAGGCCAGCTTTGCTGTTGGTATCTTCCTCTCTCACACTCCATCTTGCTTTTTGACATAAGGTTTCTCACTGAACCTTGAGCTTGCTGTTTTGGGTAGACTGGCTGGCCAGTCACCTCCCCACCCTCCCCCTGCCCTGCCCCATCCCCCACATCTGCCCATTTCTGTCCCCTGGTGCTGGGGATATGAACATAGCCCTCATGTCTGTTCAGGAGGCACTTTATGACTGAGATGACTCCCCACTTCACCCCCTTTTAAAAAAAATACATGTCAAAACCTTTCAACTCCTGCTTGGCCCGATATGGTGGCACACACCTATAATCCCAGCATGCAGGCAGAATCAGGAAGACCGTAAGTTCAAAGGAGTTTTGGGTTTGTGAGACCCTGTATCAAAAACAAACAAAAACATTCACTAAAAGCCCAAATGTCATCTGTAGCCAACCCTGACCTCCCAAGGCCCCAAGCCTTCCCTTAGGTGCCGGTGGTAACCACAGTACTGATTTCCACCACTAGGGGTCACTGTCATACATTAAATTTTTTTTTAAGGCAAGGGCTGCTGTCCATCTACTACCTTGTGCCTTTACCCTAAAATAGCCTTAGATACATGGAGATGTCTAAGCTGCCTCATGTAAAGGTGATGCCTGCTTTATTCTTGACCATCAGCCCTGTGTCAGCATATGCTGCCAAAGACTATAGTGCTGTCTGACTCCTGGTGCCTCTAGCTAGTGACAACAATAAAAATGGAGACCAGCTGCCTCCCCATCCCCAAACCCCCCAGTTTCAACGCTTCCCACTTGCCAAGTCCCCTGTAGCATCAGGAGCCCCTCCTTGTTCCTGGTGTCACTGGGCACATCGTCATGGTTGTTTTAAACCCCAGGTAGATAGTGGGATCTAAGCTAATGTGTTGTTGTCCACGTTAGCGCCTTCTCTGACAAGAAGCAAGAGAAAATGCCCAGTCTCTTGCTGGACTGCACTAGGCCACATCCCTCCCAGGCTTTCACCAGACAGTGGTTAGGGCAGAAAAGCAGGAGAGAGAGAGAGACCTGTTAACGGGGAGAGGATGCTGGGAGGATGTGCACTGGAGAAGCATGGGTTGGATTGGCTGGGCGTGGGGGTGGGGCCAGCTTCCTGGAACTGTAAACCAAAGTGTGTGTTATGCTGTTTGCTCCTACACAGAGGCTGGGTCAGGCTGGCCCCTCACACCCTCTTTCTCTTTCTTCCCCAGTTTCTAAGAGGGACTGAGGCCTCTTCTCTCAGCATGCTGCAAACCTGTGGTCTCTGACACTAACTCCCTCCCCAGCCCGTGTTGTTGGACTGTTTGATGTCTCCTCCTACCCTGTATCTCTTTGTACTCTGTATCTATATATCAGAAGCTGCTGCTATGTCTCTCCTCTCTGTCCTACCCTCTTAGTATCTGATGATGTATTTAGCAGTTTTTAAGCATAGTCTCCCTTCCTCGTTGGGCATTAGGGAGGAGGGAAATGTTTCTTCTTTCTCCCACATACTCGTGTCTTACACCGAGTGATGTCAGTCACTGAGTAGAGGTCACAAAAGATAAAGGAAAAAATGGGAGCGCGGAGGCTGCCCTCCTCTCTCACAAACACATGTACACGCATACACAACACACGAGCGCATGTGCACGCGCGCACACACACACACACACACAGTGTACATACAAAGCCTTAAGCAGAAGAATGTCTTAGCATCTACGAAAAGAGAGAAACAGACCCCCCTCTTTACACGGAGCACAGAGGAGGACCCAGTAGAAGGTTTGCAACATCACCCCCACCCCGCCCTACACACACACACACACACACACACACCCCTCACCCGAGTCAGCAGACGGCAGGTGGCCTCCTCCATCCTGTGAAGTCTGCCTTTTGCTCGATTCTTCCCCAGTTTGAGAGTGTGGATTGCTCGAAGGACTATTTTCCTTTCTGGCCCAAGCCTCTTTCGATAATTTCCACTCCAAATATCACAACCAGAACTTAGAGTTTTGGTTTAAAACATCTTCTGAAAAATCGAGAAGGCAGATTGGCGAGAAACAGCTGCTCATCTCTCTCTGTGCCGATAGTTATAAGCAGATGGAGTCAGAATGGTCAGCCAGCTCCCTGGTCTGGGTGGTTAGCAGGCTGGGCGACTGCCGTGTGCTACTCTGTCACAGAACCCTCAGGTTGAAGCTAAGAGCTAGTTCTTTCTCCCATATTGGGCTGCATGTGCTTCCCCCCTCTGACTTTGGTTTGGGGCTTCCAGTTTATTGGCATAATAGCTGTTTCTAGATGCCTTCTCTTCAAAATGGAATCTGGCTTGTTCCCAGTATACCTTCCTCTCCCAAATAGAGTTCCTTCTGTAATCTCCATCTGGTCCCAAGTGCACTTTAAAGGCGGGGTGAGGGAGCAGGATGGAGCATGGCAGCAGGCAGGCAGCGTCAGGCAGCATCCCTGACACATGGAAAAGCTCTGCTTTTGATCCCAGCACTGCAGATGCAAACGCAAAAGCAAAAGCTGGGTGTGGCAGCTCACACTTTTGAATGTTGCTCTCAGGAAGCTGAGGTAGGAAAATTGCTAAATTTGAGGCTATCCTGGACTAAACAGTTAGATCCAGGAGAGCTTGTGCTATGATGGGAGGAAACCCTATCTCGAAATGAAAGGAAGGAAGGAGAAAAAGAGAGAGAAAGGGAGGGAGGAAGGAAAGGAAGGACGGACGTACAGACAGGACAGTTTTTCCCCCTGAGCTGGCAGGGACTACAAGCTGGAACCTAATGCTCTCCCTGCGGCTATCTCAGCCCAGGTCCCCTCCCGCCCAGCAATAAAGAAGATACTGCTTTAGTTCAGATGGTCCTTCCCACCCATCTGCTAAGGTAGTTTTCCAGATAACTGCAGGGATGAAGGTCAGTACTCACCCTAAGCCAAGAAACACAGTCTCGTATCCAGATACCCAGTCCTACCCAGGATGTAAGGCCAGGACTCTCCAACAGCGGGCAGCCTGCTGTCGCGTATCCAGATACCCAGTCCTACCCAGGATGTAAGGCCAGGACTCTCCAACAGCGGGCAGCCTGCTGTCCAGACCCTTCTAGGCCTAGGAGGAAAACTCCCTGCGGATGACAGGCGTATAGTATATGGGCTGTAGTGCCTGTGGCTCCCTCAAGGGAACGTTTCTGCTCTTTAGGGAGTGGTAGAGATGAAGACAGTATCAGACTGGCATGGGAGAACTTCTAAGTGGTGATTTTCAAACACCTTCAAATAAATCTGATATAGGATGACATAAGCAGAACCTAGGGCTTTGACCGTGGCTCAGTGGTACTGGGCGAAGACACATAGTGTGATGAGTCTGAGGGCTCAGTCTGTCTCTGGAACTGCAAACAAAACAACCAAAATGATAAAGTAATTCAGAGCTAGGAATGTTACAATTTCTTTCTTTTCATATACCCTGCCCAGTGGAAAATGCTTAATTAGTTGGAGGGTCCTGAGATAGCCCTGAGAGCTAAGAACTCGGTTATTTGCAAGAGGGATCCAATCTGTTCCCTCAGCATCCTAAAAACCACAACTCAAAAGAAGGGTTAGGGAAGTGCAGACAAATCACACAGCCTCAGATGCAGCAGGCAAGGAAGGAAGGGAGCAGCCTCTGCGGTCATGGTTCATGCCGGCAGGACTCCGGAGAATCTGAGGGAGTTTGCAGGATCTTGCCACCAAACAATTCTTTCAAAGTACAAGTGAGGAGGTGTGGAGCTGTACAGCAGAGCAGACAAGGAAGGAGGTGGCAGTGGAAAAGGCCATTTGCTATGCTAAAGAAACAGCCCTACACCAGAAGGTTCTCGCCACACCCTCCCCCAATCGACATCCCTTTCAGAGAGCCAGGCCACCACAAGGGCCCCTGGCCCGCCCACTTACATCTGCCAAAATGAAATGTTGCATGCCGGCGTGGAAGATGAACCAAACCGCACAAATCCCAGTGTGTATTTACTTGGTGGACACAAATACCTTTAAAATAAAATAAATTCGATGACGGCTTGCTGTGGCTTTTTATTTATTTTTCAAAGGGCTTTTGCTTTTTTTGGTTGTTGTTACGTGTTTCGCCTGCACTTAATGTATGTGTACCATGTGTGTGTCTGGTGTCCTCAAGAGGCTGGAATAGGTCACCAGATCCTCAGGAACTGGAGTTACAGATGGTCATAAGCATGATGTGGGCGATGAAAAATCAGAAGTGAGTGTTCCCAACTACAGGACCTGAACTGTTACTAACCCAGGGTGGTGGTTTGAATGAGAATGGATGGGCCTTACAGGCTCCTAGGTTTGAATTCTCTTCCCCAGTCTGTAGAGCTGCTTGGGAAGCGTTAGGGGGCATGGCCTTGGAGGAGCTGTGCCATCAGGGGCTGGCTCTAAAGTTTCAAAAAATGCATAGTATTCCATCAGCTCTCTCTGCCTCATGCTGTGGATGTGATGTGAACTCTAAGCTGCTGTTGCTGGAACAGGCCTCCCTGCCAGCTGCCACAGTCCCCGCCACGATGGTCATGGACTCTAAACCTCCGGAACTGTAAACCCCAAATTAAACGTTTCTTACAGATTGCCTTGGTTGGGGTATTTTGTTACAGCAATGAAAAAAGTAAAACACTCAGTTTTTATTTATTGAGACAAGGTCTCATGTAGCCCAGTGGCCTCAAACTCACTATCAGAATCTGTCCTTGATCTCCTGACCCTCCTCCCAAGTGCTCAGATGACGGGGACCTGCCACCATGCCCAGCTGAAGATCTTTCTCCTCCTACCTCCCTCCTCTCAAACTTAGTACTTAATATATAAATTACACATATATGTTCACAAACACATATGTTCACATATACATATATCCTTGCAGACATGTATGTATTATGTAAATATGTAATTACACAAACATAGCCATGTTTATATCCTTGCAGATGTTTTTCCACATATTCCTAGGATATGGGACATTTTCCCGCCTGACCATACATTCTGGACATCTTTGCATGACAAAGTGTGTGTATCCATTTAAGTTGCTGCAAAGTATATAGATGGGGCTGGAGAGATGGCTCAGCGGTTAAGAGCACTGACTGCTCTTCTAGAGGTCCTGAGTTCAATTCCCAGCAACCACATGGTGGCTCACAACCATTTGTAATGGGATCCGATGCCCTCTTCTGGTGTGTCTGATGACAGCTACAGGGTACTCATATACATAAAAACAAATCTTTAAAAAAAAAAAAGCATGTAAATGTATATTTATACTAGACTTTATTCAACCATCCCACTCTTGGTGGATATGGAGGCAGGTTATGAACTTTAAGAGAACATGTATCCTGTTCTCTTCATGGTCTTGCCCAGACCCTCATGGTACCTATGCCAGCCAGATTTCTTCCACCCCCATCCCCCACATCTTTATGCTCCCATTGACAACAGCTCAATTCGGCTGCACCACCACCAGCTAGCACGGTCATTCTTTCAATCTCCACCATTCCCTCTGCTCTCTTAAGGCATCTGTGCTGGAGGAAACTATGGTCAGAACATTGGGGCCACTGAGTACGAGTTTACAAACTCATCTGGCCCTTGGTGCAGCCCCCCCCCCATTTGTTCCAATTCAGTTGCCCTTCCTGCTGACTGGAACACCTGGCCCAGATCCTAATTCTCCTAGACCTGCTCAACACTGTGGAGACAACCTTGCTTCTGATTTAAAGGAAAGATCAAGGAAATCAAATATGAAGTCCCCCTGTTGTATGACATTTCCTGGGGGGCGGGGACACATGAGCAAGTATCTACTTACCCCAAATAAGGGGATTCATGACAGAGCGAAGTAGGGATACCACCAGTGTGTGACTTGGCAAACCCATGCATTTATTGGGGTTTCACTTTAGGAATGTGAGTGAGAGCTTACAGGAGCAGAAATGATTGAGAGACAGCAGCATCACCAGAGCCCACCGTAGCTCATGAAACCTGGAAGCAGTTCCACCTCTCTCTTTCAAGCAATTCATTTGTTCTGAGCCTCTTCATGCAGCTCAGGGGTCTGTGCTCTCTCAAGGCAGCTCGGCCTGTCTGAGTCTCTCAGCGCTCCTTATTGCTTACATATGCTTGAGGAGGGAAGGACCAAGTGTACTTGCTCAGTTTGGGGGACTTCCTGAGCCTGACAGGTTTCCCCGTGAGATGGAATGTTTACCTCCCTTTAGAATACGCATCCTGTCTGAAGGAGCTTTCCCCAGATGGAAGGTTTTTCTCTTGTGTACACAGATCTCCATGGTCACACCTTCAGGTGTTTTGTTGCTATTTCCTCCAAATTGAGACGTTATCTCTTTGAGGAAGGAAAATCATCAGTTATTTGTCAGGCTCAGAACACTGTAAGGAAAGCCTGGCATTTGGGAGGCAGAGGCAGGTGGATCTCCGACCAGGCCAGCCTGGTCTACAGAGTGAAGTCTAAGACAACCAGGGCTATGTAGAGAGACCCCCACCTCACAACAAACAAACAAAAACAAAAGAAAAAACAACAACAACAACAACAAAAAAAAAAGAAAACTAAGGGAAGGTACACAACTCAGGAATCTCAGAAAATTATGAGTTACAAGGTCCCAAGGTTGTGTCAGCAAGAGAGATTGCCCTGGGAGAGGGGACCTTAATAGAGCTGCCTGCAGGGAGCTCCAGAGGTACAGCCTATGAGCGGTCACTGCTTAGCTCCTTGGTGATACATTTGTCTTTGAGTCACTCCTGCAACTCCTCACCCCTACTTCTATAAGCAAGTCTCACCCCTACTTCAGTAAGCAACTCCTCACCCCTTCTTCAGTAAGCTGTGCCCCTCCCCTGACCCATCAACTCACCAAGCTAGACTCAGGTGGAATCGTTTCTTTAATTGATCTAGAGTGGACAGACATCCCTTCACATCCTGAGAGGCCACATAACTAGTGCCCAGCAGGGACCAGCAGGGCCAAAGATCAGCTGAGGGGCAGTTACAGGGTCCCAGTGAGGAATGCTAAGGCTGCAGCCACGGACGATGTCTGAGGTGGAAGAGCTGGGAGAAGATGCTTAAATGGCTACCTCTCCTGCGTTTGGGGGATGTGCTACATGCTGTAATGGCACTTGTACACTTTCTGTTACACAACCAAGGCTGAGGCACCATGGGGGGGGGTGGTGGGGTCCCATGGACACTGTCTTCCTCCTTGATGAGCCGGGGTCCTCTACATGAGTATAGGGATGCCCTCCAAATAGCTGAGGCGACATGTATTGTCATCCCTGAAGCAGCTGTTGTTGAGTCGCTTGGTTTTTGCTGTGGATGGTTAGTTACCCAAATACGGTTCAGCTGTCTACCCAGAAATAACTTACCGTGTAAGGGGGTTAATTATGAGAGCAGGGTGGGGGTTGACTACAGATGTCGTCCTCTGCTGAACTCTGAAGAGGCAGGGAAAGTGGATAAAGGGAAGGATAAATGGGGGTGTTGGCTTGCCATTCCTTATAGGTGAGCCATAAAGAGAAGGAAAATGCAAATTAAATCTGCAATAAAGGGCTGGAGAGATGACTCAGAGGTTAAGAGCACCAGCTAGTCTTCCAGAGGTCCTGAGTTCGATTCCCAGCAACCAAATGGTGGCTCATAACCTTATATAATGAGATCTGGTGTCCCCTTCTGGCCTGCAGGTATACATGCAGACAGAATATTGTATATGCAATAAATAAATAAATCTAAAAACTAAATTCTGCACCAAAGAGCTCTTCCTGGGATAAAAAAAAAAAATTCTTAGAGCCTTGGGGAAGAATTAAAAGTGAGGAAGGAGGGATAGAAGATGTCCCTGGCCAGATACTTACTGGCAAAGAAGAGGAATCTATGGGTCAGGGTGAAACGGGGCCCTTAATAATGGTCCAGTTCAACAAACTGGTGATCAAGGTATGCCGTGCAGCTGAACTGCTGGCATTGGTACAGACTCGTAAGCAAGAAATAAAAATGTGATCCACAGCGGGCTGGTGAAGCTGAGGGACACCTGGGAAGTTGCAACCTGAGGGCCGTGGAAGTGAAGAATCCGAATATAACTGCCCAGCACTGCCTGAAACGAAAACTGCATTGTCTGAGGCGATAGAGAAGCTATCCATGTTTAGTGAGTGGGCTACCATCAGCTGAGGTCTCCATGAATACCAGAGAGCAATTAGGACAGACATTCCTGAGAGATGTGAACGTTTGACAAGCAGTAGTGTATATATGGCTTCACACAGTTACATCTAATACATACTAATGTAATATACAAAATACACAATAGACAGGTAGTATCCATATCATATGTATTTACTCAGCACAGCCATATCCACTGGAAACAGCTACAGCCATGGAACCAGCACAGCTGTTGGTCAGACTTCTAGCCATGCTGAGCCAGATGTTGTGATCGATGTCATTCTGTCTCTCGCCTTTAGGCTTTGGTCTCTGTGTATTGGCTTCTTGGGGAGTGTCTGCATTATGATTCATTTTAAGTCTGAGTCTTTTTAGGAAAGTCCTAAACTTACTGTCCCTTCTGTTTTTGGGGAGATAACTTTATCTGGCCCTGTTTGTAAGTCTTCCTTATGCCCTGGAGTGTCGCTCCCCACTTGACCAGCAAGGAAGACTCGGACAACCGGATCCTTCTCAACAGCCTTTATTGCAGAAGCGCTCTTTTAGTTTTCAGGAGGAGACCCTGAGTGCCCAGGGCGAGCTGCTTATATACCCTCAGCCCTGGGCTGGAAAAATCGCGTGGAGGTGCACGATTGGTCAGAACTGCAGTGCCTCATTAGCATACCACATTAGCAAACCCCGCCTGGAAGGGGGGGATTGGTCAGGATTGTGGTACTCCATTAGCATACCCTGCTCGATTGTGGTACCTCATTAGCATACCCCGTTTGGGAGGGGTTTGGCACCAAACTGAGTTGACGCATGCGCACTATTTACTAGTAGCCGATACCAGAGGCCGAGGAGGCTGGAGCCATCTTGACCGGCAGAGTCGGGTCTACACTGGAGCTCGTGATGAGAAGCTCACAGAGAAACACAAAGCTAGGAATTTCTAAATGAGGCCATGACCCCAGGAATCTTCTTGGGGTATCCACTGCTAAGCAGACTCAGTGTCATTGGGATAGGGTATACTTAGAAATGGTTGACGGACTCTGACTGGCCAGGAGAATTGGTAACAGATTCAAAACCTCTTTTTACAATACATTTAGAGTTCTCTGAAAATGTAAAGACAGAGGATCATACGGGGGCACATCCCTGGAGGAATAGAACTCAGTAAATATGATCATAGACTGTTGTAGTAATTATTTTAAAACGGCCACCGGTCAAGCTGACTATCTAGGCTGCAGCATCTCTGACTAGATCAGATGCCATGTTCTGAGGCCATGAGGCCACGTGCACACCACAGCTAGAAACAGCCAGCCAGAGACACCAGCCCTGCCACCCACGGGACGCCAGCATGGGAGATGGCTCTGCCATTCTTCCACACTGTCTCTGCAAGGCTGGGCATTGCCCAGACTATCCCACCAACCACACGGGCTCAGTACAGATGAGACTCTAATGCTTAGGTTATCCAAAGGCTTATATATTTGGTAATGATCAATAACAAGATGTCCATACAATCAGAAGTGTAACCCAATACCCAACCTAGATATACCAACTACCTTTGACTGCTACAGAAAAGCGAATATCAGCCTCCATGTCCCCCTCTCTTGTTCTCCTCTCCCTCCTAGGTCCTCCTCTTCCTTCTCCTCTTCCTCTCTTTACTCCTCCCACCTTAGCGCTTCCTACAATAGACTAAAATAACTTTTTCCTACTTTACAGCAAGGATGATGAAAGAATAGAGGTAAGAGGTGTTAGGTATTCATCTGCTGTTATTAAAAAGAGTCGTTCAGATATTTACGGGAAGGGAGTGCTCTACTACAAACCCTGCTGTCATATAATAAATGTATTTGCTGTGTGTGGAGAGCTTTTGGGGCTATTCTAGGAATTTGGAAAGATTTTTACTTTGGGCTAGCACAAGGAAATAGGCTCAAGGTAAACGCAGCTGATGAATGTGTTCTTTGTATCTTGATGGGTCTTGTTAAGACCCTGAATATAATAATCATGGGTCCTCTGTTCATGCCTTAGGATTGACCATATTCTTTGTATATTATACCTAGAATGATATAAAAGCAGACTGGAAAAAAATAAACCCATTTCTGCCTCAAAACTTGCTAGGGCCATGCTATAAAGTTGTCTACTTGTCCTTTTTTTTTTTTTTCTTTAATCCTCCCTCTGTCCCTTGAGACCCTGTTGACTGACTGAGCTGGGTTGGTCAGCTGTGGCAGAAACATTCCTTAGATTCTTTGAATTGGAATTATAGGGCTAATAATAAAAATAATGTCTGTTCTATTTGTGTTTTCTAATTGTGACCAAACTTGTAACCCCAGACATGTAATGAAAAACCAAGCACATGTCCAGAGATAAAATGATATAATCTGTATGTCTTAGAGAAACGTTAGTCTGTCTTTGAAACCCGTTTAAGTAAAGAAGCAACCTGATTGCTAGTCAGTCAGATCTGCAAGATTCCCCTGCAGCCCAGGACTCACTCCTCCCTCTCAGACTCCTCATCTCCTTTGGGAAAACTCTGTTGACCCTGGGGTTGGCCCCTGGCATTTACTTACTTAAACTCTTGGAGATGGAGACTGGCTGTCATTTTGTAGGGCTGGGTGGCCTGAAACTCACTTTGTAGAACAGGCTCAAAGTCACAGAGATCTGCCTTCCTCTGCTTCCTGAGTGTCATGAGACAGGAGCATGCCAGTGAGTGCTAATGGCTTATACTGATAAGTTATTCTCCACTGTTTAAAATGAGCCAATTCGAGCCAGATTAAAATATATATAAAGGCAAGTTTATTGGGAAGCTGCTCTCAGGCAGGCAAGTTCACTGGCCTTGAAGAAGGAAGACAGGGATATCATCATGGAAGGGAAGACAAGAGAGTCTTTTTATTTATTTATTTTTAATGTATTTACTTTATGTATATGACTGCTCAATCTGCATATACACCTGTGCGCCAGAAGAGGGCATGAGACCCCATTATAGATGGTTATGAGCCACCATGTGGTTGGTGGGAATTGAACTCAGGACCTCTGGAAGAGTAGCTAGTGCTCATAACTGCTGAGCCAAAGAGAATCTTTTATAAGCATTGCCTGTCAATAAAAAAAGCCAATGGCCAATGAGCTGAGGCAGGAAATGGGAGGTGGGACACTGGCAGGAAGTGAGAGAATTCTGGGAAATAGTGAGAGAATAAAAGGAGACTGTGGTGGGGGGAGGCAGGTGAAAGAAGCAGGATGGAAGGAGAGGTAACTAACCATGTGCAAGACATAGACTAGTTTGAATGGGTTAAATATGTTACGAGCTAATCAGGGAATGGGCTGAAGCTTGTGGCCAAGGCATTTATTATTACATAATTAGTCTCAGAGTAGTCATTCTGGGAGGAGGGGCTGGGAAAGAGGAAAATGGATTTTAAGGGGTTTTTTTGTTTTTTGTTTTTTTACAGGAGACAGAGGGGCAGGGGACAAGAAAGAGAAAAACACACATGCAGAGAGAAGGAAGGGGAGAGAAGAGGAGGAGCAAGAGGGAGAGAGAGAGAGAAAGAGAGAGGGAGAGAGAGAGAGAGGGGGAGGGAAGGAGGGAGGAAGGGAGAGAGAGAGAGAGAGAGAGAGAGAGAGAGAGAGAGAGAGAGAGAAACCAAAATGTCTGGACTATATAGGAAAGAGCCTCTGGGGGAACTGAGGGATGCTGGGAGAGCCTGGAGGTCAGGTCTGCTTTGGGATGTAAACTATTCATACCAAAAACACACTTTACCCTCTCATCCCAGGGTCTGAACCGAATAGGACTTGTGTGTAAATTAAGTGCTAAAGCTTTTTTTTTTTTTTTTAAGGATGAGAAGAAAGGAGTTGCAGCATTTAATCCCTGCACTTGGGAAACAGAAGCAAGTGGATCTCTGTGAGTTCAAGGCCAACCTGGTTTACACAGAGAACTCTAGACCATCTAGTGAGACCTACTTCAAAAAGGGTTGTGGGAGGGGGTGGTGGAGAAAAAGTAGACAAAGGGGTTTGGTTTTTCAGTTAGGGTTTTACTGCTGTGAACAGACACCATGGTTGAGGCAACTCTTATAAAGACAACATTTAATTGGGGCTGGCTTACAGCTTCAGAGGTTCAGTCCATTATCATCAAGGAAGAAGCATGGCAGCATCCAGGCAGGCACGGTGCAGCCAGAGCTGAGAGTTCAAGAACTTGTTCCAGAGGCAAACGGGAGAAGACTGGCTTCGAGGTAGCTAGGACTAGGGTCTTAACGCCCATGTGCAGAGTGACACACTTCCTCCAACAAGGCTACACCTCCAAATAGTGTCACTCCCTGAGCCAAGCATATTCAAACCATCAAATCTGCCTTTGTCACTTAGGGAAATATAGATAGATGTGTGTGGATCTACGATTCCTAGGGGAAAAAACTGATCAGAATCCAAAGTCAGCACTGTGAGTCTCTAAGGATATAAAATTGAGCAACAGTTTACCAAAGGATGCTTTCTAGGCGTGATGGAGACTGCTTCCTAAGCCTGGGACCCCTTCAGCAGCCAGATGTGGCTCATGGAGAGGCCATGGCCACCGAGCTGGAAGGCCAGCTCTGGTCTCAGGCATGGCAGCAGCAGACCTCCAGGAAGGGGTCAGATGGCTCATAGGAAAGGACTGGATTGTGAGGGGCTACACAGAGAAATGTCCTTCATCCATGCCAGTGTGCCCAGAACTTCCATTTTGATGAAGATTATGTTCAGGATACACTGGTCCTTGTTAACATTTTTGAAGTCTCTCCTTAGCCACCTAAGACCAACTGGCATTCCCTTAGAACAGATGGTGGTGGGCCTTCAGAGATCTTGCCTATCCTCCTTAGAAAGATTTCGTTATGCAATGCTACCCCTGGGCGTAGTACAGATTTGGAAAGCATCTTGGAAGACTTAAAGCCACAGTTAAGGGACTTAAAGGAAAGTATCCTGCATGGGTGATGTCTTGGTAAGGTTACTACTATTGATGAAACACCATGACCAGAAGCAGCTTGGGGAGAAAAGGGTTATCTGGCTTTCATATCCTGAATCACAGTCCACCGTGGGAAGCCAAGGCAAGAACTCAAACTGGGCAGAAATCTAGAAGCAGGCACTGATGCAGAGGCCATGAACAAGTGCTGCTTGCTCAGCTTGCTCTCTTATAGAATCCAGGACCACTAGCTCAGGGAAGGTACCACCCACCATGGGCTGGGTCCTCACCCATCATGAATTAAGACAATGCCTTATGGGCCTGCCTACAGCCTGGTCTTATGGAGGCATTTTCTCAGCTGTGGTTCGCTTCTCTAGCTGATCCTACCTGGTGTCAAACTGACATGAAATCAGCCAGCGTGGGTAGGAAAGGATACTCCCAGAATCAATAAGGTTATTGAATATTCCAGTGATAGGAATGGGATACTTTCTTATAAACTGAGGCCAAACTTAAATGCTAGAAGTGAAGAAGACCCTGAATTCTTCATCATCAGGGCACAGGGAAGCCCAGGTGGGACTAATCAGGATGTGTCTCCCCTGACAGCTGGCTTTCACAGTGCCGAAAGGCACCATGCGTTCTCTGGGGATATGATTCCTGTCAACAGTTCTGCTCAGTTATGGATCCTGTGTTCTATGTTACCAACATCCCAGGAAAGATGTGCCTACAGGAGCAACAGTTGTGTGACTAAGTGCTTTCCTAAGGGAGCGGATTAAGTTCTGGTGCTAGAGAAAGATTTGCAGCTGAGGCTTTCAGCCTTCTCAGAGGGGAACTTCCCTTTCCCCCAGTGGCCACTGCAGAGAGTCATAACAGACCAAGCTTCGAGACTGCTGGAGTGGCCCAGTGCTCAGTGGTAAATTGGGGAACAAAAATCACACATCTGTATCACTCCTCCCCAAGACTCAGGCAACATCGCAGAAAAAGAGGGAAGCAAGGATCTAAGAGTCAGAGGACGGGTAGGGTGTTGTGTAACTATTTCCTCTGAAGGAAGTGGGGGAGGTAGGCTCCTAAGACCAGAAGTTCATAAAACTTACAAGATTCAGGAATCAGAAAGTTCTGATGTCTCCAGCTGCTCAAATGGTTCTATAAGCCTTTAACAAGAGCTGCAGAAGAGAGTCTTCTGTTGAGTTGCTGCAAAGTGGGCAAGACAGGAGAGATGTGGCTTCACCTGGGGATGGGCCTTCGGTGACACAGCTTGCTTGGAGTCATTTATACTCCTGTGGGTAACTCCTCACTCCAGCTCCTTCTGTCTGCTGTTTATATCTCGCCAGAAAAGTCACACAGCAGGACATATCCTTCCCTTCCCCTTACAGACAAATGATGAATCTCTTTTCTCTGGTCGTATTTGATTTTTGAGACAGGGACTTATTGTGTTTCTCTCACTGGCCTAGAACTCCCTATGTAGACCAGGCTGGACTTAAACTCAAAGATCCACCTGACTCTGCTTCTGTGTGCTGGAATTGAAGGTGTACGTTACCACCACGTGCACAGCTGAACTTATTTTCTTACAGCCAGCTCTGCAGAAGCAAGCTGCAACTTCCTGTCCTGGGACTAGCTAACCCCTGCTCTCTCTGCTGCATTTTCTAGAGTTGCCCTCAGTCAGGATGTGCCCAGTACACCTAACCTCACTGACCAAGCCAGCTCAGTCAACTGGGTCTCGAGTGAGGGGGTGAGGATTGAAAAAAAAAAAAAAAAAGACAATTAGACAACATTATAACCTGACTCCAGCCTGTGCTGGGACTGAATCCGGTTTATTTTTCTCCAGCCTGCTTTTATACCATTCTAAGTACGTGCAAGCCGGGCAGTGGTGGCGCACGCCTTTAATCCCAGCACTTGGGAGGCAGAGGCAGGCGGATTTCTGAGTTCAAGGCCAGCCTGGTCTACTGAGTGAGTTCCAGGACAGCCAAGGCTATACAGAGAAACCCTGTCTCAAAAAACAAAACAAAACAAAACAACCCCCCCCCCAAAAAAAACCAAAACAAAACAAAACAAAAAAAAACCTAAGTACATGCAAAGAATAAGGTCAGTTCTAAGGCATAAACAAAGTAGTTAAGGGACAAAGCATAAACAAAGATCCCATGATTACTGTATTCAGAGAATTAATAAGACCCATCAAGATATAAAGAACACATTCCTCACCTGTTCATCTTGAGCCTTTCTTGTCCTAACCCAACGTCAAATTCTTGCCAAATTCCTAGAAGGTGGTCCCCAAAACTCTCCACACCACCTTTTCTGTCTGTGTGTCTATGGCTTCTTCAGTCTCTATCTGTCCTTTCTTCATCCCCACCCCAAGACAGGTTTCCAGGACCAAGCAGTGCAGGATGAAACAGGATCCCTGGCACCTGGGGTTACAGGTGACTGTGAACCGCTGTGTGGATGTTAGGAACCGAACCCAGGTCTTCTGGAAGAGCAGTTGGTGCTCTATTGAGCCATCTGTCTAGCTCTCCACAGCAATCCTTAAACCTGTATTCCCAGCCCAGAGTGCTCTGCTAAACATTGGGCCCATGTATCCAGTGCCCGGGTGGCACCCTTTTCCAGTCACCAGTCTCTCGGTGTAGCCGCAGCCAGGGACTTCCAGTTCCTCCTTTGCTTCAAAGTTCACGCCCTCAGTGAATTTTCCAAATGGGCCTTGAGTTGTCTGTATTTAGTCATGTGCTTCTATATTTACTATGGAACTGGGGACTGAGCCCAGGTCTTGCACATGCTAGCCAAACACTGTAACACTGAGGAACACTTCCGGCCTCAAACTATGTGCCTGTAAATACTATTTCCTCTTCACTGGGTTAGCTCGCCATCAGCACAAGGGTTTCGGCACTGTTTGTCATCCACCGGAATGTCTGAACAAACATACTAGCAGTGTGAAGCGGAAAGGGTCTCCTGCGCCCACCTCCCCTCTCTAACCTTACGTCTGCACACACTTGCTTTGAGCTTGCAGTCACCTTACTCCCTACAACCTAGGCAAACTAGGCTCCTTTGGTCTTCATCTTTGTGCGCTGTTCTCTGCCTAGGAAGCCTTTTAACATCTTGCTCTGAACTTACCTTTCTATTTATTTATCTTGGTTTTTCGAGACAAGGTTTCTTTGTATAACCCTGGCTGTCCTGGAACTAGCTCTGTGGACCAGACTGGCCTGGAACTCAGACATCTACTTGCCTCTGCCTCCCAGAGTGCTGGACTAAAGGCACATGCCACCAAACCCTGCTGGATTTAGCTTTGTTCGCCTAGTAGAGAGGCTGGCTCTGCCCCCTCGAACTGCCGCTGTCACCTGGCCCACCTGGCCCGGGAAGCCTCTCGGAAGGCACCCTGACCAATTACACTTTCCTTTATGAATTATCACTGTTCAGCACATGGCTTCAGCGCAGTCCTTAGCTCTTAATACTGCAGCCTTCTCCGTTGCTGGTCAGGGCCTTTAGACTTTTAATTACTCTAGGGTGTAATTTTTTCTTTGCTTCAATCAGAGGAGAATCAGCCTAAAAAACGGTAGTGGGTTCAAGTTATGGCCTCAATAAATACTTGTTGAATAGATGAATTAATAAACGAATTCAAAAGAAACTTGAGGCCATGACCAAAAATTTTATACTTCGAGGAGATGAAGAAATGACTTAGCAGTTAAGAGGAACAGCTGCTCTTCCAGAGAACCATGTTCGACTCCCAGCACCCACATGGTGGCTCACAATCAGCCACAACTCCAGTTCGGAGGATCTGAGGTCTTCTGGCTTCCGGGGCACTGCACTTACATCGTGCCAGCCAAACACCTATATACATAAAACAATTATATATATATATATATATATATATATACACACACATATATTTAATACACACACACATATATATTTAAATTTGTCATGTCCCTTACTTTGCAACCCCAACTTCACGGAGGAGCAAGCCACACCTCCATAATACCCATACTTGGTATGAGAATGAGGCAGGAGGATAGCAAGTTTGAAGCCAGCCTGGACTAGGTAAGGAGACCGGTCTCAGAGCCTCGGCGTCTGTCTCTGGACCGAGCTCCCTCACTAGAAACTGGACAGAACCGGAAACGGCGGAAGCGCCGCCCTACACAGCGCAAACTCCGCAACCCTGCGAGCGCAACCCGCGCCAGGTGACCGCCGCGCGGCCAAGGGGGCGGAGCCAGCCTCGCCCCGCCCCGTTCGCGCGCCGGGGGGGCGGGCCTCCGGTCACGTGATGACTGCGCAGGTGAGCACCGCTTCCGGGTCGGGCTTCGGAGTCGCGGCCGGCTCCCGCTTCCACTCGCTCGGGTGCGCGGGAGACTATGGCGTCCTCCTCCGTCCCTCCCGCCACCGCACCCGCGGCAGCTGGAGGCCCCGGCCCGGGATTCGGCTTCGCCTCCAAAACCAAGAAGAAGCATTTCGTGCAGCAGAAAGTGAAGGTGTTCCGGGCCGCCGACCCGCTGGTGGGCGTGTTCCTGTGGGGCGTCGCCCACTCGGTAAGAACCGGCCGGGACCCCGGCTCCTGCCCCTCGGCCTGAGGCTCTCCCGGGTCCTCGCGCTGCCGCCTCTCCCCCGCCCGGCCTGCTTCCCAGCGCGCCATTCCCGGGTGTCCCCCGGCTGGCTTCTGGTGTGGACTCTTGTCTCTCCCTACCCTTTCCTCCTCCCCTAGAGTTTCATCTTCTCAACCTGAAATCCAGCTCTGTTCCTTGACTCCTTCCTGTCAGGTCCAGCCCCAGGCTACAGGGACTGGCCAGGATCCGGCTGCAGCCAGAGGGACATTAAGGGGAGTGGCTCTGAAGGGTTATTGGTGAGGTCCGGGTGCGACAGTGCGTGAAGCGTGTCTGGGTACTACTGCCTGGCCTAAGAAGTGGTTTGATTTCCTCTCCGCCTTGCTTTGGAGCTCCAGTCCTTTCGAGCCTTGGCTTTTTCTGGGAATGCCTCTAGGCTTTTTGGCTCTTCTAATCCTGCTTGTCCTTTCTAGAGATTCAGCGTTACACCACTCGGACCCTAGGGATGCCCTCACTGAGGTCGAAATGATAATATATATCTTTGGGCTTAGCTGCGTCCCCATTGTTGGTTGGAGTGATGGTATTTGGTATAAATGGAGTTATCTGTAACCAGGGAAAGGCTGAGGAGCTGTGGTCGCAAGGATGTAATTGGTGGACTTTTGAAGCCGGAAGGGGCTCGAAAAGGTTCAGCTAAGACCAACTGGCCCAGTATACCTCCTGTCCTGAGGATATCGTGGAGGAGCCGAAGCTAGTGAGGCATAGCTGGTTTTCTCTTTCCTTAGATCGGGAGTAGGGTCATGCAGTGGTCTTGATCTTGACAGGGACTGTTTTGGTTATCAGCTAATTTGGGTTGTAGACATATGTTGTGGAGGTGCAAGGGGTTGAGGAAGAACGAAACATTCTTGTTTTCTGATTGGAATATCACTGGTGGTCAGTTAGCTGCCTTCTGCCTTGGCTGCTCTCTCGGGGGTATTCTCTCTAGTCAGGAGTCCATGTAAGGCACTTGCTGTGGGTAAGATGAGTGGAGAGTAGGTGACTTTCCCATCCCTGTGGAACATGTACATACAGGGGAGGGGTTTCCTTTGGTAAGAACTGGAAGAATTACCTGTAAGTCCTGCCTCACACTCTTTACACAAAATTTAGGCTAAAGTAGAACTTTAGCGTCTACACCTTTATTTCCAGCCGCACACATGTACCTCAAGTGTGTAGATCAGAGAAATTTCCTGAACATATGTCTTAGTGATGATTCAGCGTGCTTAGCAGGTGGCAGGAAAAGCTGAATTTCAGGCTGGGAATCTCAAGTAATTTTTTTTTTTTTTTTTTTTTTTTTTTTAAATTTCTGAAGGAATACGTTCTGTCCTCTTTTCTCCTGAGGACAAGAGCAGTTGCGTGCACTGCGGCACGTGGGATTTCGGTTAGACTGCAATCTGTAACCTTTGTCAAGTGGGCAAATGAGGACAGAAATCATCTGTTCATTTAATAAGCAGTTTGGGGCCACTGTGTGCCAAACACTGTATTAGCTAAACATCTGCAAGGTGCCTGTTAGAAGGGGCCCTTGCCCTAGCAGAGCTCAAAGCTAGGTAGAGGGACTTAATATAAGCTAGGATTAAAGTTCTATGCAGATGTACTGTTAGAGGCGGGGGCTTGGGGGGGTGGGGGGGCTGTAGTAACACACATGAGAAAGGATGGATAAGAGTCTCCCCTGAGTTAGTGGGCTGCAGGGCTTGGGGACCCATGGAGCTTATGCTACCTGCATCCCACCCGTGTCCTTCCTGCTGTCGACTTCCCTGCACCGAGGGAGCAGACTTTGTCTCAGAGATCAGTCCTTCTCCCTCCACCTTCTGCTGAGAACTGGGTCAGAGTGATCTGGAAGTGTCCTTTCTGTAAGGAGCTACTCAAAGTATAGGGACATTTCACTGTGCATTGCTGTCAGCCCCTTGCAGTTCCACTAACTCTCTGTACTTTAAAAATACACTTTCTTTAAGCATGCAACTGTCTCAGGGTTCTTTTCTCTTTTCTTTTCTTCCTTTCTTTCCTTTTTTTTTTCTTCTAGAATTTCTCACAGCTTTAAAAATAGTCCTGAGTTGCTTGCGAGGCTTGCCAAATATAAAATGGCTGTTGTGAGCATGAAGTTCCCTGGGGGTGGGAGTGTGAGGAGTGTGAGGGTGGCTGACAGCAGTTCTCGGGCAGCGGATGGGGTAGGGCCCTTCTGTCACTTCCTGCAGATGTGCAGCCGGTCTCGTGAGGGAGCTTTGGGATGCTCTTTCATGACTCTCGCCCAGACCTAGCTTCTCATGGCCGGTCCTCCTTGTGCTTCACCAGATCAACGAGCTTAGCCAGGTCCCGCCCCCAGTGATGCTGCTGCCAGATGACTTTAAAGCCAGCTCCAAGATCAAGGTCAACAATCACCTTTTCCATAGGTGAGTGGTCCTCACCCTTCTCTCAGAAATCTAGAACAGCAGAGGGCCAGTAGGGTGGGCAGGGAGATGGCCGCTTGAGGAGGAGGGTTCAATACCCAGCACCCACATGGTGAAAGAGTTAACCTACGGCCACAGGATGACCTGTGACCTCCAGATGAGCTTTGTGGGGAACACACCTACCCACACTCACACAAACTTAAGTGTTCAAAGGAAGAAAAAGAAGTAAGGCCTGGAGTGGTGGAGCAAGCCTTTGATCTCAGCACTCAGGAGGAAGAGGCAAGCAGATCTCTGCAGGTCCAGCCAGGGCTCCATAGTGAGGCCCTTCCTCAAAAACCCAAGAGAATAGCAAATAGTCTTACATTTTTAAATGAATTAAAGAGTTTATGTTTAGAAGTCAAATGCAAAAATTCAGTTTAGTGAAAAAAACAAAACAAACAAACCACCTAAATGCTCAGCAGGAGAAGGCTGTTGCTTCCAAGGTTAACAACCCGAGTTCAGTCTCTAGGACACACATGGTGGGGTGAGGTGAACAGGTTCTGCAAGCTGTCTTCTGACCTCCATGCACATGTGTAAGCATACACACACACACACATACACACTCATACATGCAAGCACGCACGCACATACACAGGAATAAGTAGCTGGATGTAGTGTTGCACACCTTTAATCCCAGCACATGGGAGGCAGAGGCAGGTAGATGGACCTCTGAGTCCCAGGCAGCCTGTGTACATATTGAGCTACTGGCCTACATAGACTACATAGAGAGACCCTGTCTCAAAAATAACCAATTAATTAATTAAAAATTTAGATTTAAATATTTCCAAAGTTACCCACATCTTGTCTATATACCTGCTGCCTTTCTTCTAGTCTGTTCCATCGAATAAATACATTCAGAAGCTTCTGGTAGGAATTCTGTGACAAAAAAAAAACTCGACCTCAAGTTCCCCTCTAATATATTCAAAATATCAGTAAATACTAATATTTATTTGATTGGTTGGTTTTTCGAGACAGGGTCTTTTTCTGTATAGTACTGGCTGTCCTGGAACTCACTCTGTAGACCAGGCTGGCCTTAAACTCACAGAGATCCGCCTTCCTCTGCCTCCCAGTGCTGGGATTAGAGGTGTGTGCTACCACTGCATGGCTATTTTAGGATATTTCTACTGGGCTTGGGATTTAAGGAATGCTCCTGTTTGGGTGTTTGGATGTGAGTACTGCTTTGCTCACAGCATTGACCAGCAGAGGGACTTAGACAGGTCACTCGGTCACTCCGAGACACTTGCTCTTTCTATGATGTGATAACAGTATTCCTTCTGAAGCTGTCAAAGGCTGAGGCCAGAGTATAAGGAGTCAGGCTTAGCCTCTGCTACATAACATTTTAGGGCTAACCCTAGGCTATATGACCCTGTCTCAAAAACTAAAACAACAAAGACAAATGAAGTTGTGGCTGGGGAAATGTTTCAGTAGTGAAGAGCGTTTATACAGCAAACATGGAGACCTAAATCCCAGTAAACACAAAAAAGCCGGGCGTGGCTACCTGTGCCCGTAATCCCAGCACTGGGCAGTCAGAGGGAAGTGGATCCGGGAACTTGCTGGGCATCGCGCTTATTAGAAATGGTGGGCTTGCCGGACGGTGGTGGCGCACGCCTTTGATCCCAGCACTTGGGAGGCAGAGGCAGGTGGATTTCTGAGTTCGAGGCCAGCCTAGTCTACAGAGTGAGTTCCAGGACAGCCAGGGATACACAGAGAAACCCTGTCTAGAGAAGAAAAAAAAAAAACACGGTAAGAAAAAAAGATATGGTGGGCTTTGGGTTCAGTCTCAAAGCATAAGGTAGGGGCAACAGAGGAAGACACTGGACATCCTCCTGTTGCCTCTGTATTGGAGCACACAGGTGCGTGCACCACACACTCACGTGCGTGCACCACACATGATGCCACACATGCACACAGTTGAGCACACTCCGCCCAGATAAATGCAGTAAGTACTTGACAGGCTTTCCTGAGAGCGAAGCCAGGCAGCGGTGCACAGGGGCTTTATAAACAGGCGAGCTTCCTGAGTGTAAAGCGATGCTGATTTCTCCCCTTGAAAACTCTGTATTTCAGAGAAAATCTTCCCAGTCATTTCAAGTTCAAGGAGTACTGTCCCCAGGTCTTCAGGAATCTGCGGGATCGCTTTGCCATTGACGACCACGATTACTTGGTGAGAGTCTGTTGGGGTGAGGGTAGTCTCTGTGTGTGTGTGTGTGTGTGTGTGTGTGTGTGTGTGGTGTATGTGGCCATGGGCGTCTTTGGAAATGTGGTGGAGCTCATCAAGCTGTCTGGTGGGGCAGGACGTCCATACATGTAGAATTGACATTCAGTTGCACTCAGTCATGTGTGCTGACCGAATTAGGAACCCTCACTGAATCTCTTCCCTGAGGGTTTATTGTGTTGTATTTACTTATTGTGGCTTAGTGGATGTGCATGTGTGGGAGTCAGGAAACCTTTCTGGAAGTCATTCTTCTACCACGTGAGTCCCAGGGATTTAATCCCAGTCATCAGGCATGGGGGCGAACACCTTTCCCAGTGAGCCTTCCCAGCAGTCCGCTGCAGACTCATCCTCTTTGAGAAGGGGTTGTTTGGCCCTTCTCCCTGTATCTTTATATAGGATGGAAAGAGGTGCTTCTAGCCTGCTCTTTGTCTGTCTCCAGGTATCCCTTACTCGAAGCCCTCCAAGCGAAACCGAAGGCAGTGATGGCCGCTTCCTTATCTCCTATGACCGCACTCTGGTCATCAAAGAAGTGTCCAGTGAGGACATTGCGGACATGCACAGCAACCTCTCCAACTACCACCAGGTCAGGCCTCCCCAGCCCTGCTGTCCCACTGTGTGCATGCAGCTGCCAGAGCCCACAGAGCTTTCCTGCTCTTTGCTGCAGGCTGTGTCTCTCCCTCAGAAGCACTGCTCAAATTCTCATTGAACACAGGAAGTACAGTAACACAGAAGGGCCTCGCATGCCTGCTTATGTTTGACTTGACAGAAATGGGAAGAGTCTCTTCCCACTGGGCTCGCATTGTCTAAAACCAGTTTGTTTTCTGTGCATGAGCACGGAGGTCAGAGGACAACTCTCAGGGGTTGGTCATTCTTCCATCGTGTGGTTCCAGAAACCAAACCCAGGCTCACAGGCCTGGTAACAAACACTTATATCCAATGAGCCATCTCACAGATCCTTAGGAACTCATTTTATTTAAAAATTTATTTTTATTTTATGTTTATGGCTGTTTTGCCTGCATGTATGTTGGTACACCATACCAACAGCACTGGTGGATTCTGGGGAGCTGTAGTTACAGACAGTTGTAAGCTGCCACATAGGTGCTGACAGTGAACCCATGACTCTGCAAGGGCAGCTGGTGGTGTTAGCTGTTGAGCCATGGTTCTAGTCCCTAATATTTTTTAATTAAAATTTTTATTTTTAAGCTGGGTGTGGTGATGCATACCTTTAAGTTCAGTACTAGGAAGACAGAGGCAGAAGATCTTCTGAGGGGGTTCCAGGACAGCGAGGACTACACAGAGAAACCCTGTCTTGACAAACCGATATAAAATTTATTTATGGGTGCCCATGCCACAGCGAGCTGATGGCAATTGGGTAGCTCCATGATCTGGCCCCGGGGACCGAGCAGACTGCAGGCTTAGAGACAGGCACTTGTAGCTGCGGAGCAGAGCCAAGTCGCCAGCCCAGAACTGGATTTTGAGTGATTGCAAGTAGAGGTTAATCGCTGGACAGGGTGGACAGGGTGGCAGAGAGAATTCTAGGCACAGGGACGAGGTGTTCGTTACAGCACAGTACCGTGAAGGTGTTTGGTAGTGGGAGATTGCAGGAATCCTCTGTAGCTGGGAGGTGTGGTATTAGCAATGTTAACCTAGAACCAGGTAATGAAAGGGCCTGTAAGTTGGATAGAAATCTGGGCCTTATCCTGGAGGTAGTTTTTAGGGAACTGAAGATACTATTTAGAAATGATACAGCTCACACCGAACATGTATGAGGCCCTAAGTTCTCTTCTCAGTACCATAAACAAAAGACAGAGAAAGGAAGGAAGACACAAAAAAAGCAAGCAGGCAAGAAGTAAGTATAGGACCACCCCTCTGACAGCGTATAGAGTGAGGTGTTAATTGTTGCAGTCTAGGTGAGGAGGAGGAGAGTATGGAAGAGCCAAGCAGCAGGCTGCTGGGCCTGTGAGGAGGCCAGGAGTTAAGGCAAAGTCAATGATTGGGAAACAACAAGGAAGCAGGCTCTGGGGGGAATGGGGCAGATCTGGACATGGCCGCTCCAGTTCATCCTGCTTCTGTTTCATATGTCTGAGGTGATTGGGTATGGGTGGAGAATCCAGCAAAGAAGAATAGGTTAGGAGTTCTGCATCAGTAAGTGCTCACCAAAACCATTGCTCACCACTTAAAATCACTATAGTTTTGAAGGGAAAACTATGGAGAGAGACACACATAAATAAAAAGACATAAAATCTTTCTTAAAACTACAAACGTTAAGAAGCAAGTAAAGTGTGCATGAAGGAGACCCACGTGGATGGGCTGTTTGGAATACCAATACCCCAGTGCATCCTATGCAGGACAGGGCAGGAGGAGAGGACAGTGGGCTGAAGGAGAGGTTGGTCAGCAGGACCAAGTGCACAGATGAAGTAACCCAGCGACTAGTCTCCACTGGGTCTCACAGCTGAGGAGCTGACTGTTGAAGTCGAACTTCAATGATGTAGCTGTTTCTGAGAGTAATGGCTTATTCATTATTTTATTAAAAGAGTTTATGTGTGTGGGTGTTTGCCTGTGCACAGACGTCTGCCACATGTGTGCCTGGTGCCCTTGGAGGCCAGGAGAGTCGGTCAGATGGAACCTGGGTCCTCTGCAAGAGCAGCCAGTACTCTTAACCACTGAGCCTTCTCTCCAGGTCTCTGCTGATGGCTTTTGTAAGGTTATCTTTTAAGAAATTGGACAGAGAGAGCAGTTTTGTTTTTGTTTGAGACAGGGTCTCATGTAGCCCAGGGTAGCTTTGAACTTTGAACTTTGAACTTACTGAGTAGCTGATGATGACCTTGGACTTCAGATCCTATGACCTCCACCTCCCAAGTGCTGGGATTGTACAGTGCAGGTCCCCACACGGGCTTTCTGCCAGCTGTGCTCTGTTCCCAGCCCAAGAACAGTGTTTGATTTGAAGGGGATCAACCCCAGGACAGGACGGCCTTGGATTTGTATCTTTCTCTCTCCTCAACTGGCCCCGACCCCCGAATTCTGGAATTACAGGCTTGTATTACTATACCCAGGTGAGGAGTTCACACTGTGGGCTGGGATTGTAGTTTTCCTGGTAGAGTGCTTGCCTACTGTGTATGAAAACCAGCACCAAGGAAACCAGGCATGCTGGCACAAGCCTCGAATCCCAGCACCCAGGAGGGGGAGCAGGAATTTGAGAAGTTCAAGGTTATCGTGGCTACAGAGTGAGTTTGAGACCAGCCTAGGCTACCTAAGACCCTGTGTCAAAAAGAGAAATAAATTCAAATGGCAAGCTAGGTTCCTGTGATACCAGCACTTAGGGATGGAATGAGGAAGACCAAGTGTTTGATTTATTTTGAGTAGTTAACAATTATTAATATTTTATTGTTATATTTTATGTGTATGGGTATTTTACCTGCCTGTATGTCAGGCACATGTGCGTCATATACATGCCTGGTATCTGAAGAGGTCAGAAAAGACCTTTCTGTTTCCTGCAATTGGAGTCATATATGGTTGTGAGCCACCATGTGGGTGCTGGGAATTGAACCTGGGTTCTCTGGAAGAGCCATCTCTCCACTCCAAGTGTTTAAAGTTAGCTTTATTAGAAGACAGCCTGGCAACATCTGATTCTGACTCAGAAAACAAAGCAGACATGGGCTAGAGAGTCAGCTCAGTGGTGAGGAGCACCTGCTTCCAGAGCACCTGACTGTGATGATGTCATGTGGCTCACACCTGCCTGGAACTCTAGTTCCAAGGGATCCTCTCCTGGGGCATTTACATAGACACATAATGATTTTTAAAAAGAAGGCTTTGCTGGGTGTGGTGATACACACCTTTAATCCTAGCACCTCTGAGTTTAAGGCATGATCTGTGAGTTCAAGACCAGCCTGATCTTTAGATCAAGTTCCAGGACAGACAAGGCTACATAGAAAAACCCTGTCTCAAAAAAAACAAGACAAAATAAAACCACTGAGAAATTTAAGTAACCTGGTAGTGGTGGTACATGCCTTTAGTCCCAGCACCTGGGAGGTAGAGGCAGGGGATCTCTGTGAGTTTAAAGCCAACCTGGTCTACAGAGTGAGTTCCAGGACAGCCAGGGCTACACTAGGAAACCTATCTAAAAACAAAAAGCAAAACAAAACAAAGGCTGGAGTGATGGCTCAATGGTTAAGAGCACTGCCTGCTCCTCCAGAGGTCCTGAGTTCAATTCTCAGCAACCACATGGTGACTCGTGATCATCTATAATGGGATCTGATGCCCTCTTCTGTCACACAGGCACACATGCAAATAGAGTGCGCATATACACACACACACACACACACACACACACACACACACAAACCTTCTGAAGAAAAAACAATCCAAATTAATTGCAGATTTCCTTGTAGACATCTGTAGTACGGAAACCTAGCCCACCAAGAAGTAAATCTAAGTTTAACCCTGGTTCTTACTTGCACAGATACTAAGAATAGTAATACCGCCAGGCAGTGGTGGCGCACGCCTTTAATCCCAGCACTTGGGAGGCAGAGGCAGGTGGATTTCTGATTTCAAGGCCAGCCTGGTCTACAGAGTGAGTTCCAGGACAGCCAGGGCTACACAGAGAAACCCTGTCTCGAAAAACCAAAAAAAAAAAAAAAAAAAAGAATAGTAATACCTATCTCCTTCTTGAAAAACTATAAAGGTAGCCAGGTAAAGTGGCTCATTCCTGTAATCATAACACTTTGAAAGTAGAGATAGGAGGATCAGGAGTTCAAGACCGACCCCAGCTATGTGAGACTCAGTTTCAAACAGCGAACAAAGAAATGAAAAGGTGGTTTAAAGCTAAGAGATGGTTGCAGCAGAAGTCGGGAGGTTTCTGAGCTGCATGACCTCTGTCCCTGTGCTGACTGTGTCTCTCAGCCAGCCTTTCCTTATCCCTGCCTCTTGTTTTCTTCCCTAGTACATAGTGAAGTGTCATGGAAACACACTTCTGCCCCAGTTCCTGGGCATGTACCGAGTCAGCGTGGAGAATGAAGACAGCTACATGCTTGTGATGCGTAATATGTTCAGTCATCGTCTTCCTGTGCATAGGAAGTACGACCTCAAGGTACGAACGGGATAGCCTGGGCTAAAGGAAAGACTGCTCATGGCCTGAGAATGGTGGTAGGCTTGGCAGGGCACTGGGTAACCTAAAGGAGAGGTCCCTCAGGAACTGTCTGGCTGTTCCTCTAGCCACTGCTTCTCACTTAGCGTTTGCTCTCTTCACAGGGCTCTCTAGTGTCCCGGGAAGCCAGCGATAAGGAGAAGGTAATATTCCTTTGAGGTGATAACTGTAGGGATAGGGATGGATGAAAGGGGTCCCCTTAGGATAAAGAGGCAGTTCTCCATACTGGGTACAGGTTGCCAGATGCTTATTCTACCTTAGAGTACGGAAAAGGAACCAGATGGTAAACTACTGATGGTAGGGCAGCGGGGACAGCTGCCGTCGGCGTAGGCTGGTCTGTGCTGAAGGTCTGGGGATAGGCAGGAATACCAGGCTCACAGAGCGAGCCACGAGCTCATCTCCCACACCTCTCCTGGGCGCTTGCGTTCCAGCAGCTATTTTGACTGAAGAGGAAGGAAGGAAAGTCAATACGGAGGGCCTTGACTGCCATCCGTAAGCAGACAGCGGTGGGTGTAGTCTGAGGTACAGCTGACTGTGAGCCCAGACGGAGGGCAACTGTAGGGCTGCTTCTCGCTTCAAAGCCTGAGGTGGAGAGAGCCCTGGATGGAGGCAGGAGTCTCTTGATGCGGGATCCAGTCCCAGGACTTCCGTATGCCTGTTCTAGGTGAAAGAGCTGCCAACACTGAAGGACATGGACTTTCTCAACAAGAACCAGAAAGTGTACATTGGTGAGGAGGAGAAGAAAGTGTTCCTGGAGAAGCTGAAGCGAGATGTGGAGGTGAGCAGGGTGCTTGTCCAGTCAAGGAGCGTTACCTTCCATTCATGGTATGAGGTGGATCTTGCCTTTATTCTTTTGGGAGGGGGGTTCTAAATGGAAAGTTAGGAATGAACCAGGAGAAACCCCTAGGCCCATCAATGGCTAGGGAGTGGGTGGGCTGGGTGCTTTAGGTTCTAGGACTTGAGTACTGGTGCAGTGGTCCGCCATGACCCATTTCTATACTCTTCCTGGGAGGCCCTGAAACAAGAACGGAGATGCGTGGGTGGTCCCTGGAGTTGGGGGACTGGACCTCTGACTTGTCTGTGGGTCTCAGTTTCTAGTGCAGCTGAAGATCATGGACTACAGCCTTCTGCTGGGCATCCACGACATCATCCGGGGCTCTGAACCGGAGGAGGAGGGCCCCGTCAGGGAGGAGGAGGCAGAGTGGGGTGGGGACTGTAACCTGACTGGACCGCCTGCTCTGGTGGGCTCCTATGGCACCTCCCCTGAGGGCATTGGAGGCTACATTCATTCCCACCGGCCCCTGGGCCCAGGAGAGTTTGAGTCCTTCATCGATGTCTATGCTATCCGGAGTGCGGAGGGTGAGAGAGAACCTGGACATGTTAGGGGGGTGGGGTGGTGGGGACCCTCGGGAGACAGAGACCTGGGTGGTGGGTGGAGAAACCACTTAGCTTTTCACAACAAAATCTCGTCTGCCAGGGGGGGGGGGGGAAGAGTTAGGACTATTGTACCCTGTCCTCATTGCTAGCCTCTCTCCCCAGGGGCCCCCCAGAAGGAGGTGTATTTCATGGGCCTCATTGACATTCTGACACAGTATGATGCCAAGAAGAAAGCAGCTCATGCAGCCAAAACTGTCAAGCATGGGGTGAGAGTTCCCCACAGCCTTTCCTTCTTGGCTTGACGATTTCTCTGGAGAGAGAGTTTCTGGGGTCAGAGCAGTGGGGTGGCTGAGGATGGCGGTGGTGGGGTGAGGGAGGTGGTACTGCTCTGTTAAACTGTTCCTGTTTCCTCTCTTCCCACAGGCGGGGGCAGAGATTTCCACTGTCCATCCTGAGCAGTACGCTAAGCGATTCCTGGATTTTATTGCCAACATCTTTGCCTAAGAGGCTGCCTGCCTCCAGGGTGATTGCTACTTTATGTTGGAGGTGGCGGGTTCTGAGAGGCTTAGGGGAGCTGCATTTGGCCATACTTGTCTTCTTTGCTAAATTCAGGCTGCAGGCTCCTTCCATCCAAATAACTTTGTTCTGGTGGATAGGGTTTTCCTGCCCCAGAAATACACTGTCCTTTCTTCCTTTGTCCATTTCTCTGCCCTCCCTCCTTGCTCCCAGTCAGTCCTCCTGCTTCATTAGAGTGTTATTGTCGACTCTCCTAAGTGCCTTGATCTTTGAAAAATATCTTGTTTCTATGAAATAGGAGGAGCTGGGGGTAGGGGTTGTTTGCCATCTTCGGGACCTGACTGGACAGTGGACATGGCTCAGCAACTGCCCTGGATGCACTTTGCTGTGTGGAAGAAACTGAATGTCTGGATTTTGCTGATACCTCTATGGGGCACTTTGTGGCATGCTTCCTTTCTGGTAAGCCCTGGAATGGAGGGCTTTCAGGGTGCTGCAGATGTGGGTGCAGGCATTCACACTCGGACAGTCTGGCCTGGAGGTCAGGTGGGGAGTGGTCAGCAGGCTGGCACCTCACAAGGCAGGACCTAAGCGGACTTTTGTGACTATGCAGAGGATGGAGAAGGTCCCTGTCTCGAATTGACTGTTCCCATTCTCCCACCCTACCTCTCCTCTTCCCATGAGCACTTCTGGGTGCAGGAGCCCAGAGGCCAGAGGTGCCCAAGCTTAGGTGCAGGTGTGAGACTGATGCCGCACTTACCCACGACCCTGTGCCTTGCTGGTGAGCAGGGAGAGCCGTAGAGTCCAGGAGGACATGTCGCAGTGCAGGGTTCATTCCCTGTGTGGCACCCTTTCTTCCTGTCCAGTTACTCCCAGCTTTCTAGCAGAGGGAGTAGCTCCATCTGGTCTGCTTCCATAATCCCGAGAGGATAGAGATCTCTGATCTCCCATGTGGGAATCTCCCATCCCTGGGACATGAATACCTAGCACTTTCTCCCTCCTCAAAACCCTTTTCTGGTTGGAGTTGTTATTCTGTCCCCTTCTGTCACATCTTCCACTGCTAATGTGTCTCCCAGGGGACAGATGGCCTTCTTTGTCATCTCCACTCTCCACCCCCAGAGAGGAGTCAGAGCCATAACTCAATCACCCAGTCCCCTCCAAAGACAGCTGAATATTAATGCACGGTATCCTCAGAATGTAGAGTTGCTGCTAGGCTGCTAGGCATGGTAGCTCAAGCCTGTAAACCCAGCACTCAGGAGGCTGTCAAAATTACTCAGAGTTCAAGGCCAGCCTAGGCTACTGAGTGAGACCTGGTCTCAGGAAAACTCAAAATAGGTCTGGGTTTGAGCACTGGAAATTCTAGCTGAGTTGCCCAGCTTGCACGAAGCTCTGGGATCCACCCCCAGCACCACATAAGCTGAGTGCAGCCTTGTGCAGCTGGACTCCTAGCCTTGGGAAACAGCGGTAAGGAGGGGCCAGCATTCAAGGTCATCCTCAGTTACTTGGCTAGGCCGAGGCCAGCCAGGAAACGTGAGACTATCTTGGGGAAAACGATTCTAAGACAGATTGTCTTTGGCTCTGCCCAGAGCCTTTGGAAGCAGACCCCCACCCACCCTTGCTGCTCTGCTCCCCTGCGGAGTGCGCACTCTGGAGGTGGGGTGGGCATTGAGGGCAAGAAGCTGCTTTGCTGTGTGACCATGAGGTCCTCAGGGAGAAGCCCACCCTTCTTCCTCCACCAAAGGAGACAGCAAGAGTTGTACCCATTTGGGGTGGGAGGGGTCTGGTGGGTCTCCCATCTCACAACCAACCTTTCCCTGTTGAATGCAATAAAGTGACAGCAGCAGCTGTTCTTACAACTGGGTTTCTGACCATGAGGTTGTCACGGGCAGTATCACCATCTTCATTTATTGCTTCTGTTTTCCATCATTTTTTTTTGTTAATAAAATATCTGTATTTACTCCCGATATTACAATAAAATAAATTATTTGATCTAAATCATTCACAGATTTTTTTTTCTTTTTGAAAACTCTAGGGGTTGGGGATTTAGCTCAGTGGTAGAGCGCTTGCCTAGCAAACACAAGGCCCTGGGTTCGATCCTCAGCTCTGGGAAAAAAAAAAAGAAAGAAAGAAAACTCTTAAGGAATTCATCCTGTGTTTAAGAGATGCAGAGACCAAGGGAAAAATATTGGCTCCTGAGTATGTGTGTGTTGGGGCAGGGGCATATTCTAAGATGGATGTAGACTTAGAGGTGTGGGGTACCATGGGAGCGGAAACTAGGAATTGAGCACTAATGGCGGCCAGGGGGGAGTGGGATGATGTGTCCTTCTTCCCTATGCTCTGGTTCCTCCATCTGTTAACTTTAGTGAGCCTCTGGGGGTACCAGCTATGTGGGAAGGAATTCTGCTCACCCAGGCTTCCTGGGAAAGCTGTCTGCTTAGAGGACAGGAAGAGTACAGCAGGGTCCTGGGAAAGTGAAGGAGTGACCAGTCCTCCGGTGGGGGGGGATGGAGAGGGGTGGATGACGTGGTTGTTGCTAGTCTGGGAGATTCAGTACGTCTTGGCTGAGGAGGTCTTTCGGCTGGTGGAAAAACCTGGCTTTCTGTGGCCCCAGGGAAGTGAGTTGGAGGAGGCGGAGACGCTCGCTCTGACGGGAAGCAGAGCGGAGCAGAGCTTTTTTCTTTGGGAATTTTTAACTCTATTTAAGCCACATACTTGACACTAACACCACCCCAAGCCATTCTCTACACCGACCTGTGTCCCTATTTGTGGAAAACTAGTCACCAGCTCCCATCTGGCAACAGGCTGGGGGGGAGGGGGTCACCGGAGGTAACAGTCTGGAAGGAGGTAAGAGTTGAGGGAGGGGATTGAAGTAGTTTAGTCACAGGGTTTATTTTGTAGTACCAATGTTTTCCTTTTTACTAAAACTTTCCATCCAACATATTCCAGCGTAAGATTTCAAAAAATTGCCCTCCCCTCCAAATCCATATACCCAACTGCTCCCATCCCTGGCAGTTCTAAAGGTGCCACGCAGTTGGCTGGGAAAGAAGTGGGGAGAGGGCTCCTCCGGGAGCGGGGAAGCCAAGAGAGTGGCCTTTCTAAGGGATTTAACCTCCTACCCTCGGCTACATGACGCCACCCCTCCCTCCAAAGACTAGAACTGCGCCTCCATTTTTGTTTTGGGGCAGAGGCAGGGGCTCCTGGGGAGGAGGGGGTCAAAGAAAACGTTGATTATCACCCGTCAAGGGGAGGGGTGCGCCCCTCCTTTCTCTCAGTCTGCACCCCGGCATTCCTTTCCACCTTCTCGGGGTCTCCCCCCCCCCCCCCGCCCCTTGTTGCTAAGGCCCGGACCGTCATCCCAGCAACAGCCTCAGTCATGTGACCGGCAATGGCGGCGCTGACGAGAGGTAGGTGAGCCCGGCGCCCCCACACCCACCGCGTGCCCCCCAGGCCGGGTCCGCACCCTCACAAGCCCCCCGCTTCCCTCCGCCCCCTCCTCCGCCATTGGCCCCCGACGCGCGCGCGGCAGGAGAAGGGGGCGCCCTCGGGGCCGGGCCCATCATCTTTCCCGCACCTCCAGCCCTGGCCTCCATTTGGGGGTTCTGAGGGCCGCAGTCGGGTGGACACACACCCTCACCCAGCAGCGGGACTCCGGGGCTTCCTCCAGTAGGGATGCGGGAGCTGGTTTCGGGTTGGATGTATCCGGGGGCAGTCGGGGGGGAAGGGTGGGGGTGTCTCAGTGGACACCCCCCAGGGGACCCTTGCCCTTTCTCGCCGTCCCTGCTAGCGGCCGCTGTCTGGAGGAAGAGGCTGGTCTGATGTCCGGCCTGGTTGCCCCAGAGGAATGCTAGACCCAGACTAAACTGTGGCCCCGCCTCCCTGTGCAGTGCCAGCAGGACTTGGAGCTAGGACACCTAGATCCTGGGTTCTCTCTGGTGGGGAGAGGGCATGTCACCGTGCACAGACAGACCGTGAGGGTTGAGACTCTAGGTTTTCATCTCAAGGATCCTATGATGGAGGCACAAACGGACAGCGGCTTCTTTTTGGATCACAAGGAATTGAGGTCACGTTAATGGCCCCTCTTCCTAATTGAGCTGTACTTTGTGTTGTGGGAAAGGCCCTGGAGCTGACTGTGACAGGGCTCAGGGGAAAACCTCGGGTCCCTCTAGTCGAGCTCCTGCTTGATTTGCAGCTGACAACAGCTCTGCGGGCACTGGGTTTAAAGGTGACAATGAGAACTTTGTTATTGCGGGACTGCTAACATTTTGCTGGCATCCCTGACAGACTTCCGGCTCTCAAGGAAAGGTCCCTGTCAACAACAGGGACTCGAACTATTCGAGAATGTAAAGAAATGAGGCGAGGAGCATAGGAGATATTTCTGTCAGTGTAATCTGAGGGAGGTGGCATGTACGACCTTCATCCTGTGAGGCCCTTTTTTTTTTTTTCTCTCTCCTTCCCGTCTTTATCTTCACCTAGGATCTCCCTCTGCACTGGGGGAAAAAGAGGAGTTAAACTGATGAAGTTCCTTGAGCAACTTGGAGAGGATTCTGCAGGGGAGGAGAGGAAATAGAAGAGTGTTTTCTTTCTGGGCTGTGGAAATGCTACCGTAACTCTTTACCTTCCTCGTCCCCGGCTCTGGCCAGCTGAAGGTGGAGGTGGAGGGACTTCTGCTACCTTCATCTCCGTGGTCTTTTCAGGTACCTGTGCCCCAAAAGAACCTCAGCTCTCAGGTTCCTCCTATGTCCCAAGAAGTCCCCATTGCCCAGTACCCCCAACCCAGGTTCCTGGCTGTTTCAAGGGCTCCTGAGTTGGAGCCTGTGGAGGCTGGGGAATAAATAGGTTTCTTACTTTCTTTTCTTTCCCATCCCACCAGGCCACGCAATCTCCAAGTATCAGGGGGGAAAGAGAGTGAGCCTGCATGCCAATTCTAAGCTCTTCCGGATCAAAGTGAGCAAATGGGGGTGGGATGGGGTAGGGGTGGGGAGTCTTCTTCCCTTTGCAGGAATCTTTTTTTTTTCCACCTTGAGGGGAAAGGGCAGGTTGTTGTGCTGGGGGGGGGGGGGGAGAAATGAAAGAAGCAAGCAAGGCTGGTGCTTGGCTTAGATAACAATGAAATATGGAAACTTGTTCCCAGAGGGTGCTGGGACTATGGGACAGAAGCCGGAGATAGAAAGACAGTGTTGGGGGGTTGGCTTTGAGGAAAACAGAGGTAATTTGGGGTTTGGAAGGAGCCTGAAGTAGGAGGCACTTTTGTCTGTCAAATGGGGACTCCCCACTCTGAGTCCCTTTCACCCTGGGGGCAGTGTCGTTCGTCCTGTCCAGAATGGCAGCCTGTGGAGGCTCCTGCAAGAACAAAGTGACTGTCTCCAAGCCTGTGTGGGACTTCCTGAGCAAGGAGACCCCAGCCCGGCTGGCCCGGCTTCGGGAGGAGCACCGAGTGTCCATCCTCATTGATGGCGAGACTTCTGACATCTATGTGCTCCAGCTGTCCCCACAGGGTCCTCCCCCAGCCCCTCCCAACGGGCTCTACCTGGCCAGGAAGGCTCTCAAGGGGCTCCTGAAAGAGGCAGAGAAAGAGCTGAAGAAAGCTCAGAGGCAGGGGGAGCTCATGGGCTGCCTGGCTTTGGGTGGTGGTGGGGAGCATCCTGAGCTGCACCGCCCAGGCCCCCCTCCTCTCCGAGCAGCCCCACTCCTGCCCCCAGGGGCAAGAGGGCTCCCCCCTCCTCCCCCTCCCTTGCCCCCTCCACTCCCTCCTCGTCTCAGAGAGGACACTGAAGAGCAGGAAAGCACCTGCCCCATTTGCCTGGGGGAGATACAGAACGCCAAGACGCTGGAGAAGTGCAGGCACTCCTTCTGTGAGGGCTGCATCACTCGGGCCCTGCAGGTGAAAAAGGCCTGCCCCATGTGCGGCCGATTCTATGGGCAGCTGGTGGGCAACCAGCCCCAAAACGGGCGGATGCTGGTCTCCAAGGACGCCACCCTCCTGCTGCCCAGCTACGAGAAGTACGGCACCATTGTCATCCAATATGTCTTCCCGCCTGGCGTCCAGGGGGTAAGAGATCACAGTCCCTGCCCGTTGGCTTCCTCCAAGTCTTCTCTCTCTCTCTCTCTCTCTCTCTCTCTCTCTCTCTCTCTCTCTCTCTCTGCTGTAAGAAAAAAAAAAAAGGCGACCTAGAGAGTGTGTTGTTAGGCATGGCGCACTCTTGCGGGCCTACCAGCATGCCTATGACTCGGTGTTCTGGAGCTTTGGGGAGGAGTCCCATTGTTTTATCGCCATGAACCAAAGGCAGATGTGAAACTCAGGTGTAGCGGATTTCTGAGTTCTAGGCCAGCCTGGTCTACAGAGTGAGTTCCGGGACAGCCAGAGATACATAGAGAACCCCTGTCTTGAAAAACCAAAACCAAACAAAAAACAAAAAACAAAAACAAAGAAACAAAAAAAACCTCAGGTGTAAGGGCTGACTGTAGTTCAGTGGTAGTCTTTCTTGCAGGCATCCCTGAGTTCAGTCCTCGCCCCCCAAAAAGCCAAATCAAACAAGGGAAATACCTTAAAACCCATTATGAGAGAACGGGGTGACCATGAGTACCCTGACTCAAGTGGATGTGACAGACTCTTCATGGAGGCAAAGCCTGGGGTCAGTGACCCAGGTGAAGGAAGACAGAGCAGGAAGGGACCTGGCCCTTCTGACCACTGGGAGTGCTCCTCTGACCACTGGGAGTGCTCCTCTGACCACTGGGAGTGCTCCTCTGTTGCAGACTACAAGACAGTTGGAGCTGAAGGCAGATGTCTTTCCTGCAGTCATGTCCAGTCGGCTCACAGGAACAGAGAAAGTCTGAAAAAAGAAAAGAGAGAGAGAGAGAGAGAGAGAGAGAGAGAGAGAGAGAGAGAGAGAGAAGAGGCAGAGGCAGTAGTATTTTAGGAAGAGAATGGAATGAAAAAGATACATCTTTCTTAGTTGTAGCAGTTTTGCTGACTTATCTGGAAAGTAACTTCCATCACTTCTGAAAGCCCAAGTGTTCCTGAATTGAGACATAGGGGATTAACAATAAGGACTGTGTCTAGAAACAGCCTCTTGCTACTCAGGCCCCAAAACCATCCTCTCCCTGGAGAGTTGTCTGTCAGTCTGCTGGGAATGCATAGACAAAAGGCAGGGCAGACTGACGGTATCCGCCAGCTGCTCTCTGCCTCTGCCTTTCAGGCTGAACACCCCAACCCAGGAGTTCGGTACCCTGGTACCACACGGGTGGCCTACCTCCCGGACTGCCCCGAGGGCAACAAGGTGCTGACCCTGTTCCGAAAGGCATTTGACCAGCGTCTCACCTTCACGATCGGCACGTCCATGACTACAGGGAGACCTAATGTCATCACTTGGAACGATATCCACCACAAGACCAGCTGCACAGGGGGACCCCAGCTGTGCGACTCCTCCTCATCTCCTTCTCCATGGCTTCTCCCTTTCACCATTTCTAATTTGGGGGAGCCATCCACCCTCTCAGTCTGTTTTCATCCTGGTCCTGATGTGTTCAGCTTAACACCTTTCCCCCACTCCCCACCCCCTAAAAAACATACTCTGGCCGGGTTATCTCGGTTTTGGTGCTCCCTCCTCATGGGGAAGTAGGAGGGGGTCTGAATTTGGCCCCAACTGAGTCACTCAGAATGAGGGTGGGTGAGGACGATCAAGTCCAATCGACTAACTCTGATCCTCATTTCTCTTTGTCCCAGGTTTGGGTATCCAGACCCAACCTACCTGACTAGGGTGCAAGAGGAGCTGCGAGCCAAGGGAATCACAGACGACTGAAGGACAGCTCCTTTGCCAAGGACCCCCTGCTGTCCTCGACTAGGATCCAATGGAAGTCTCTGCTCCTCTCTCTCTGGCCCCCACACCACCCATGAGGGGATATGTCTGACTGGGGTGGAAACTCAGAGGTGAAGGGGGACAGTCCCTTCCTCTGCCCTCCACTGGCCAAGTGCTTCAGTGCCCTTTGAGCCACTCCCCTCTGGCAGAGGCTGGTTTCCAAGGCTCCCCTCCCTGCTCTCTGTGTACATATTCTCTCTGCTCCTGCTTCTCCAGCGTCCTTGGCTTTTTCCTGGTATGTACCGTGCTCCAGTGACTAAGCTGAGAAAGGACCTGGGTAGGAAGGATGAGCTCTCTTGAACTCCAGTCCCTGATACTGTCTCACCTTGGACTGATATTAGCTGCCTCCCCCAGCCAGCTGTGTATTAAGATAACAGTAGTCCTACCTTAACGGATCCTTTCTCTCCTGTGTCTGTCTCTGTCAGTTTGTCTTTCTCTTGCTCTTCTCTGCCCCTGTAAGGAGCCTCCTATCCCAGCCCCCCCCCCCCCAATCTGGAATTGCTGCCAGACTGTAGCTTTTAATTTAATAAAAATAAAGTGAAATATGCAACTCTATGCCACACCCGTTTTCTGTTCCTTGGACAGGGTGGGGGTGGGGTGTGGAGCGGGACCCGCTGAGGAGATGGGGTAATGGGGAATCCTTGGATGCCTCAGTGGGCCCTTTCTCCTAGGAGCCGCTCCTCCGGCAGAACTAATGCTGGGCGCTGCAATAATCCTGCAAGGCCCTAGGCCACACTTGGATTGATGGAATCGGGATTAAGAGGGGTTGGTTTGTCGTTCAGCTACGTTTGTGGAGAAAGGAATAACCCTACCCCTTTTGAGAAGTTTGGCTGCGGTGGGAGCCGGGGCGGAGCCGGGCAGGGGGGCGGATTCGGCAGTAGCAACTCCCCGGACGCACGCAGGCCTCGGAGCCCCCCCAGCTTCCGTGGCCCCTAGGCCCTGAAACTTGAAGCAGGGTAGGGGTCCAGCATGAAGCCCCCGGACCGCCCCACCCCTGGCCGCACTGACCGGATACTAGGGGTCATGGGGGGCATGCTGCGCGCATGCGCTGTACCCGGGCAGGAGGGGGTAAGAAGGAGGGACCGCGGGTGGGGTCGGGGGTCTTTAGAGGACTTTAGGAGAATTGCACTCCACGACTCAGTTTTCCCGCAAACAAAAGTTACATGGATCAGTCGCAAGGATCCAAAAATTCAGTTATGAGGGCCATAGGCCAAGTTCTTATTGACCCTTTCAGGATAACGTGCATTTTGACAGGAGGGAGAGAGGAACTGGGAGGTCAAGGCATCCTAGGAAAGGGTCCTTACAGTGACTCCGTCTCGGCAGCCCCCGGAGAGAGATCCCTTAGGGCCTGGGAGTACCAAGACAGAGAGTGATTGTACCGAGGAGAAGCAAACAGGGGAGCGCGAACGTGAGGTCCTCGCCTGGGCTCCGCAGCCCGGTAAGAAGCTGGGCTTGGGTGGGGCACAATTTGCCATCCTGCGCAAAGTGGTGACTTCAGATAGATTCTGTTCATATTAGCATAGAGGCTTGCACTTAATTTGCATGGAACCATTAAATCGCAGCCACCACACTTCTAGCCCGATGTGTGTCCTCACTTCGGCGGGTCCCAAGACCCCGAAGGCGGAGTGGAGTGTCCCCGCGCCCCACCCCTGGCCCCGGGCCAGCCCAGGCGCCCGGACTTCGCCTTAATTGGTGATTAGTTTTAGCTGGAGTGGTGGGGCCTGGAGGAAAGAAGGGTCGGAGGACAGGGCGGCACCTGGGCTGTGTTCCCTACAAAGTGTTCCCCATACACGCAAGCTCTGCTTGGGGCGTGGGGGAGAGACAGCCAGAACCTCAGAACCTTTCACACTAACCAAGGCCCCATCCGGCGAATCCTTCATCTCAGAGGCCGGGGGCGAGCGAGGCAGACCCCACCTCCAGGCTTCTCGCCCATCCAGCCCTGAGCCCTGCAGTTGCAGCTGGGATGCTAGAGGGAGCCCAGGCCTGGGAGGAGGGGCGGAGGTCTGGGGACACGGACTGCGAGCCTGGAGGTGCCAGGGGGAGGGGGTTGGGGGAGCGCGGGGGGGCGGAGCCGGGCCGCAGAGGCCCCGCCCCACGGCAGCACCGCGGCCGGGCCTGTTATTCCGCTCGCCGCTCGGCCCGGACCCGCGCGGCTCCAGTGGCTCCGGGAGTCACCCCCGCACCTCCCTGCCCGGGCCTAGAGCCACCCCTAAGCCGAGGCCGGAGACGGAGCTGGAGCGGCTGTCGCATCCCGGCCGGGGCTCCCCCATCATCCCTTCCTTTGGCTGGACACCTGGACCCTGGGCCCCGCACCGCTGGGGTTCCGGAAACCCTCCCCGCCCAACTCCGTGGCCCAGCCCCGCACCGCCCTCCTCCAGACTCCCCTGCCTCGACTTCCGTCTACTCCTGGACCCCCGCCTCTCATCGCTTTTCTCCCCCCCCTTCCCCAAGCCTGGACCCCGGAGGGAGGGAGGGGGGTGTGCGCCCTGCGCCCTCCCCGCCCCGCCCCCCGTGATTCCCCCTGCATGGCCGGCCCGGGTGGGGGGTGCGGGGGGCCCCGGGCGCCATGCGGGGGGGTCACAAAGGGGGTCGCTGTGCCTGTCCCCGTGTGATTCGAAAAGTCCTGGCAAAATGCGGCTGCTGCTTCTCCCGAGGGGGACGTGGTGAGTGCGAGGTCTGTCGGGGCCAGCATTCAGTTGGGGGGGCATCCTGAGCTGGGGTTCAGGGCATCTGCTTACTCTGGCCCTAGGGCTTTAGGGCTGGAGCCTATACGTGTGTTGTCCAGAAAAGTGATTTAACAGAGAATTTCTAAGGTCCCTTCCACTTCTAGATTTCTGCTGATTCAAGTTGAGGAAGCCGAGGAAGGGTCAGAGGACCCATTTCTTTCCTATAATCAGCTAGCCAGGAGGGAAAGTTCTCTTGTGATCGTCTTAGGCCCAGAACCTTGTATCTTCCCTCGGATCACTGGGCTGAAAGTCTTCAAAAAGGGAGCAGAGGGATGGTGGACTGGGGGTGGGGCGAGGGGTATCTACCTGTAAGGGGTTTGTTTTACAAGGACTCAAATTGCAGCTCTTCCCAACTGCTGGCCAAAGATAAACCCGCTGAGCTGTCCTCACTGCTGGGTTGGGTATGTGCATGTGCTGGAGAGGTGGGCTGACCAAAAACAATATATATAGTAATTTCTGGAGTAGGAGGGGAGGGGCCTGGGGGTGGCAGACAGCTACGGTCTTTTGTTCTCACCCCTCTCCGGGAGAATGGTCTGTACCTATCAGAAGGGGGAGTATTGTAGGGAAGCAGATGGTTACCTCCAGTTTCCAGTGTTTGCCCAGATGGCTGCCCCCACCCCCATATCTGTGCTATGCTCAGGGTATGGGGAACCTCCACATAGAACTGAAGGAGCGCAGGCCTGGGAGCCAGGTGTTTACTGTCCTTCCTCCCCAGGTTGCCCTTGCAAAGATTTCTATCCTGGCCAACTCAAATGAGGATGTCAAATGAGGGGACCCTGGGAGACAGGGTCTGAACATCATGGAGAAGGCACCATGGGGGCTCCCTAGGACCCCAGAGCTAGGCCAGAGTCCATTCACTCCTCCCGTTTTCCTCCTGTCAGAATCCTACTCTATTGCCGGCAGTGAGGGCAGCATGTCAGTCTCTGGGCTGGCTGCCTTGTCTGGCCCCAGCTCTGGCCTCAGCTCTCATCCATGTTCTCCGATCCCCCCTGGACCAGTAACTGGCCTGAGGAGATGGTTGGATCATTCCAAACATTGTCTCAGTGTGGAAACTGAGGCAGAGAGTGGTCAGACGGGACAATGCGAGGTGAGCAGGGAGTGCCACAGAGGACACAGAGAAAAGAGGGCAGGTTGGGGGTCACTGGTCACTGGAGGACCCATCTACTGTTCATGACCTCAGTTATTGGATCTCTGTCTGGCCTTGATCTCTCTCTGGCCAGAACTGGATGCTGGAGCCAACTTTAACCACAGGACAGGAGCTGCCAGAACTGACCTTACTGACTACGTTGCTCGAGGGTCCTGGAGACAAGGCACAGGTGAAAAAATAGAACTAGGCATGTGACACACACCAGTTTGGGCCAACCTCAGCTACAGATCAAGTCCCATGCTCTCTTATGCTATGTGAGATCATGTTTCAAAATCAAACTGGCACTAGAGGCATGGCTCACTGGCTAAGCACACTTGGTGCTCTTCCAGAGGACCCCGCTTCAGTTCCTAGCACCCACATCACATGATTCACAACTACCTATATCTTCAGCTGTAAAGCACCCAGCACCCTCTTCTGGTCTCTGTGGGTACCTGTACACATGGCCCCCATAATGTAAAAATGGTAATTAATAATAATAATAATGATATCATCTTCAATCTCAGCACTCTGGAGGCAGAGGCAGGTGGATGTCTGTAGAGGCTCAAGGTCGGCAAGTTCCAGAACAGCCAGAACTACATAGAGAGACCCTGTCTCAACACAAACAAGTCTTAAAAAGTCAAACCAGTAGATCTTCTCACTGAAAGGTATTCCTCTGTTTGTCCACCTCTTACCTTCCAGCCAGCTGAAGAGGAGACTTTGTCTCAAGCTCCCAAGAATGAGGAAGAGCAGAGGAAGAAGGCCCTGGAAAGGAGTATGTAAGTTCACAGGGCACTCGGGTTGCTGAACTTCCTCAAGAGCCCCCACGTTTTACCACCCTCTGAGGTGGCTGTGGGGGTGGTCTTTTAGTGCGGAGAGAACTGGCTAAACTAAGGATGTAGCCACACTCTGAAGTGAAGGCATCTTTGTGCCCTCTAGGTTTGTCCTGAGCGAGCTGGTGGAAACAGAAAGAATGTACGTGGACGACTTGGGACAGATTGTAGAGGTAGTGTTCGCTTCTCCTCCCCAGCCATGGCCCACTGACCTTTTCCCTCTGCCTGGGGATATTTTTAAGAGAGGTTGCTCCTCTGGGCCACTTTACAAATTCCCTCTACTTCTGGACTTTGTGCAGGGTCAGCCCATGGCTGAGATTACGTAATTCATAGTCTGATCTCATCCTTCCCACAGGGTTACATGGCTACCATGGCTACCCAGGGGGTCCCTGAGAGTCTCCGAGGTCGCGACAGGATTGTGTTTGGGAACATTCAACAGATCTATGAGTGGCACCGAGAGTGAGTGCTGGGATTCGAACCATGGGTCCACTGTGTTTCAAGGAGCCGCTGGAGTTCTGTAGGGAGAATGACTAGGTCAGGTAGCTGAAAATCTGGGATGTGTGGACGAGAGCGCTCTGAGGAGTGTTTGAGGTGCTGTCTCTCTCACAACTCTTCCAGCTATTTCCTGCAGGAGCTGCAGCAGTGTTTGAAAGATCCTGATTGGTTGGCTCAGCTGTTCATCAAACATGTGAGGCGGGGCCTTACCAGGGGAAGGGCTTGGGATGGGTCTGGGCTTTGTGGAGATGGGTTCTCTTTTGTCACCATCCACCTCACTTTCCTCAACGTTATCCCTGCTAGGAGCGCCGACTGCATATGTATGTGGTGTACTGCCAGAATAAACCCAAGTCAGAACACGTGCTGTCAGAATTTGGGGACAGCTACTTTGAGGTCAGTAGCTGAGGTGCCTTGGAGGGAAGAGGGACAGGATCAGTGTGAACAAGCTTTTCAGGCTACATGACTGTTCCGTCCCTGTCCCCAGGAGCTCAGGCAGCAGCTAGGACACCGATTACAGCTCAATGACCTCCTCATTAAACCAGTGCAGCGAATCATGAAATACCAGTTGCTACTGAAGGTCAGGACCACCCTAGTCCCTGGGGTCAGGACCACCCTAGTCCCTGGGGACAGGACCACCCTAGTCCCTGGGGTCAGGACCACCCTAGTCCCTGGGGACAGGACCACCCTAGTCCCTGGGGACAGGGCCACCCTAGTCCCTGGGGACAGGACCACCCTAGTCCCTGGGGACAGGACAAACCTAGTCCCTGGGGACAGGACCACCCTAGTCCCTGGGGACAGGGCCACCCTAGTCCCTGGGGACAGGACCACCCTAGTCCCTGGGGACAGGACAAACCTAGTCCCTGGGGACAGGACCACCCTAGTCCCTGGGGACAGGGCCACCCTAGTCCCTGGGGACAGAACCACCCTACTCCCTGGGGACAGGACAAACCTAGTCCCTGGGGACAGGACCACCCTAGTCCCTGGGGACAGGACCACCCTAGTCCCTGGGGACAGGGCCACCCTAGTCCCTGGGGACAGTACCACCCTAGTCCCTGGGGACAGGACCACCCTAGTCCCTGGGGACAGGACAAACCTAGTCCCTGGAGACAGGGCCACCCTTGTCCCTGGGGACAGGACCACCCTAGTCCTTGGGGACGGGACCACCCTAGTCCCTGGGAACAGGACCACCCTAATCCCTGGGGACACAGCTGGCTGGGGACAGGCTTTTCCTCGGTCATCTCTAGGGTCTGAGGGCTCCACAGAGCTTTCTTCTTTGTGTCGTAGGATTTTCTAAAGTATTACAGAAGAGCTGGGATGGATACTGAGGAGCTGGAGGTGAGGTCCCCAGGACACCATATCTGTCTCATCCTCTTCATCTTGTGGGTACCACAGTCTCGGGGTGGTTCAGGGATGTCTGGGTTTTAGGGAGAGGCCCCTGGCATGGTGATGTGTGGAAAGGCTCTCTCAAAAGGAGCTTCTGTGCCAGTAATGATTCTGTTTGTCCAACAATGCCTCTCTTCACCTGTATCCCAGCAAGCTGTGGAGGTCATGTGCTTTGTACCGAAGCGATGCAATGATATGATGTCCCTGGGGAGGCTTCGGGGATTTGAGGTATGGGAATGGATCGGGGACACAGCAGTGAACTATCCTTGTGCTCAGGTCTTAGTACTCTGGATCCTTCTGAGTAGTTACCTCCTTGGGAGTGTTGGGGCTGGGGAGGGGAGAGGAGCTGATGCTTTTCAAACTCTTGTTGCGCCTTCTCAGAGGCCATGTCCTTCGGTTCCAGGGAAAACTGACTGCTCAGGGGAAGCTCTTGGGCCAGGACACGTTCTTGGTTACAGAACCTGAAGCTGGAGGTCTGCTTTCTTCCCGGGGTCGGGAGAGGCGTGTCTTCCTGTTTGAGCAAATCATCATCTTCAGTGAGGCCCTGGGAGGAGGAGGCCGAGGTGGCTCTCAGCCTGGCTATGTGTACAAGAACAGCATCAAGGTGGGGCGGGGCATATGGAGGGAGCTGACCCGATGGGGGATGGGGCGAGGTTCTTTGGGCTGGCGAAAGGGCTTGCAGAATCTGAGGGCTGTCTCTCTGTTTGCCAATCGAGGTGAGCTGCCTAGGGCTGGAGAAGAATCTCCAAGGCAACCCTTGCCGTTTTGCGCTGACCTCTAGAGGGCCAGAAGGTGGGATCCAGCGCTATGTTCTGCAGGCTTCAGACCCTGCTGTCAGTCAAGCCTGGATCAAGCAAGTGGCCCAGATCCTGGAAAGCCAGCGTGACTTTCTCAACGGTGAAGCCCCCATCCTCCCTCTAAAGAGACTCCCAAAGCTATTTGACCTCCTGGACCCCTTCCTCTACCACCCAGTCTCCAACCCTTGCTTCTTCTTTGAGGCTGGCTTCTCTCCATTCTCCACCCACCCAGAAACCTTCTAAAGTTCCACGCACCTTACATTGGCCAGATGAGGAGAGCGGGAAATAGGAAGGAAGGAAGGAAGGCAGGGGAAGTGGTCTGTCTCTTCTGTAATACATCTCTGTTCCTTCCCTTGGCCCAGCATTACAGTCACCCATCGAATACCAGAGACGGGAGAGCCAGACTAACAGCCTGGGACGACCAGGAGGGCCTGGGGTAGGGAGCCCTGGGAGAATGCGGCCTGGAGACCTGGCCCAGGTCAGCATGCACACACCCATCAATGGCTCTCTCCCCTCCCTGCTACTTCTGCCCAGAGGGGAGGTGCCCAGAGCACCGTTGCCCCTGGATACACAGGTATGAAGAACAGTTTCCTACTAGAGCAGAAAGGGGAAGGCGTTTGTCCCCGCCCCCACCTTCATCTCCTTTTTCTACCACTATCCTTTTGTGTGATTTTCCTAATTTTCATCCTTAACTTTCTTCTCCTTCATTCTGGGACAAGAGGAGGAAGCCTGACTAGGGTCTTTAGCTGGAGAGACGAGTGAGGGAAGACTGGTAGCCGTGGCTGATCCTCTGACTTGAATCTTTCTTCAGGTTCTCAGTGATACCCCCCAGACTCCTCATGACTGTCCAGCCCTTCCCACTGTGAACACTCCTCCCTGTCAGGCCAGGCTCGCCAAGCTGGATGAAGATGAGTTGTAGCCCCAAAGCCTCGGAGTGCTGTTGGCTCAAGCATGATTCCTCAAGGAATTTGGGGGGAATCCTGGCAATGTGCCAGAATCCATTCTTCCCGGTGTGTGGAGGACGGGCAAGACTGGGAGAGTGATCAACATGGAGGGCGGTACCTATGAAAGGACTCCTTTCTGCTGGAGGAACACAGGATCCGTCAGCTCTACTCCCAGCATGCACCACGACCAACCCCCTCAAATGGAGGATGTGTAGGGGCTTGGAGGGAGGGGGAAGGCAGGGACCAGATAGAAATTATTGGTTTGGGTTGTGATTTTGTTTTTCAAGTTTTCCTGTGAATAAAAGTTTTGCTATATCACCGAGGTTGCTGTCTCGGGAGGGAGGTGGTGGGGCTGCTGTGGGAATGGGTTGGTAAGGTGGCATAGAACAGGTCTGCTGGCTACGGTCATCTGAGGAGAGCCCTGGTGATAAGGAGAGGTAGAAGCTGGATGTGGGGCGCACACCTTTAGTTCCAGCACTCTGGAGGCAGAGGTGGTGGATCTCTGAGTTTGAGGCCAGCCTGGTCTACAGGAGACCCTCCCTCAAAAACAAAAGGAGAAGGCTAGAAGTTAAGAGACCTCTGTCTTTGTCCCTCACCTGTAATCAATTGCAGCATCTCTCAGTCCAGACCTCGGACTTCGGGAAAACACTAGAGTTATTTTAGTGTATTCTCCCTTTATTCAGGCCTTCTGGAGTCTAGATCGACCCTTTGGTTCACACTCCCCCAGAAGGCTCACTGCACTATGGCTCCATACTACTTGCCCCAACAGCTAGATCTAAAAGCACAAAACACCCTGGGTACCTTTCCTCTGAGGCGTCCATGTTCTGCTGAAGAACAAGAGGATGGAGCGGCTCTGGAACCTTCTTTGCCATCTTGAGGGGAAGGGGTAAGGTTTGTGCACGCTGAGTAGGAATGGATTCTTTAAACCACAGTTAAGGTGGAGAGCTGAAGATATCTTCACCCCTCCCCTCTTCTGGCACAGCCTCTGGAACAGGGACAGTCAAGCGTGCAGAGACCCAGCTGACCACCTCTGGGTCCCTATGCATCTGTGTGTCCACTGCGTCCGTCAGTCCCCTGGGCTCAGTCACATGAACTGGGGCTTCCTCAGCAGACAATAGACTACTGGGGTGGGGGTGGGGTGGGGAGATCTGGGAGCCTCCCTATGGGCCCCAAGTCTCCATGGCTGACAATGAGGGGAGGGATCTTTAAGGGGGGGGGACAGGACGTGAGGCTCAGATAAGATTTCTGGGGAACAATAGGAGGAATTGAAGAGGAGAGGCCCACCCTCTTTGGACACCACCCTGGGCTTTGGGGTCAGGGACTGGGGGGAATCACAGAGTGATGGGAATGCCAGGGTGTCTTTGGATGACAACAAACAGCAGACTCCTGGGGCTCGGAACCTTTGTGTCTCTTCAGGGACCACAGGGGTACATGCAGTGGGTGGATGGCCCCTATGGGCCGCTGCGGTATCCAAGCCCATCAGCGCACCAGTGGTAACGGGGTAGCCAAGGCAACAATGGACAGCAGTTTCAACAGCATGCAGCATGCCCTTAGTTTAAACACGGACTTTTGAATGCCTGCTTTGAGAAAGAAACTGAATGTAAGGGACAGGACTACAGGACTTTGGGGCTCCTAACAAAGAAAATAAACTTTTCTTTGTTAGTTCAATATTTCCCCTAAACCAGGCCCGGCCACCCCTATTAGAGGGTAGAGTGTCCTCTGTCCTTGTCCCTGTCCACCATGTACTAGCTAGCTTATAAAACAGTAAAGCCTCTTATACTTTTCTTGGGGCAAGCTTGCCACACAAGGAATGGAATTTGAGTGAGGAATCCCAACCGGCTGTGAATTTTGTGTTCCAGTGGTGGTGGGAGATGCAGAGGCTCAGAAAAAAACCTGTGACCCAAAGGAACCAGCTGTCTTTGCTCAAAGTGCAGATGAAGAAAAAACGCGCTCCCCCCCCCCCCCCGGAAGTGTCGAGGGTCACTGGAAGTGACTGTGGGTCTCTTATCTCCCTGTGGTTCCTCAACACCCACACAGCAGGTCCCCAGGCTCTCAGGCAGTCAGAGGTAGTTAGCTAAGGATGTCTGAGGAAACGCCTACCACAGGGACTTTTCCCACCCAAGCCCGACCCAAGGAGATACTCTAGAGAGTCCTCCCTACAGGTCCGGATTGGACCCTGCTTTCTAGAGGCGGGTTCAGGGCTGATGGAGCAGAGGGTATTTAAAACCAGGAGATGCTGCAGGGGCCAAGGACAAAATGAGTGGACCACTTGTCTCTGGGACCTGCTCAGATCTGGAGGAGGCTTCCGACCTTAAGTCTCCGCTGAGCTCAAGGTTCAGGGAACCTCTCACCCACGCTCGGTTCCAGGAGCTCTTCGGGGGCGCAGAGCAGGAGCCGGAGCTACCAGCCGAGCCCTGCTTACCCTGGCTGTGCAGGCTGCGGAGGCGAGCCAGCGCTTGTTCTGGGCCGGGAGCGTGGCGCGTGCTGTTAGCACGGCTGCCCCCGCTGCGTTGGCTGCCCCAATACCGCTGGCGAGCCTGGCTCCTCGGAGATGCAGTGGCCGGAATAACAGTGGGCGTTGTGCATGTGCCCCAGGGTAAGAGTCCCCAACTCTAGCCTGTTGGGATTCCAAGTTGTGGGGCGCTTCCAGAGAAGGGCCCGGGGAACTGAGAGAGTCCTGCAGTGAGGAGGTGGACTCGTGTCCCTGCAGGTGGGAGGATCAGAGAGTGGGGAACTTGAGATTCAGTTTGGGAAGACTGTGGGACATCATAATTCCCCACCCCCATCCCTCCTCATCTGTGCAATCCTGTGAGACATACTGGACTCTGTTCCACCTCAGAGAATTGGAGAGAGGCACAAAACCTGCCACCCAGGACGTGGGCAAGGATCTGTGACCTTGTCAGCCTCACGACCTCCCACTGAGGCTCATTAACCTCTCCGTTCCCTCAGGTGCCATGATTTATAGCACCTGGTGCCAGTCCAAGAGTGTGGGGAAAGGCCGGGTGGTGGTGGCGGCGGCGCACGCCTTTAATCCCAGCACTTGGGAGGCAGGCGGATTTCTGAGTTCCAGGCCAGCCTGGTCTACAGAGTGAGTTCCAGGACAGTCAGGGCTACACAGAGAAACCCTGTCTCAAAAAAAAAAAAAAAAAAAAAAAAAAAAAAAAAAGTGAGAAAAGGCAGTATCTGGAGGTTGTGCACCCCACCCTCACTTCGCACCCCTGATTCCTTCTACTCCCCCCCCCAGGCATGGCTTTTGCCCTCCTGACCTCGGTGCCCCCGGTGTTCGGACTCTACACTTCTTTCTTCCCCGTCCTCATCTACAGTTTGCTGGGCACTGGGAGACATCTGTCTACTGGTGAGTGACTGCCCACGACTTCTCTTTGGGATGAAAATAGGCAGGGGCTTGAGGTGGTTTTTTCCTCCCTTGAGATAGGGTCTCACTGTATAGTCTTAGCTGGTCTGAAGCTCCCCACACACCAGGTAGTCTCAAACTCAGAGATCTGCCTGCCTCTGCCACCTAAGTGCTGAGATTAAAAGTGTGGGCCAAACACACCTTTGCAAGGCTGTGGAAGCTTTGAGGATTTAGTCCCCTCTGCCTCCTTCCCTCCCCTACTTGCCACCTCTCTTGGGATCCCCAACTGGTTTCCATCCTCTTTGCACAGAACTCTGTCACCTTCCCAGGCTTGCTGGAGTGGGTATAGAGGTGGCATTTTACAAGGATCTCCTTGTCCCCTGTGACATTTGGTTAAAAGGAACAACTTGAAGGGACCTTGACCTTGGAGGGAAAGAGGTGCACAGTAGGCCCACGGTCCAGTGAGAGCATATGGAAGGGGCACTTTTTGCCAGTGGGTACACTCTTTCCCTCCTTGCCCACCGGTTCCTGGCTTCTGCACCAGCCCGTGACCCCGTGACCCCAAGGTCTTGAGTAGGCTCTAAGAGAGCGGATTGGACGCACCTGAGGCTCCAGAACGGTGGGGTCCCGACTGCTGCTCTATCCCAGGCCATAGGACTGCTAATTTCTGCATTTGGCCCATGGCTGCAGGAACTTTCGCAGTACTCAGTCTAATGACCGGCTCTGTTGTCGAGAGGGTGGTCCCTGAACCCCTCCCGGGTAACCTCAGTGGAATCGAAAGAGAGCAATGGGAAGCTCGCAGAGTTGGGGCGGCAGCCGCTGTAGCCTTCGGGAGTGGGGCGCTGCTGGTAAGCGAGGACCCAACCCGGTGAGGACCGTAGGGGATGGATCCACTGAAAAGGACCAGAACAATTGGGCCAGAGGATGGAGGGGAGGGTAAGAACATCCCTGAACTCAGGTTCCGGTCCCGAGTGGCTGGTCTGTTGGAGATTTCGCACCCCCCCGACCCCACCTCCTGCCGCCTTCTCTCCAGCTGGGGATGTTCGTGCTGCAGCTTGGTGTCCTGTCCACCTTTTTATCCGAGCCTGTGGTCAAAGCGCTGACCAGCGGGGCCGCGCTGCACGTGCTGGTGTCGCAGTTGCCAAGCCTCTTGGGATTGTCTCTCCCACGCCACATCGGCTGCTTTTCTCTCTTCAAGGTGAGGGTGGGAAAAGAGGTTTCTAGAAGTCACGGGAAAAGGGCTACTCGATAGGGACGGAGGGTGGGGGTGGGGGTAGTACAGGCAACAGGGAAGAAATGTAAGGGACTATGGCACTGCGTGAGGGCGCTGGGGACGTAGAAGCTTTGACGGCCCCTGGAGAGAGTTTTGCCCGGTCTAGTGGGTTGGCATTGAGTCTCTCGGGGTCAGTTAACGGTGGCACCAGGCCTTTGCTCACTGTTCCTGCTCCAGACACTGGCTGCGGTGCTCGGGGCACTGTCCCAGAGCAGTCCTGCAGAACTGACCATCTCGGCGCTCAGCCTGGCGTTGCTAGTGCCGGTCAAGGAACTAAATGTGCGATTCCGGGACAGGCTACCCACTCCGATCCCAGGAGAAGTTGTCATGGTGAGGGCAGCTCTAGATCCCTGGGCCCTGCTGTATCCCAATCCTTCCCAGCTAGTGGGATCTGGAGGCTGCCGCCCCCTAGTGGAATACTCAGAAATCACAAGCAACAGGGCTCAGCGACGCGTACTTTGCCAACCATCTTTCCAGAGCAGTTGACCCATCCAAAGCCCCCACCTGTATTGCCCCACTTCCCGAATCGAGCTCCAGGGGCCTCTTTCCTCCCTTCCTTCCTTCCCACTGCACGTTTTCTCTCCTCGGGGGGCTCTCACTGTAATTCCTTTCATTGCCCACCTAGATAACTCCTCCTGTGTAAATGAGTGTCACAGCTTGCCACAGGCCACTCAAAAGTGCTCAGACCTAGTCCCGCCTCTCCGCTTAGAATGGCTGACGTGGCTCAAGTGTGTCTTTTGTGTCCATCAATCCCAAAGGACCTCCTCTTAGGTTCTTTGTCTATCTCTCCAGGCAAACACCACCTCTTCCTCCACTGTAGGTGAGTTAGTCTGTGGTCTCACCAGCTGCTACAGTCTTGAGAGCCCCGCCCTCACACTAGGATTCTCTTTCATGTTAAGCCTCTAGTAGCCTCTGCCAAAGCCCCCAGCTCTTTCTAGGCCCTAAGGTGTTACTGTCTTCAGGTGCTTCTGGCAACGGTGCTGTGCTTCACCTCCTCCCTGGACACAAGATACAATGTCCAGGTAGTGGGATTATTGCCTGGAGGGTAAGAGAAAGACTTCTCCCTCCTCTTTCAAGATACCCTTCCCCTCCTTTACCCTGCCCTTTCCTATTTCCTCTGTTTAATTCCCTGAACTCCCCCCCCCATCTTTGTGGCTCTCTCCCTCCGTAGATTTCCCCAACCCCTCCTCCCCGCCCTGGATGAGCTGCCCAGGCTACTGGCCGACTCACTGTCCATCTCATTGGTTACTTTTGCTGTGTCCGCCTCTCTGGCCTCCATCTATGCAGATAAGTACAGCTACACTATTGACCCCAACCAGGTGTGAGTTTTTTGTCAGTGTCATCCCTTTTCAGAATTAACCCCCTAACCTCACTTTCCCATGCCTATGTCTTCCTCACCTTCATCCCATTACGTCCTTCTAGGAACTCCTGGCCCACGGTGTCTCCAACCTCATTTCCTCTCTCTTCTCTTGCTTTCCCAACTCGGCCACACTGGCTACAACCAGCTTATTAGTGGATGCTGGTGGGAACACACAGGTAAGGGTATCCTTGGGTGAGGAGAAAGGATGGGATATTCAGCATGGGTGGCAGAAGACAGTGGGGGAACAGGTGTGTACCCCAATAGCATCTATGTACCCAAGGATGGGATGGGAGAGGGATTGTGAAGAGGAGGGTTTGACAATAATGGAGTTTCACGAGGACCTCCATCGGCCATGGGCACTGACAAAAGCTACAATGCTGTAGATGTGATTAAAAATAAGAACCTTAACAGCTGGATGTCATATTACACACCCAGAGTTATGGAACTAGGAAGACTGACTGAACAGAGGGGTATCTGTGGCTCAAGAAAGGCTGGGGCACATAGAGACTGTCAAAATTGCCATTGCCATGGAGGCGGCTTAGTGGTTACAGCACAAGCATGAGCACAGAGGTTCAATCCTCCAGCTGCATGGGCATGGGGACCTGTCCTGAAGGCAGGGATGTGGCTGGGGTGCCCTGGAGCAAGGGGATTGACTAGGCTAGCCTGTATCAGTGAGCTCTGGGTTCAACTGAGCGACCCTGCCTCGATGAATAAGGTGGACTGTGATGGGGGAGGAGTCCTGGTGTTGACTTCTACAAGAACTGGGACACAGGTGTGTTATCCTAGCATACACTTGTGCCTCTACACACATTCACACACACACACACACACACACACACACACACACACACACACACACACCTATACATGTAGGAGATTTAAAAATGTTGATGTTTCCCATAAGGATCTCAAAACAAACAAACAAACAAACAAACAAGCAAACAAACAAAACCAAAAAGGAAAGAACTATTACACACCACTCCCACCTTAATATTATTTTGTTATTTTGTTGGTGTCCCAAGCAAATGGCTAGCCTGCTTCTCAAAGCATCAGTACCAAAGGACCTTTGTAGATGGAGCTGGGCTACAAGAATAAGGAGGTTGAACTTCACACATCTGGGAGGGGCTGGCAAGTGATAGGCATTTAACTGGGGGAGGGGCTAAGCGTGACTGGCAGAACATCAAGAATGGGGTACGAAGGGCATGTGTCTGTGTGGAAGGAAATTTGGGAGGAGGAAGACTTCTGGGGAGGAGAGAGAGTTTTGAAGAAGATGGGACAGGCTGGCCGGCCAGGGAGAGCAGCTCCTATGCAGGTGGGGGTGGAGGGGAGCCTCCCTCTCTCTCTGTCTTTCCTTCCCTGCAGCTGGCCGGCCTCTTCTCCTGCGCAGTGGTCCTGGCGGTGCTGCTGTGGCTGGGGCCCTTCTTCTACTACCTGCCCCAGGTAGGGAGGAGAAGAGGCGCTCACTCGCTTGAGTGGAACTGGCTGGGTTCCAGAACCTTCGTCCCAACGAAGGCCTGTCTTCTCTGTCCCAAGGCTGTCCTGGCTTGCATCAATATCTCCAGCATGCGCCAGATGTTCCTCCAGATGCGAGAGCTTCCACAGCTATGGCACATCAGCCGTGTGGACTTTGTGAGAAATGGCGCTACATCAGGTTGCCACCCCCCAAGCACCCCCTGGTTCTGCCATGGACCAAAGCGGATCACCCTAAATTATTTAATCTGTGCAATTTCTAACATACAGGCCTCAGACAGACACGGGGGGGGGGGGGGGGAGAGGGGGGAGGAGGAGAGGGTGGGATGGAGTTCACCATGCCTGAGTGTTTGCTTGGAGGTATTTTGGGGTGGTTCTGAAGATTGAACTCAGAACTTCATAAATATTAGAAAAGTTCCCTACCACTGAACTACACCCCCAATCCAGACCCCCAACCCACTCAGGGTCTGATGTTCTATTTGGTGTGTATGCTTAAGTGAGCTCTTCCATCCACCATGCTTCCATTCTCCTGGGTCATCCTTGCTCGTATTCGTCCTTGAACCTGTTTTCCTTCTGGGGAATCCACCTATATCCATGTCCCTCAGGCTGTGTGGATGGTCACGTGGGTGGCTGTCGTGACCCTGAATGTGGACCTGGGCCTGGCTGTGGGTGTGGTCGTCTCTATGATGACAGTGGTCTGCCGAACTCAGAGGTGAGCATAGAGATGGGCACCGTTGAAATGAGGGAAGGGGGATAGATACCCTGGGGTGACTACAGCCAGGTTTGGCAAGGCTGAGAACTCTGACTCCAGCTTCTTCCTTAGGGTGCAGTGCCTGGCACTTGGATTGGCTGAGGGGACGGAGCTCTACAGGCCAATCAGAGAGAGCCATAAGGTGGGTGGGGTGTAGACTAAGAAGGTAGGAGTGATCAGACAGGCCCTTTCTGACAGTCTTATCCTTAGCTCCTCCAGGTTCCAGGTCTGTGTATCCTGAGTTATTCGGCGCCTCTTTACTTTGCAACCCGTGGGCAGTTCCACCGCATCTTGGAGTGGCATCTGGGGCTTGCAGAAAGAATCAAGGTGAGGATTTTGATGGAGGAGGGGTGTGGACCCCCTGGGACTGCGAGGCCGGTGGGTTCTGAGGACGGCACCTGTGGTCTTACTGTTTCTCTATTTACAGCCAGGTAGTGTACCTGACAATGTGAGGTGGGTTGACAGAGATTTGGTCATGAACCATGGAATCGGCTGGCACATCTGCCTCCTCCCATCTCAGGTGCTGAGCCCATCAGAGTGGCGATCCTAGACTTCAGCGGGATTACTTTTGCAGATGCTGCAGGGGCCAGAGAAGTGGTCCAGGTGAGGGAGTGGTCAAACTAAGGAAAAGCTCCCAGTCACCCCAATCGTACCCTTGATTTGGGTTTAACCCCTCCATTTGATTCCTGCAGCTCACCAGACGGTGCCAAGACAATGGGATCTACCTTCTCCTGGCTCAGTGTAATGGTTCGTGGAGTGAAGAATAGAGGGTCGGGAGGTGGGGGGCTGACTGGACACTTGCAGGGTGGATTTGGAGGCCGTGACGCTTTTCCCACACACAGCCTTGGTACTCGAGACCTTGACCCGGGCGGGACTCCTGGATAGCATGACTCCAGAACAACTCTTTGTGAGTGTTCAGGATGCAGCTGCGCATGCGCTGGAGAGGCTGGTAAGGGGGAGGAGCATCAAGAGTGGTAGCCAGGAGGTGGTAGGCTTGGGTACTGAATAGATGAGGAGGGAGGGGAGGGGGATTCGGAGAAGGGCTGAGTAAAATCAAGTGAGAAGTAGGGAGAAGCTACCTAGTAGATTGGAGGGCAGGAGGGCAGGGGCGGGCACAACCTTAATCCCCCAGCACATGGGAGGCGGAGGCAGGAGGATTTCTGTGAGTCTGAGGCCAGCCTGGTCTAGGACGGTCAGAGCGACATAGCGAGACTCTTCCTTAAAAACCAAACCAACCAATCCATCAAGCAAGCAAACAAACAAACAAGCAAACTAGCGAAGTTCAGGAGTCTGGGGCACCCTTTACCAAGGGTGGAGAACTGAGCTAAGGTTCCCAAAGGGGTGATTTGCTCCCAGAACACTGGTGGGTCTCAGAGAATGTGGTACCTAATATTCCTAAACTGCCCACTGCCCACTTTTATTCTCCAGAAACCTGCTGGCCCAAAGGTTTGCACAGTGTGGGTCTGACCACGGTCACTTAGAGTGTGAGAGGCCCCAGCAGTATGCATGAGAGGAAGGCCATGGTCCTTGAACTTTCCCCCAATGCAACCAATAAAATGAAGCTGAGAATATCCGAGGCCCGTGGTGAAATGGGTCTAGGCGTCTACGCGTGGGGCTTTCTGATCCCCCCACAAGCCCCGCCACACCCAAAGTACCACAGAGACACAAGTAAAAATGGCGTTCACCGTGTGTTCACCAGCCCCACACAACTACAGTCACAGTGCTTTCTGCGGGGATATGTTGGAGCCGGTACACACTGGTGCTGGATCCGGAGCTGGGGTGGGTGCATGTCCCTGGGGTTGCAAATTGGGGGTTTCCCTGCCCACCTCGGGAGGGCGTTAGAGTCCTTCTGGGCTCTTTGGCACTTGGAAAGTGAATCTCCCCATTTCCTGCCCCATAGGAATGGGGTTGGGGGAGGACTTGGCACTGGCTGAGGGGGAGGATATGGCTCCATCAGGTCTCTGGTCACTCACAGAAAGGAAGGGTGTCACCAGGACAAGCCCGTGTTACGAATCATTGGTGGAGAGGGTCGGGAAGCCAGGGTGTTCATCCGTGGCGTGCTCAGGGATTAGGGGGCAGTTGCCGGAAATTCCTGGTAGGAACAAGGAGGCAGGCCCAGCCTGACAGTGTGAAGGCCCAAATCAGACGTCACTCGGCGGTCATGCACTGTAGCCGGTGTTTGAAGAAGAGTAGGCGATGTTTGGCCACCTGACTTTGGTCCAGTGATCCTGGGTAACGGTAACGGGCGTAAGTTTCAGCCCCTGGATCCTTTGATGTCCACGGCAGCTTCACCTTTGATGCATGATCTACAACAACATCAGAGCAGGAGCCAACACGAAGGGAACCAAGTCCATCCAGGAAGAATTCTGGGGTGAGAGTGGAGACAGCAATGGTTAAATAAAGTTCCTGAGGGGAAAGAAGGCCAGTTCCTACGCTGAATTGAAATACAGGGCTCGGAGGGCAGCTAAGCAAAAACTATGTTGCTGACGACACTTTAGCTTCTTTCGCTCTGATTTACCCTTGTGTGGAGTTCATTTCAATAAATACCAGTTCACTCCCTCTGAGTAGGGTCTGAACCTGGGGGAGCAGCTGGCAGTAAGGTAAACCTTTGCGGTGGAGGGGAAGTTCAAGGCTGACCAGCACCTGCGCTGTGTAAGTGGGATGTCGGGCAGAAGAAAGTGGAGATTTCAGGTGCAGACCTTGGTCAACCTCTCTAAACTGCTCTAGCGCACCCGCGCAGAGGTGGGTGGGAGGGTTCAGGGGGCAGCATCGCGGCCCGCCCAGAGCTGCGCCTGGTCCTTCCCATTCCTACGCCCTGCCAGGAGGGGGCGCCACTCACCCAGATGTGCCACCCGGTTGAGGCGTGGGTCAAAGCCCACCTGGCGCACTTTGTCTGTGCGCGCCAGGAAGAAGTTGACCACGCCGTCGGTGACCACGCAGCTTGGGAAGCCAACGAGCTCGTGGTGGAAGCCCTGCTTTTGCCGTAGGCAGTTCCCAAGGCCTGGGGCGCCCGGCTCCACACTCAGCAGCTGCCGGTAGGTGGTAGAGTAGCCCGAGATCTCCCGCACCGCGCCCCCTACCTGCGGGAAGCCAGAGGATGCTCCAGCTAAGACCAAGTCCCCGAGAGTAGAGCGCTTTCTTCCCGCGCCCCTGCCCCACCCTCGCCCTATCGCACCTCACAGGACCCACACTACGCCCCAGACTCGTTTCACCCGAGGACGTTCGCTCTCTGGTCTCCCACCCCACATCCGGCTCTCCTCCCCTACCAGGTCCAGGGGCGTCCTCTCTAGCACGTCCACAAGCTTCTCCAGCCGCGTGCGCGCCGTGAAGACAAAGTCGTCGTCCACCCACAGCACGTATTTGGTGGTTACTTGGGACACCGCCAGGTTCCGACCCGCGAACCAACCCTAGGAGAGTTGTATATGGTTGGAGAGTCTGTAGAAACAGGAAACCCCTGACACTATTTCCCTCTCCCCTGAATCAAAAACAGCCTGTGTCCCGCTCTAGACTTTTGAGAGCTTTCCGATGACCGGAAACTAGGTTTTAAAATCCCCGGAGGTTCCCACTCCTCTTCCTAGACATTTTGAGTCCTTTGGGGAAGGGTCTTGTATTTCATTGCTTCGTGCATCCATCCATCCATGCATTTATCCATCCATCCATCGTATTGCTATGGGTATTTAAGCACCATTTCAAGAATGCGGAACGAATAAGATAGGCAGGATTCCTGATCCAGGAGCCCTTGTGATAGGCACACATTTGTTCGAGGCAGATGGTCCTTAATCAGTACCCTGGACGCTGCAGACTGAGGCACGCCCCCTTCCCAGAGTCCTCTGGAGCCCCGGCTCCGCTTCGCGGGCAGCGCACCTTGCCGAAGGGCATGAAATAGTGCTCCACGTGGGGGTCGATAATGCGCTCCGGTTTGTCGCTGTCGTCAGCGATGACTATGGTGACCGTAGGGTAAAAACGTCGGATGCTGGCGATGAGTGCCCGAAGCCGGTCATAACGAAGGAAGGTCTTGGTGGCAATGGTAACCAGTCCGCTGATGTTGTACTGGGCTGAAAGGAAGATGCAGGGGGCAGTGAGGGAGGGGGGAGGCGGGAAAGAGTGAGAAAGAGAAATGGGAAGGCAGCCCCACCCCCACCCCTAGGGACAACCCCCCTCTTTACTTCCCTAATCCCAGGAGCCTCACCTCCTTGGGGTAGGGACGCTGGTGGGTACAGCCGGGGGTTGGGAGGATGTCTTATGCGGATGGTGAAGGCAACTTCATGTCCCTTGGTGGAGAACCGGACTGGGAAGAAAGGACGTGGAATTGGGCCCTTAAGGCTGGAAGAGTCTCCTTTCAGCGGGCCAATATTTACACTCCTAATCTGTGTTGTGCCTTTCCAGACCTTGGTGGGCAAGAACATACAGTTCTGACTTCTGTGGGACGTACACGCTGTTTTGTAGTGTTGGGAATTGAACTTAGAGCCTAACACGTGCTGGCAAACACTCTCCCACCCAGCTGGGACCACCCAGCTCTACTCCCAGCACGGAGGATGACCTTAAACTTCCTGAACCTCCTGCCTCTGCCTAGTGGATCTACAGGTGTCAGGCCCAGCACCTGTGCAGCGCTGGGACCTGAACCCGTGGTCTTGTTCATGGTAGGCAAGCATGCTACCATTGGGCTACAGTTGCCGCCCAGAAACTTAACAGCTTAGGAGGTGGAGCAAAGACAAAGAAATTCTCCCCACCCCTGCCCCTTTTGGTTTCTTGAGTCTGGGTCTTGCTTTGTTTATTGCATATAGCCCAGGCTGGCTCCAGCATTAAGGCAGCTCTCCTACCTGCCTCGGTTTCCTGAGTTCTGGGATTACCTAGATGAGCAGTGCCACGTGGCGCACGCCTTTAATCCCAGCACTTGGGAGGCAGAGGCAGAGGCAGGTGGATTTCTGAGTTCGAGGCCAGCCTGGTCTACAGAGTGAGTTCCAGGACAGCCAGGGCTACACAGAGAAACCCTGTCTCGAAAAGCGCCCCCCCCAAAAAGTTAATCTTAACTGAGCATTTACTACATGCCTAACACGCGCGCGCACGCGCGCATGTACACACACACACACACACACACACACACACACACACACATATATATATATATATATATATATATATATATATATATATATATATGATGACAGGGTCTTGCTATGTAGCCTAGGCTACCCTTAAACTTTAGCTTTCCAAGTACAAAGATTATAGGCATGGACCACTATACTTTGCTCTGTACTGCACAGATTTAAATTTTTCTGTAACTTGGGTTTGGTGGTGTACATCCTGGGACCTGAGAGGTAGAAACCGGAGGAACAGGAGTCAAGCTTGGCTGAATAGTGAGTCTGAGGCCAGCCAGAGCTAAATAAATGAGATGGTTTAAAAAAAAAAAAAAAAGAAAAGAAAATGTGTTCTAAATAGATGAAGCCATTTAATCCTCATGGTAATCTCATTAAATAAATTCCCATTACAGGAAACAAAGCTTAGGCACAGAAAAGTAAGCTGTCCATATTCCACAATGACACAGCTTAGGCCGAGTAAATAAGAAAAGTCTAGTGTTACATACAGTACTGGTATTAAGTAAAACGGAGCCAAGGAACATCGTCTCAAGCAAACAGGAGACATCCGAGCCCACATGCAAACATTAAGAGGGAGCCAGCCATGAAAAAAAATCTTGGGCAAGAACATTCCTGAAAATGTCAGATGCAAAGGCCCTAAGGTAGGAGCAGGCTCAGCAAAGAGTTTTGGAGAAAAGGAGGGAGGGGGAGGGAGCTTGGCAAGGTAAGTGTTGGGCTAGAAACAGCTATGAACAGGTCACTTCCTGGAGCCGTGATGATGAACAGAAGTGGGAACATTCTCCAGCTCTGGTTTCTCCCTGGCCTGTTTTGGCCCCAGATAAACAAAGGCTCCTCTGACTCCTGGCCCTGCTGGCCCACTTGCAACATTCATTGTGTGTCTAGGCTGTTCTGGCCATTGCCTGAGGGCCTCTCACACTGTCATTTGCTCTTCTGGTGCCTTCTGTTCTTTCAGTCTGTCCCTAGCCCTCCGTGGGCCTCCCACCTGTGTCTGCTGTGTTGGCCTGGTAGCTCCGGCTGCTGTAAGTCACCAGTTGCAGCTGCCGGTTGAGTTTATCCAGAACTGGACTGGAGAGGGAGAGATCCGGTTGCCCTTCTCCGGTGAGAGTCACCCCTGTTACTTCCCCTGCCACATCCCAGGTGCCTAGGGAGGCGGTCAGGTTCACCTGGCAGAGGGCGAGAGAGCGCAGCCTCAGATCCCTGACCTCCTGCCTTTTTGACCCTTACATCCCCCGGTGAATCTGTAACCCTCCAAGAATCATCCTCCATGCCCACAGGGTCTCTACTGTTTTCTCTCACCTGATATATCTCCTGAAGAGAAGTTTCCTGCAGACTTAGCCCTAGGAGGAAGAACAGGGAAGCCAGAATTACACAGTCTTGAATTCTTCCTCATTTTTCTCTCCCTGTTCCACCACGTGCCATAAAGAACTTTATGTCTGACTCTCCAGTGGAGGCCTCAGTGGGACTGTATACAACCCCCAGAACTCAAGTGTCTGCTTTTTTAACTCCCTTCCCATCAAAAAGACATTCCTTCCATGGCTTGTCCTGTCTACCTAGCTAGCTATCAAAGAAGGGATCTCTCTCCATCAGCAATTCCTGACAACTTTAGAGTTTCTCTGCCTCCATCTCCTGCCACCTCAACCCGCGTTGTCAGAGATCTCCACCTGCCAGCCTGTAGTTCTGCCACCCTCAGGGCCTGACTCACCCCCAACCCTAGACCTTCCTTCTTTACCTGGCACCAGGATGCTCCTGAGGGGCTGAACCTCCACGCCCTGCAGGGGATACTGTAAGGGGGAGTTGGCAGGGGCTATCAGCAGCTGGTCAGCCAGGGACCGGCTCCTGTAGTGCAGAGGTTGACAAAAGAGTCAGTAGGAGGAGACGAGCTCTTTCTTACCACCGGGTCACTATGACAACACTGGCCCTCCCCGGGTAGAGTCGAATCTTCCTTGCCCACTGGTACCTTGCAAGGAAGGCCTGGTATTCCTGCTCCCTGGCGACAGAAACAGCCTTCAGCTCCTCAGCGTCAAAGGCTTTAGTGAGGTCAGTCGCCCGAACCTGTCTCAGGAACGGCAAGGCAAAGCGCCCTCCCCTGGACTCACAACTGCAGTTGTTCTGAGCCAGCAACCTAAAGGGAGAAGAAGCGGCTTCAGAGTCCAGAAACCTAAGCACCATTTAACTCACAAAACGCACAGCGCCCCACACTTCTATCCCTCAACTCTGCCTACAGACGAAACAGTTTATCCCTTAAATCTGAGCTTTTCACAGGTTCGGAGTAGGGACAATTACTGGGATGTCTACGTAGCCGCCATCCAGGAACCCTTCTGGAATCTCAGGTCTAAATCAAGACAGCAGGCAGTCTCCGGGTGCTCTTTTGCCTGTATATCCTCCCACACCCCAGTGGCGGCGACAAGGTTGAAGACGATAGATTTGCCGCTCCCATGCTCCCCTCCCAACCCCCCTAGTTCAAGCCTCGGTAGTCCTCTCCACCTCCCTGGTAACTGCACCCAACCAGTCAGCAGAAAGCAGCGTCCGAGTCCAGCACTGGAGGAAACAAAAGCTCCTGGCCACCCCTCCAGCAAGCTCTGCGCTGTCGCCGCCACACCGTGGTCCGCACTCACCCTACCACTTGCTCTTTGATCCTGACCGGGATGTGTGCGTAGCGAGGCTCAGGGGCAAGGTCTAGCAGATCGAGCCTCGGGGGGCCTTGTGAGGGCGACCACAATGCCAGAGGGTTCGGGAGACTTGGCGCGTCTCGGGTGCTGGCGTACAGGAGACCCAGCGAGGCGCAGGCGAGCAGCAGAACTAGCGCATAGAGGGCCCGGCGGTCCAGCCGCATCCTGAGATGGGGGAGGGTGAGAGGTGACCAGGCGCTGAGGGAAGGTGAGGGCCTGGACTCTGGACCCCGCCGCCTCCGAGGCTTGCGCAGGTACCCAAGGCCATCCATCTCTGCCCGGCACGGCACGCACCCCTTCCCTCATACTCTCGGCCTCCTTTCTTCGCCTCTCTCTCGCCTTTGAGCTTCCGCATACACCCAAGGCTTGGCGTGGTGGCATGCAGTATCTTGGGTGTGTAGCCCTCGGGGACCCCACCCCCACCCCACGGGCAGCAGCCAGGCCAGGGTGCTGCGGAGGGGCGGCTGTACTGCACCTGGCCGGTCAGGGAAAGCACGGTGTCGCGCCCGCGCTCGCGGGTGCCGGGCCTCGATGACCCTCGGGTGGCCTCGGTGCGCCTCGGGCACGATGCGCGGGGCCCGGAGGACGCCGCTCTTGCCCACACCTCGGCCGCCGGGCGCGCCAGCGCACTGACCTGTCTAACGTTCTAAGGCCGCGGCACGATCGCGGTCCGGGCAATGCCCGGTTCTCCGCCCCGGCCGGGGGGTCCTCATGAGGCCGGCGACGGCCTGATGCGGGTGCTGGGCGGGAGCCCGACAGTGTCGGGGATCCGACTCCTCCCGCCTGCGGACTCCGGGTCTTTGTAGACCTCAGCGCGGGGGTGGTTCTGAACGTTTCCTGCCGGGGTTAACTGAATCGTAAATCCGCCGCGCCCCAGCCCCAGCGACAAAGCCGGGGAGCCCTGGTACCGCGTCGTGCTCGCAGGCAGCAGAGGGCTCAGGCCTCCGCCCGGCTCTCCCACCACAACGCCGCGCCGCTGCCGGGCTGGCTGCGGCACAATCTCGGGCTCTGAGCGAGGATGGAGAGCGCCGCGGCGCCCTCTGGCGGACGCAGAGAAGGTTGCTCAGGCAAGGAGCCCTCCCTGGAAGGTCCCTTTCTTCACATCCCTTCGTCCCCAAACCGCGGTGTCTCAGGAGCCAGTTCCTGGTCCCCGCCATTTCCCCCATTCGTTCACAGTGTAGCCCCAGGAATGGGGATTGGATGCAGTGTGCGGCCTAACCTCATTTCAAGGAACACTTGGATGGGGGGGATGAAATAAATAAAACCAGCCATCCCTAGAGATAAACACTGCCTAACGAGCAACAAAGACGGCCGCCTCCCTTTGACCCTTGGCTCCGAATTCCAGCAATCAACTGAGGCAAGCCGTTACTCAATGGCCTACTTCCCCTAACTGCTTCTTGCTACAGATTTGAAGAGGAGCCGCAGAAAGTGACCAGACGGGCAGTGGTGTCGGTCATAGGTGGTTTGATTACTGACACTGACCAGAATCAAAGTCCTGTGGTTCTCAGAAGGATCAAAATTGAATAGAAAAATGGGTAGAACACGATGAAAAAAAATGTGTCGTGGGGTGGGTGGATAATAGGTACTGTTGAATGAACTGTGTGTGTCTGCTGGGGAAAAGGTGTTCCACCCTTAAACCCAAAGTTTCAGATCAAATGCTAAAAGTAGAATTACAAAAACTTTAAAATAAATCAAGGATTTTTTTTTCTCTTTATAGTCGGAAGAGATCCCCTAAGCATGAGGTGAAGGGAAATATTAGTAAATCTGTCTGTATAAAACACTTAATTGGAGAGATGGTTCAGCAGATAAGAGCACTGGCTGTTCTTCCGAAGGACCTGGGTTCAATTCCCAGTACCCACACGGTAGCTCACAACCGTGATTCCAGTTCCAGGGTGTCTGGATACCCCCTCACAGACCTACATGTAGGTAGGATATCAATGCAAATAGAAATGAATTGATTTACAAAATATTTGACAGACGTCAGGTGTGAGAGCCAAAGTTATGTTTTAATTACTGTGTCCAAGAAAGCTAGGAAACAAAATGGTCTCCGTAACCTGTCAACACCTTGCCCAAGGACAGATACTACCTGGGTAGCTGGGGGCTGTTATCCATATCAGATAGCATGCTTTCACTTTCCTCATCAAGTTTGGTTGACCCAACTGTACTGGATCACGGGGAGGCGAGAGGTATGCAGGCAGAAAGTATGTCAGGAGGTATGTTTGCATCCACCTGACCAAGGCATAAAGTACATAGCCTTGTGGGTTAGCCTTTAGAAACACATGGCCAATGTAGCTGGTGACCATTTTCTAGGAACTCTGGAATGGACTGGCCACAGTCCATCATCCTGGCCTATACTAAAGCTTGCTTCAAATGTGGCTCAAAAATTGTGGCAGTCATCATATTCTTGGCTGGTAGAATCAAAGCAGATGTGGTGCACGCCTGTAATTTTAACACTGTGGAGTCGGGAGCTGGAGAATTAGCAGGTTTGAGTTTGGTCTGGGCTATGTAAGTGAGACCCTGTCAGAAAGACAAGAGTTGGGTTGAGAAATATGGATTAGTGGTTAAGAGCCTTACCCCTTTTCCTAGAGGACCTGAGTTTGAGTTGGTTCATGTTGGGTGGCTCACAACTGCACACTAGGAGATTTGGTGCCCTCTTCTGGTCTCCTCAGGCTCTTACACACATGGCACACATTTATTCAGACAGACACACACACACAAGTGTTGAAGATTAACCTTCAGTGATAGAATGTTATTTTGAGATTTTTCACATATTGTTTTCCTACTCATGGAAATATCTTGTGAAGCACACACATGTGTTCTTCATACATGTGCACACATGTGTCCATGTGTCCGAATAGTTTATTAGGATGTGGTGGTTTGGATGAAGAGGCTTCCCAATCAGCCGAGCTGTTTGAACACTTGGTCTCCAGGTGATGTCACTGTTTGGGGAGGAGGCACCTACTTAGGGGTGGGCTTCGAAAGTTCAGAGCCTCACCACACGTCCAGCCCACTGTCTGCTTGGATTTTGTCAGCTGAGGTGTGATCTCTCTTAGTCTCCCATGTCTTGCCATGTCCCCCACCCCCACCATAATGGGCTCATGTCTATCTGAAACCGCAAACACTAATAATCTTCTTGTTCCTTAAGTTGCCTTTGGTCATGGTATTCTCTCCCAGCAACAGAAAAGTAACAAATACACAGGCTAACCCAGATTCAAGAAGTCATTAAATGTCCCCTTTTGGGCTGTGGAGACAGTTTAGCCAGTAAAAGCACTTGCTACTCAAGTCTAACCACTTGAGTTAGATTCCCATGTGTTCTACACACAAACACATAAATAATAAATAATAAATAAGAAATAAGAAATTCCTTGATCAGTGTGGTTGCAAAGAATTTGTGACAATTTCTAATCCTTCATGATCTCTAATGACCAAAATCTAGTTTTTAAAAACATAGTTTGTGGGGCTAGAGAAATGGTTCATCGGTTAAGAGTACTGACTGCTCTTCCAGGGGTCCTGAGTTCAATTCCCAGCAACCACATGGTGGCTCACAACCATCTGTAATGGGATCCAATGCCCTCTTCTGACGTGTCTGAAGATAGCGACAGTGTACTCACATACATAAAATAAATAAGTGTAAAAAATAAAAATAAAAAATAAAAACATAGTTTGTACTTTTAGTAAGTATTATGTATTTATATTTAGTAATTATATGTATGAAAATACTTTAGCGATATCAAATTACATGCTTCATTGTCTTCTGGCAGTGTCACTGATACACAACCTAATACAGTCATCTATGTTTACTGTGACAAAAATGAGGATTAAAGCAATAAAAGATGCCCTGAGCCTGATGTCACAGGACTGTGATACCAGCTCCTTGGGAGGCTGAAGGAAGAGGGTAGCCTGGGCTACAAAACACTTTGAAGACAACCTCGGCAATGAAGTGAGACCCTGTCTTTAAAATCAAAACTAAGAGGAGACAAGGATGTAGTTCTATGATGGAGCACTTGCTGAGGGAAGAGATGGCCCAGTGGTTAGAGCGCTTATGGCTCCCTGGAGTAGTGGTGCATACCTTTAATCCAAGCACTCAGAAAGCAGAGGCAGGAGCATCTCTGAGTTCAAAAACAAACCAACAAACAGAGTGCTAGTTCTCTTGCAGAGAATCTGAGTTTGGTTCCCCATGTGGTCATCCATGTGGTATTTCTCACAACTGCCTGTAACTACAGATCCAGAGGATTCAGTGTCTTCTTTTGCATGCGTCCATGCCTCACACACAGAGAGAGATGGGTTGTGTACGCACACACCTTCACAATGCACACAGTAATGTTTCCAGTTATGACACCCACCTAACCAGTTGTCATTTTCCTTGTGCCAATGGTAAGTGCCGAGCGTTAGGACACTGTTTGATAACAACCGATGTTCCTGTGGTCAAGGTGCTGCTGTTCCTTCTCTGAATGAAGAAACAGGAATTGCTCAGCTGAGAGGGCAGAATTAAGATTAAAGCCGGACAGCGTCTATTCATGTAACCCGTGCTTGTTTTGGTTTTGTTTTGTTTTGTTTTTTCAAGACAGGGTTTCTCTGTGTAGCCCTGGCTGTCCTGGAACTCACTCTGTAGACCAGGCTGGCCTCAAACTCAGAAATCCGCCTGCCTCTGCCTCTGTCTCCCAAGTGCTGGGATTAAAGACCTGTGCCTCTACTGCCTGGCTGTAACCCATGTATTATACTGCCTCCAAGGAACAGGCTCCACGAGTCAGCTATGAATGCTATCTGAAACAAAACCATATGTTCAGTTAAAACACAAATTTTGGATTTTTTTCCTTGTAACTCAATTTCATGGCTCTCAAATGTGGACTTTACAGAAAACAAGGTGAAAAAAAAAGGTTGGACATATCTCTCAGTGATGAACCCCTCAGCCATAAAAGATAATAATATCAAAGACAATAAAAATCTATATTTTTAATTTCACTATAAAAATACTCTTAGCTGGTGTACTGGTTGTATTCCCAGCTACCCAGCTACTCAAGAGAGTAAGGAGGGTCACCTGAGTCTGAGAGTTTAGAGATAGCCAGGGTAAATATATGCTTAAAAAAAAAAAAAAAAAAAAAAAAAAAAAACTGATCTTGAAGGAGCTGGAAAGATGCCTCAGCTGTTACGATCACTGGCTGATTTTCCAGAGGACCTGGGTTTGGTTCCCAGAACCCTCTTGGCCGTTTATAAGTGTCTATAACTCCAGTCCTGGGAGATCCAGTGCCTTCCTCTGACCTCCTCCTGTGCCAAGCTGCACAGACACACGTGGGCAAATCACTCACACACATAAAACGAACAAAAATTTTTTAAAGGAGGGATTTTGTATTAGAGAAAATATAAGATTCTTATCAAATAAAAAAAGAAAGAGCATAGAGGCTCTGTTGTTGTCATCATTCCTGGAGTGACATTGCTCCTGGACTTCTATGCTATCTAAGAATATTGACGCTTGCAATAATAAAGCCAGGTTAGACATATAGCCCCTTTATAGACAAACTGACTCAAGATTTGGTAGCCACAGAGAGGAAGTATTATTTGAACAAAGATAAATAAAAACACGGATTACAAAGATTGACTTTTTAAGTCTTAGACTTTTTTCTATATGTGATAAATGGTCATAAACAGGCTTTTAAAAAGAGCTCTTAAGTGTGTGTGTGTGTGTGTGTGTGTGTGTGCACGTGCACACACTCACCTTCAAGAGTACCACAACACTAGTGTGGTACTCACAGGACAAGCTGGGAATGTCTGTTTTTCCCCTGCTACTTCTGCGTTCCCAGGATGAACCTCAGGTTGTCAGGCTTGGCAGGAAGTGCTTTTCCTAATGGGCCATCTCATTAGCCTAAGAGGTCTTATTTTACTTAATCTTAGTGCAGAGGTTTGGGTGTGTTTTAGTGTAGTGCTTTGCCTGCCTGTGCATTTGTTCCCACATGTGTGCGTGGTACCTGTAGAGACCAGAAGGTGTCAGATCCCCTGGAACTGAAGTTCCAGACAGTTGTGAGTCACCATGAGGGTGCTGGGAACCCAGTCATCTTTCTAATCTCTACAGACAGTTGAGTCACCATGAAGGTGCTGGGGACCCAGTCATCTTTCTAATCTCTACAGACAGTTGAGTCACCATGAGGGTGCTGGGGACCCAGTCATCTTTCTAATCTCTACAGACAGTATCTTTCTCATAAAGACGAATGAGCTCTTTGGACTCATTTGGGTTTTAGCCAAAGGCTGAGACAAGAAAAGTTAAAGATGAACATAGAATTACAGAAAATAATTAGTTAAAAACCAAGAGTAAACAAGAGGGGCTGGGGAGAAGGTCAGTGGGTGGGGGAACTCGGGGTTGGTTAGTTCCCAGGACCCACTGAGTTATCATTTGTACCTCTAGTTCCAGAGGGTCTGATGCTTTCTTCTGACCTCCTTGGACACCAGCCACGCATGTGGGTGCACACACATATGTGAACGAACACTTATACATATAAAAAATTCTTTAGATGAAGGAGGAGGAGAAGTAGTAAGAAGAGGAGGAGGAGGAGAATGAGGAAGAGAGGGAGGAGGAGGAGGAAGAGGAGGAGGAGGAGTAGCAGCAGCATCAGAAGTAGAAGCAGAGGAGGAAAGGTTGGTCTAGTGATGGCTTGGTGAGTTAAAGGCTCTTACAACCAAACCTGATGACATCAGTTTGATGCCCAGGCCCTACAAAGTAGGGAAAACCAACTCCTGCAAATTGTCCTCTGACTCCCACACAAGTTTGTTCACACACACACACACACACACACACACACAAGCTTGGTGAAACACATTTATACACATACTCAAACACATACACAAGCTTGGTAACACTCATACACACAAACACACACACATACACTCATACACACATACACATACAAGCTTGATAGCATACACACACATACACACTCATACACATGTACACACACATACACACTCATACACATGTACACACACATACACACTCATACACATGTACACACACATACACACTCATACACATGTACACACACATACACACTCATACACATGTACACACACATACACACTCATACACATGTACACACACATACACACTCATACACATGTACACACACATACACACTCATACACATGTACACACACATACACAAGCTTGGTAAAATACACATAACACATACACACACATATACACATATACACATATACACACATATACACACGCACACACGTGCACGCACACAAAAATGTAATTTTAGAAACCTTTAAAAGAATAGCTTTTTAAAATGATGGGAGGTGCTAGGAAGACAGCTAAGTGGGTAAGAGCACTGGCTGATCTTCCAGAGGACCGCCATTCAACTTCCAGCAACCACGTGGCAGGTACGTGTGGGTCTAGGGACTCCAACAACCTCTCTGGCTTCCAAGGACACCAGGCACGTGAGTGGTACACTGACATAACTCAGGCGACATATCCTGAGAAGGCAGCTTCAAGAGGTTTGCACACTCTTGAATATTAGGACAACTTTAGCATAAAAATATTCCATTGTAAGAATGAAATGTGAGTTATTGGAAAACACAAATCTGTTAGCCTAAACTAAACAAGCAAACAGAAATAATTAGGAACTCGGCTGGGTCTGGTGGCAGGGCTAGGTGAATCTTAACTCTGGAAAGGTAGTCAGGGTTATGAGTTGGAAGCCGGTTCGACCTAAGGTGGGGCAGGTAATACGCTCAGTGCTAAAGTCACTTGCTGACAACACTGATAGCCTGGGTCTGATCCCTGTTACCTACATGGTAGAATGGTAGAACTTGTTCTCCTTTCTGAGAAGTTGACCTCTGACCTCCACATGCTTGCCCACATATAAAACAAAAGTACACACCATAAATGTAAAACAAACGTAAAACAGAACAAAATAATTTAACAAGTAGATATTAAGTGCCCATGAGCCATACCCTGGTAATTCATAAAGAAGTGGGAGGGAAAGAAGGGGCCGTTGATAAGTGTGGAGGGAGTAGACAGTTGTAAAGCGACTATAACGAGCCCAGTAAAAACCAGTTACAGCAATCGAGATTGATAAATGGATATTAATTAAAGGAAACGATCCCAGTAAAAACCAGTTACAGCGAGCGAGATCGATAAATGGATATTAATTAAAGGAGAAACCTGATTAAGAGTAGCACCTTTGCATTGTGTGTGTGTGTGTGTGTGTGATGTATTTTTGTGGCATCAAGGATCAAACCCAGGCAAGAACGTCGGGCAAGCACTATATCCCCAGCTGCAGACATTATCCTCTAGAAGGTTCATTAGTTGCAAAATGGAAAATTTCCAGTGCATGACTGTCAGTGCCTTAAGGAGGAACATTACTCGGGAAGGACAGAGGAATACAACACACCTCCACACAGGCTACCCTGACAAAGACATACAGTACAGAATCCTACCTGAGGATAGATACTTAGCTTGATTCTAAGTAGGAAGATAGACACAAACTTAAATGAAGAGGAAGTCAGTGTGTACACTATTTGTGTACAAATGTAAACCAACCTGTATTTTTTTTAAAATGCCAGTCATTTTTTCCAAAGGAAGACAGAAATTTCCAGATTAAAGATGAATAAGGCACGTCTACCAGGACCTACCAACATGGGTTGTGTTTGCACCAAAAACAAGAGGATAGAGGCTCAGGCCGTGATTAACGTTCTGGATGAAGAATAACTACGCTCATTCCAAGCACAGCTTCTCAACACACAGACACTGTCACGAATCTGTTGATGAGACTGTGAGAGGTGTCATCCTCGAGCTGCAGGAGAAAGAGACAGGGGAGGGGCTGGAGGGATGACTGACTAAACACTTGCTGCTCTTCAGTGAACCCTACGTAGGTTCCAGAACCCGTGTTGAGCGGCTCACACCTGCCTGTAACTTCAGTTCCAGGGAATCCTACATCCTCTTCGGGCCTCTGTGGACACCTGAGCATATGTAGTCTATACATAGTCACACACACTCATAACTAAAAGCAACAGTATACCAGGCATGGTGGCACACACCTTGAATCCTAATTCTTGGGAAGCAGAAGCAGGCAAATCTCTGTGAGTTCAAGGTCAGCCCAGTCTACATAGTGAGTTCCAGGCCAACCAACGCTAAATATATAGTGAGACCCTGTCTCTACAAACAAACCACACTAAATAAATTTCAAGATAAGGGGAGAAGGGGAGAGAGAGAGAGAGAGAGAGAGAGAGAGAGAGAGAGAGAGACAGACAGACAGACAATTTATCAAGGCATATTCTGACACTAGCAAACACTGACACTTTTGGAGTTTAGCAGTCTGTCCAAACTACAGACTGCTCAGCAAACAGTTGGGATAAATCTGAAAACAAATGAGTTGTTCAAATTTCTTTTGTAAAAAAAAAAAAATAGTCTTAAGAATCCCTTAACAGCTGGGCGGTGGTGGCGCACGCCTTTAATCTCAGCACTTGGGAGGCAGAGGCAGGCAGATTTCTGAGTTCAAGGCCAGCCTGGTCTACAAAGTAAGTTCCAGGACAGCCAGGAATACACAGAGAAACCCTGTCTTGAAAAACAAAAAAACAAAAAAACAAACAAACAAACAAACAAAAAAAAAATCCCTTAACAACAAGGGAGGGGGGTGTTATACTAGAGATGTGATGTGATCGTAAACTTAATGTGATCTTAGATTAAATCCTGGCTTTCAGTCAGCAACATGGCCTGTATCGAAAACTTTGAGGGCAGCTCACAGGAGTAAGGAGTAAGGAGTAAACAGGAGTAAGGAAGTTAGATTAGTAAAAGTTAATGTTTAATTTGGTTAAAAGATAATTGTTAAAAGGTAAATATTAAGTTTCGTAAAGTTGATAACTGGTATCTAAGAAACTCCTTGTTCTTAAAGGTGCACTCTAAAATGTGAAACATCAAGGAGACATACTGCACACAGCCTGCTCTCAAAGTGTTCCGAAAAGTGCTGGAGAGATGGCTCAGCAGTTCAGAGCACTGGGCTCTTCTAAAGGATCTGGGTTCTGCTAAGGCCTAGGTAACTGTTACCTGGCTAGTTTGTCATTTTGTGCTTTTACTCGCTGTATAAGGAAGGTTTCTCCTATTTTGTTTCTGCAGGGACTAGGACACTTTTTCCTGCCCAAGTTGATCTCATAGTCTGTTATGTTCTGTGCCCTTGGAAACCACTCACGATAGAAGTCAGTAGAACTGCTTTGTATAGTTACCCACAATAAGCTTGGACCTGAACAAACCACCCAGCAGGACTTCCTGCACCTGTGTACAAGCTTTTATGGCATTTGCTTTTATAAGCTGCCCCTGGGATGGACACCAACATAAGAGAGACATCTGCACAGATATAAGACGCTATTTGGAGTAAAACTTCCATTTTGAATAGGGGTCGAGCAAAGTTTAAGTTCCCAGGGAACTGACATCCTACTTGGAAGAAAGACATGTATGTGGGTACCTGACATACATGTTGGCAAGTTAAAACATGAATGTTGAGCCAGGCAGCGCACGCCTTTAATTCCAGCACTTGGGAAGCAGAGGCAGAAGGATTTCTGAGTTTGAGGCCAGCCTGGTCTACAGGATAAAGGTGTGATGTAATTTCTGAACCCCAACAGGTTCAATTCCCAGAACCCATGTGGTGGGTGAGTGGTTGTTCTCAGTAATTCAGATGAATTTAGGTGGCTTTCTTGAGTGGATTTTGAAAAAAGCAAAGTCTTATCAGTTGACTCTTCTTCTTCTTCTTCTTCTTCTTCTTCTTCTTCTTCTTCTTCTTCTTCTTCTTCTTCTTCTTTTATTTTATTTTTTACATTTATTTATTTTATGTATATGAGTACTGTAGCTGTCTTCAGACACACCAGAAGAGGGCATCGGATCCCGTTACAGATGGTTGTGAGCCATCATGTGGTTGCTGGGAATTGAACTCAGGACCTCTGGAAGAGCAGTCAGTGATCTTAACTGCTGAGCCATCTCTCCAGCCCTCCTCCTCCTCCTCCTTCTCTTCCTCCTCCTTCTCTTCCTTTGTCTTCTTTGTCTTCTTTTTCTTCCTCTTCCTCTTTTTCTTCCTCCTCTTCCTCCACCTCCTCCTCTTCTTCTCCTTCTCCTCCTTCTTCTTCTTTTCCAGCACCACACAAACTAGGCAAGCATTCTATTGAGCTATACTGTGACGGCAGACGGTCATCCATCTTGTGTCTTTGCTGAGTGGCAGGCACCATGAAGGAAGAGCTGCAGTGGACAAGTGAGCTTCCTAGAGCCGGCCCACCACCTTGCTCAGCTGCAATGGGTACACTCTGGAAATGCATGGCCTAAGAGACTTCATCCCAGGATTGCTTCTTGCTACTGACGTACTTTCTCATGCTTGTCATCCCCATAGTCCTTATTGACTTGGCTTGGCATGAGCGGACACCAGGAGACCCTCACTGCCTACAGCCCGGTGTGATTACTTCCTAGGTGATAGCCTACTCTGTTGGGCAAGGTTTCTGCAGATCAACATGAAGATGGGCGTTATTGAGTTAACACTGTCTAGATGAATTAATGATTTTATGGGATTCTCGATCTGATTTAAGTACTTTTAGGAAGTTAGCTTGATTTAAATAATTTTGGGAAGCTAGGGTAGTTGATCGAAAGTTTAAAGTTAGAATCAAGAACAGAATGTATCAATTTCTGCATAAGTCAGAGAAAAGTGCACAGTAAACTTTCCCGCATTACAAGCACAGAATTGTAGTAGCAAAAAAAAAAAAAAAAAAAAAAAAAAAAAAAAAAAAAAAAAAAAAAAAGTAAGCTTGGGGTAAGTTAATGATCAGTGAGAACATTCCGTCTGGCTGGGCCTGAGTTCCTGGTCTTGTGATCTAGGAATGTGGCAACAGATTTTCAGTGTGCACCATGAAATAGGAAGGTTATCAATAAAGAGTAAACAACTCTATTATGAATTTTTTTTTTTTTTTTTTTTTTTTTTTTTTGGTTTTTCGAGACAGGGTTTCTCTGTGTAGCCCTGGCTGTCCTGGAACTCACTCTGTAGACCAGGCTGGCCTTGAAATCAGAAATCCACCTGCCTCTGCTTCCCAAGTGCTGGGATTAAAGGCATGCGCCACCACTGCCCGGTTCTATTATGAATTCTTATAAACAGATGAATTCTACTATCTGTTCTTATGAACAGAAGACAGATGGTTAGCCGGTTTAGCTGATCAAGACTTCAAAAATAAGATGCAAGACAGATGACCTGCTCCTTAGTAAGTACAGATTGTGGAGAAATTTGCTACTAAAGACTTGGCCTGCTCAAACTTTGTTACTATATAACAAAAGACTGGCTGCTTTGGGGTTACAGGGAGCCTGTGGGAAATGTCGAGTTAGATATAAATGTCAAAAGAATACATAATCCATAATCCGGTTGTAATTTCCTTTTGTGTAATGATTTTAATCTGTTTTTTAATAATATGTCTTTGTGGTGATTGTTCTTAGGAAATGTGTAACTTGTGGCTATAGGGTCATTTTCTTTTTCTGTAGAAAATGTTGTCTTAGGGGGAATAAAGGGGGGGCGGCGGCGGGGGAAGTGCTGGACCTTGCTTTTGCTTCATCCACTGTGTGTTTGTGTGGGGGTTGATTTCCCCTCTTTCTTTTCTCTCATCACTGGCTGCCATAGGTAGCCATGTCAGTCACTATCTGACTCCTGTCAGCTGCTATAAGCACTGACCCTTATTGTTGACACCACCCCACACTGTCTGACTCAGTTTACCCTGTGGTCTTGAAGCTGGCCTTTCACAGCTGAGGCCATTTTGACTACAGAATTTGATCTCCTTGTTAGGAAGCCCTGTGGGAAATTACCCGAGTCTATTCTAGGACTCTGAAGTCAGCTCAGGCTAAATACTTCTCTTAGCTTCTGTTAAACTGCTGGCTCCCACAGGACCTCCCCTGCAGCTGCTAAGTGATACACTAGGATGTGGTTTTCACCTTTGAAAAACCCTTAAACACTCTGTGCTCCACTTGGGTCCTGAATAACTGAGAGGAGTCCTATCAGGCTGGAATAAAGACTTTCAATTGTCTATAAACGGTGTCTGCCTGGTCATCTCTGGTGGGCTTCCTGTAACAACATCCCTTGTGACCCTGCCTCCCTTGTGACCCTGCCTCCATTAGAGTGTTTTACTAAAGGCTATCCTCCTGCCTTAGCCTTCTGGAATAATTACAGGTCTTGCTCCATCACACTTGTGTGCTAGAAGTTCCAACCATCATACAGCTGCAGGCCTATGTCAATTGCTCTCAGTTCCAGCTGCCACAGGCCTTCCCACCTCATGTGCGTGCGTGCCTCTAGGGTAACTGCCTGCCTGCCTCACCTCTGTCCTGAGCGTGAAAACAAGGGAGGCCATCTTGCACAAGGACTCTATACCACACAGGCTATACTCACAGGCACACACACACTATACTCACTGAGGACCTGAGTCCACGGTGCCTTCTTGGTTCCCTTAGACCAGAGGTTCTCAATCTATGTGTGACCCTTGGAGGAGGGGTTCGGATGACCCTTTCACAGGGGTCATCTAAGACCACGGGGAAGCACAGACATTTACATTCTGGTTCATAACAGTAGCAACATTACAGATATGAAGTAGCAGCAGAAATAATGTTATGGTTAGGAGTCACCACATACGAGGAACTATATTAAAGGGTCAAAGCATTAGGAAGGTTGAGGACCCGTCCCTTAGACCTGGGAAACCTCAGCCTTGGACCCACCCTGCCCTCACAAAGCCTGTGTTACCTGCCTCAGGCTCCTGTAACCAGCAGGTTACAAATGAGTTCAGCCTGTTAGAGCAACCAGGATCACCTTCCCAGGAATGGTGCCGCCCACAAAAGGCTGGGCCCTCCAATGTCAATCATTAATTAAGAAAATGTTTCACAGGTTCGGCAACAGGCCAATTATATGGAGGCGATTCCTCAACATCAATGAAACAAAACAAAAACAAGACAAATCTAAGCAGAACAGTGTCTTAAAGTAAGCAAGCTCTCACTATGGAGGTATTTCACCAACTTGACCAGATTTTGTCTTAGTTTTGTTTGTTTTTTTTAAACAGCTTCAGTGAGTGAATTGTTTATTTATCTACTCATCTATTTTCTATTCTGATTTCTTCCTCAGAGAGTTTGTTACTGGCATATAGAAGATCCAGTTACTCTCTTTTGTGTGCTGATCATGTGTCTGCTACTTTCCTGGAAATATTTGTCAGCGTCTAAGAGTTTCTGGCGGAGCTTTTAGGGACTTTTAGTATACAGTTGCGCTGTCTGCACAGAGGACGGTTTGGTTCCCCTTTTCCTATTTGCATCACTTCTTTTTATTTTGCTAGGCTTATCTAGATAAGATCTTGGCCACTATATTGGACAAGGGTGGACAGGCTGGAAACCCTGTTGTGTCCCGGATTTCAGAGGAATCCCTTTCAGGTTCTCCGCATTTAGTATAAGCCTAAAGGTTTGTTTCCTAGTCTCTTCAAAGTTGTTTATTTAGACACAAGGGAAGCTGACCTCTGTTAAAGGTCTCCTGCATTGTCTCAGGTGATGGCCTGATCTTGTTGTCTGGTCTCACATGCTTGTTTACACTTGTTGATTTGTGAACACTCAACTAAGCTTAAATCCTTGGAATGAAACCAAATTGGTCGTAGGGTTCGATGTTTTCCCTTTTATTTTTTTTTTCAACAAGTTTACCACATTTTATTTCTTTATCACACACATGCATACATGAGTGAGTGCGTGCTTGTGTCTGTCTGTCCGTCTGTCTGTATGGTATATGTATGTGTATGTACATGTGCCATAGTGCTTATGTGAGGATTTAGAGACCAACTTTCTGGAGTCAGACCTCTCTTTCCACTGTGTGGATCCTGCGAACCTAATTCTGGTTGTCAGGCTAGGTAGTAAGTCCCTTTACCTGCTAAGTCCTCTTGTCATCTCTCACCATCTTTGAAAAGATTTTTTTTAGATTTACTGATGTTATATGTTTTACCTTCAAGTATGTACATGCACCACATGTGTGCCTAGTGACCTCAGAAGGCACCAGATCTCCTGGGACTGGAGTTATGGGAGGTTGTGATCCATCCTGTGGTGTGAACCTGCACCGTCTTACAAGGGGAATTAAATGCTCTTAACCAAGCTGGGCAGTGGTGGCGCACGCCTTTAATCCCAGCACTTGGGAGGCAGAGGCAGGCGGATTTCTGAGTTCATAGGCCAGCCTGGTCTACAGAGTGAGTTCCAGGACAGCCAGGGCTACACAGAGAAACCCTGTCTCAAAAAAAAAAAAAAAAAAAAAGTGCTCTTAACCAGTGAGCTGTTTTCCCAGTCCTGGATCTTGTCTCCTCAGTGTGTTCTTTAGCCCTCTCTCTTTTAAACGCTACTTCTTCGGTGTGCACCTAGAGTGCCAGGTTCTTCACGACATTTTCTTTACATGTTAGCCCCAGCCCATCTGCTTCTACATTAAGGTATTTTTTTGAAATTTTTTTTGAATGTTTTTTTGAATTTTTTTTTTTTTTTGAAAATTTGATTGAGATTTTGTTGTTGCTGTATCCAAGGAAGTTGGACTATAATTTCCTTTCCTTGTTTTCTCTTCTGATTTGGGTCCCAGGGAAACGCCGTCTTCCTACGTGCATTTGCAGTTGTTCTCCATGTTCCTGTCTTGTGGACCAGCTCCAACAACGTCAGTGTTTACTTCTCTGTGCTTACCTCTTGTGATGGTTTGGATATGCTTGGCCCAGAGAGTGGCACTATTAGAAGGTGTGGCCTTGGGAGCTGGAGCGATGGCTCAGTGGTTAAGAGCACTGACTGCTCTTCCAGAGGTCCTGAGTTCAATTCCCAGCAACCACATGGTGACTCACAACCATCTGTAATGGGATCTGATGCCCTCTTCTGGTGTGTCACATACATAAAATAAATAAGGAGAAGGAGGAAGAGGAAGAGGAGTGGTGGCCTTGTTGGAGTAGGTGTGTCACTGTGGGTGTGGGCTTTAAGACCCTCACCTGGAAGCCAATATTCTGCTAGCCAACTTCAGATGAAGATGGAGAACTCTCAGCTCCTCCTGCACCATCCCTGCCTGGATGCTGCCATGTTCTTGCCTTGATGATAATGGACTGAACCTCTGAACCTGTAAGCCAGCCCCAAGCCAGCCCCAATTAAATGATGTCCTTAAAAGAGATGCCTTGGTCATGGTATCTGTTCACAACAGTAAAACCCTAAGCCTTTTGTTTTCTTTCTTTCTTTCTTTGTTTCTTTCTTTCTTTCTTTCTTTCTTTTTCTTTTTTTTTTTTTTTTTTGTGGTTTGGTTTTTGGGACAAGATTTTTCTCTGTAGCCTTATCCGTCACTCTGTAGACCACTCTGACCTCTGCCTCCCAAGTGCTGGGCGTGCATGCGTGCGTGTACACACGCATGTGTTTGTGTGTGTGTGTTATCTGATGGTACATGCTCCTCAAAGCCCTCCTCTCTCAGAATGAACACACTCTAAGATAATCTGACCTTCCGTATAACCTTGCCTATGCCATGGCTCCTGCCTAGTGAGCTGTTACGGTTTCGGGGCTCACACCTCCATCTGTGCAGCCACGAGGAACCATGACCTTAAATGTCACTGAGCTTTAAGTAAGTAACTTGTTAAAAGGCATGTTCTAAGGTAGCAGCTGTGAGCCAGGGTGGAGATGAGCTCTGAGTTCGGGTGTTGCGCGTGCCTCCCGTGTCCCCTTTTCACCCGTGGAAGAGAAACACGAGAGGCAGAATTCGGGTAGTTACCACAGCGAGGGTTTAATCTTGTATCAGCAGACGTGAAAGACGCGAAAGGGCCAAAGACAGGAAGAGGCACAGCTTAAATACACCCTAGAGTGACGTGTTCACTTCTGATTGGCTGTTCACTCATCACCCCGGGATGGGCAGTGACTTTTGGCGCCTGCACAGTTAATTGTTTACTAGTGGAGGACACGATGTCCGAGCCATCTTGGAATGGTGGATTATACCACCGCTAACAGCGGCTTCCTACATTGGGGTCAGGGTTGTATCCTGTTTTGGTTTTTCTAGGGTGAGAAGTCAAACTCTAGAGTCAAACCCAGTTTCTCCTACCACAAGTTACGCAATCGAGCTTTCTGCATCTGGAGAAATGGCAGAGAGCAGCACATCCCAAGCGCAGCAGGTGAGCCTTCATCTGGGAAACTCACCACAAGGAAGAAAGAATTATCTCTTAGGATAAGAACTCAAGGTCCCTGTGAGTTTGAAGACAGACTTGTCTATAGTTAGTTCCAGGATATCAAAGACTAGACAAATAAACCCAGTCTCAAACAAATAAACAAAAACAAAAAACCAAAAACAAACCAAATTAACCAACCAACCACCACCACCACCACCAAATCCACCAACACACTTCACACTTCTGGCAGAAGTATTCACCCTTCACAGTACTCTTGGTTGGCGTACTGTTGCAACCCAGTGTATGTGTGCACAGGGTATGTGTGCACAGGGTATGTGTCCATGGGTATGTGTGCACAGGGTATGTGTGCACAGGGTATGTGTGCACAGGGTATGTGTGCACAGGGTATGTGTGCACAGGGTATGTGTGCACAGGGCATGTGTCCATGGGTATGTGTGTACAAGGTATGTGCACACAGGGTATGTGTGCACAGGGTATGTATGCACAGGGTATGTGCGCACAGGGCATGTGTGCACAGGGTATATGAATGTATTTATTTTCCAAAAACAAGGGTAGCCTGAAATTACTTCAAGTTTTCCATCTATCAAAGAGTGAGCCCCTGAGAGCTGGTGAGACCTACCCGCCAGCAACCCTTCACTCCTCAGCTGGCTAAAAACCTGTCATATCTTCTTGGTTTAATCTTGGTAGGTTAAACCTTGTGTGTCTAGAAATTTATTTATTTCATCTAAGTTTTCCAGTTATTTGAAATATAATTGTTGCCGGGTGGTGGTGGCGCACGCCTTTAATCCAAGCACTTGGGAGGCAGAGGCAGGTGGATTTCTGAGTTCAAGGCTAGCCTGGTCTACAGAGTGAGTTCCAGGACAGCCAGGGCTATACAGAGAAACCCTGTCTCGAAAAAAAAAAAAAAAAAAAAAAAAAAAAAGAAAGAAAGAAAGAAAGAAAGAAAGAAAGAAAGAAATATAATTGTTTAATAATTTTTAAGTAGTCAAGATTCTTTATGTTCTAGTAGGATTTGTGGTAACATCTCTTGGTTGTTTTTAAAAAAACAAAATCCCAAACGTTAGATTTTTCCAAATGAAGACTCAGGGGCCAGATGCTATGGTGAAAGCCTCCCACTGACGTCCCAGAAGAAAAAGGCCTTTTCTTTTCTGTGCTGTCTACCTCCTATGCTCACTCCCTGGCAACTGGTTGCTTGTTCTGCCTCCTGACCTAACATTGATTTTATTTAATCCTGTTTGTTTTGTTTCAGACATGGCCAAGGGACTGAGCTGCATATCTTACATACCAAAGCTGACCTGGCCTCTATGTTCTCCCAGCATCCCTCAGTCCCTACCTGGCACACCTTGAACTTTCTGGGCTGCTCTCCCCCCAGAGGTTCTTCCCCTATTTAATCCAGGCATTTCGGTCTCTTCCCCCTCTCCTTCTCTCTCTTTGTTGTTTCTTCTTCTCCTCCTCCTCCTCCTCTTCCTCTCCCCAATCTCTTCAAAAGCACCTTTTCTCTTTTTCTCTGCCCCCCTGCCCTCTTTCCATGGTGACTTTCCTGGTCCTTGGGGTCATCGAACTCACTCAAGAACACCTTTGCAATAAACCTGCATTTAATATCATCTAATCTGGCTTGAACTGGTTCATTTCGCCCACAGAGACATAATTTATCATTGTTTACAGAAAACTCTTCGGATTAAAAGTGTGTGCTCGAGGACTGAGTTGATCCCCAGGCTCCATACATACAGGTAAGTGTTCTTCCAACTGCATTACACCCCCAGATCCTGGATCTAATTTTTAAACCCAGTCAATTAGTCCACATGTCTTTATTGTAAGTTGAAGACACTTATATTTATAGTAATTGTCAAGAGATTTTTACTAACCTCTGTGGTTGGCTGGTTGGCTGGTTGCTGCCCTTTACTTTCTCCCCTAGGTAATTTCACCCCCCTCCCCCCCCCCATGTTTTTATAGAGGGTTTGCTGTGTTCTGTTGCAGGACAGAGACTCTTTGTTCCTCTGTGCATATCTTCTGCCTGCTGACTCAAGGGTTGCCTTAGTTTGACTTGAAGTGTCTTTGTTTCTCCGTCAAATTTAAAGGGTAGCTGACTGGATATAGTGGTCTCAGCTGGAGGTTACTCACTTTCAAGACTCCATAATTGCCCATTTCCTGGCATTCCGTGATGCTGCTGCGACATTTGAAGTGTCCTTGTTGTGAGTAGCTCTGGTACACACAGAACCAGTGGGTAATGTAACAGGCCCTCAGACTTTAGTAGCGACCTTGAGAGCAAGGTCCTTGGTTCTGGGAAAGTCTCTAGACTTGGTTATCTTGCTTTTCGGCTTCTGTTGTTCTGCTCCTGACTTCTTGTTAACTGAAGTGTATCAACAAGGACACTGTTTTTGTGCTTAAAGTTCACCCTGAGAAAGGTTTGGAGCTACAAGATTAGCACACTTAGAGATTTTTCTAGAACCATGGGCCATGTTTTCAAGGACTCTACTAAAGTCTGGGGTGGGGGGTTACATTTCCCACTGGTTCTGTAGCCGGAGTAAGATCATGATCATCTAGGGGCAAAAGGTTATATTGTGTTTTTAGCATTAGGAGTTTAACAGAATTTATACTCTGTTTTACAGATAGGTGGGCAGCTGAGAAAGCAGGGTCCTATAGGATCTAGGAGCAAAAGGATGAATGGACCAGTCAACCAACAGGACGAGGAGAACAAACATTAGTATCAGTTGCCGGATTCTTGACATTCTTTATTTTTTTGAAGATTATTTTTGACTATGGCTAATTTTTAAAAATCATCCCTGAATGCTTGGCCTAGAAGCAACAAAGTTTCTCCTAGTGCCATACGGAGCCCTCCTTGTCTCATAAAGAAGAGATTCAGTCCACTTGATTCAGAAGAACAGCCTTGGCTGAGGAATCTACTGGACTTCCAGGCGGGAAGCAGACTGTTCCAGGTGGCCCGGGTCTACGTGTACTTGGCATGAGTTTCTTAAAAGTTTTTATCCCCCGTGACAAGGACTGAAGTTCCAACTACAGCAGAGCCCACGGCGCCTGCTCCCACCAACTCAGTGGGTCACTCATGTTGGAGGACACGGAGGACTGGATTCTCCTCCAATACAAATAATTCAGAAGGCACACACTTGGTTAAGCCACAGTGAGGGCAAGCCAGGTAGCCTCAGGGCCCGGAGATACATTTGACTGACATGCCTGGAATTAACCTGCTGTGCAAACTGCATGGGGGGAACTACTTAGGAGGCATCTTGGTGACATTAAACAGGCACCCTTCCCCTGGAGGTCCCCCTGGGTAAGTTCAGGTTGGTCCCATTTACAGCAGTTAAGATTAGAAGTGAAGGGTGGCCGGAACGAGGCAAGGTTCTGTGCACACCGGGCTGTGGCCCAGCCGGGCTGTGGTCATGGAACTCAGCCGACTACCTCCACGAGAAGCTGCAGCAGGACCTGGAGGCAGAGCATGTGGCGGTGGAGGACATGAACTCTGAACTGTTGCACGACCAGCTTCCGAGTCCTGGTGGTGTCCTAAGTTCGAAGGAAAGCCACTGCTTCCGATATACTGGCTGGTGAACGAGTGCTTAACAGAAGAGCTCCCGCGCCTTTGAGCCGAAAACTCAACCCCAGAGCAGTGGACCCGACAGGGGCGGGAATGATGGACCCAGACCAGAACAGGCATTAAAATTTAAACCTGGGGGAAAAAAAAGATTAGAAGTGAAGCTTATTCCTTGATAAGTTCCATCCCAAACATAATATGGCGGCTTGGGGCCCAGCAGCCCTGACCCAGCACTGAGGGCCTGGCTTATGCTGCTTCCTGGACCTTTATCTTTGAGGTTACCAAAGGAATTCTTAGGAACTTGGAGTTTTACATCCTTGCCATCTTAAGGGGTTCATATTCCAGGGGATTCCAAGATTGGTCAATTTGGGCCAACAGATTAGATGGCTCTCGGTGAGCATTTCTTTTGCCTGGATAGTGAATCTGTTGCCTATGTCTGGACTAACCAGGTATGATCGGACTCCTTAGGTTCTATCCGTTTTCTGATTGTGATTTTTGGCTTTCTATCGGCCCTAACCTGTATGGATGTCGGATTGCATTGTCTGTGACCGAGGGTAGGTACTGTGAAGGAATCCCTGTGTCCTCAGGAGAGCTGATTCATAACCCTGTTGGACAGGGTGATTTTTGCTTCTGGTAGTTTGCAGACCTGACTGCCAGGCAAGCACAGTATTGGATAGGTTGGCACCCCAGGGGCATGCTCGTCCCCAGGAGCCACTGGATGGAATATTTTACAGAAATCTACCTGGAAGGCGTTTCAGTGAACTGGTTACCTATGAGCTCCCTGGTTTCCGTTTGCCTTAAAACGCACTTCCAAAGTCCGGGCTTTATGAGGTTTGTTTCCACGGGGAGATTAAAAAGACAAAATAGGAAAACCATAATTCTAAGGCACACATCAGTCTTATCTTTAGAGACCTGGTGATGAGCCATCTGCCTTCATCACCTGGGTGTGCTGAGTCCTCTTGTTTGGGTGGGACTTTTCTTTACCAGGAACTTGTGGGCAGGTTCAGACCCAGGCAAGGAAGGGCTCAGACTCTTGAATCATCCGATTAATAATCAATCCACTGGCTCGGTTGCATGGAGAGAACAGTTAGGGACTTTTATCTTATGGGCTTTTTGATATGGGATGCGTCCGTTCCTTAGAAGCAGGCAAAGGGTAGAAGATTGAACCCGTTTTTGCCTGTCTCAGGGGGCATAGTTAAAGGTTTTTTTTTTCCCCTTAACTTTATTTCTCCTTTTTATCTGTCTTGAGCTTTGCATCCATGGGCAAAATGTATTTTTTTTTAAATCAACATTTAGGACTTTTGTCAGATTTAGGGAAACTTTGACCTTGAAGGCTGAGCTATTGTCAAACCCCAGAGGGAGGTGTTCTCAAACCCAAATCTGGGAATACTATCTGGGTTTGAGCAGCTCAGCAGTTTTAACTGCCCCCAGTTGGGTGGTCTGGTGGGGTTTGGTGACCATCTGTCTTCTGATAATGGCGGGGAGTATGGGTCTCTTGTCTGTCAAGAACATTCCATCCTGTTTGGCATCTTTCTTCTTGGCTACTTAGTTTCTTTTTTCTTTCTTTCTTTCTTTCTTTCTGTTTGTTTGTTTGTTTTTTTGTTTTGTTTTTGTTTTCCGAGACAGGGTTTCTCTGTCCTGGCTGTCCTGGAACTCACTCTGTAGACCAGGCTGGCCTCGAACTCAGAAATCCGCCTGCCTCTGCCTCCCAAGTGCTGGGATTAAAGGCCACCACTGCCCGGCGGCTACTTAATTTCTTTGTGTAATCTCTGGAACAATTCCAGCTCAGGCAGTGAACATGTATCTGGAGAGGGTCTGTGGGTTCTGGGGCTGCCTTCTCTATGTCCTGTTCCCTCATGCCTATGGGAATTCTCTTTTTTTGATATATTTTTTTTTTCTGGTTGGGGTAAGGAGATACCCATTGCAGCAGCATGGAGTCACACCCTGTTGTGTGCCCCATCTGGTTGTGAAAACATCTTTTGTAAAACACCTGAATGATCTTGGAGAAACATCTGGTTTTGAAGGTTTACCCTCTGGTATCCTCCATGGCTGATGGGGAATCTACCTGTTCTTTAGAACCCAGTGGGTGGGTTCTATAAAATATACCTCAAAATCAAAGGAACCTATCACTCAGGTCTGGTATTATCTCTCAGTCTGATGTAAGTAATACAGCATAGCCTAAGATAGTACACATGGGGCAGAAGAAGTAGCTGAGGCAAGGTGCCCCCAAATAACAAAGAAAGGAACAGAACAGAGAGAGTAACTTCCTTGTCTCCTCACAAGAAAGAGGAATTCATATCTCACCACCACAAGAAGAGGAAGAATCCATCTGTAACCAGAAAGATCAAAGATATCACTGGATCATCTTACCCATCCCCCCAGCTTCACCATGCTGCAATGGCTACACTGTTGCAGGGCCTTGTTGCCTTCCGGGGCTAGAGCAGGACACGGGGCATTTGGGTTTATTACAATCATTTAATCCCAAGGGTCACACATTTTTGAGAAGACATGCAAAAGGCAGTCCCCTGCTCATCCAGGGGCCATGGAGAGGGACAGGGCTGTCTCTACTTACCATCTGCCTTAGGGTTTTACTGCTGTGAAGAGGCACCGTGACCAAGGCAACTCTTGTGAGGACATTTAATTGCGGCTGCCTTACAGGGTCAGAGGTTCAGTCCATTATCATCAAGGAAGGAGCATGGCAGCATCCAGGCAGGCATGGTGCAGGAGGAGTTGATACTTCTACATTGTCTTTGTCAGGGTTTCCATTTCTGCACAAAACATCATGACCAAAAAGCAAGTTGGGGAGAAAAGGGTTTATTCAGCTCACACTTCCATGTTGCTGTTCATCACCAAAGGAAGTCAGGACCAGAACTCAAGCCGGTCAGGAAGCAGGAGCTGATGCAGAGGCCATGGAGGGATGTTACTCACTGGCTTGCTTCCCCTGGCTTGCTCACCTTGCTTTCTTATAGAACCCAGGACTATCAGCCCAGGGATGGCACCACCCACAAGGGGCCCTCCCACCCTTGATCACTAATTGAGAAAATGCCTTACAGCTGGATCTCACGGAGGCATTTCCTCAAGGGAGGCTCCTTTCTCTGTGATAACTCCAGCTTGTGTCAAGTTGACACACAAAACCAGCCAGTACACACATCTTCATTTGAAGGCTGCTAGCAGAATACTAGCTTCTAGGCAACTAGGATGAGGGTCTTATTTCCCACATCAATAATGACACCCCTACTCTAACGAAGCCACACCCACTCCAACAGGGCCACACCTTCTAATAGCGTCACTCCCTGGGCTGAGCATATTCCAACCATCACACCATCTTTAGGAGACCAGTGGTAAATTTGGTGAGAATTTCTCCAGCAGGCACCAGGGATTTTAAGAAGTTGTCTTAGGATTACTCTTTCTGTGATGAAGTAATGTGACTAAGAGCCAGCACTTGAAGAGCAAAGGGCTTGTTTGGCTTACATTTCCTCATCTAAGTTCAGTGAGACATCTAAGGTAGCGAGGGGAGGAACTCAAAACTGGACGGGACCCAGAGACAAGCACTGATGAGGAGCCCATGGACGGCCGCTGCTTGCTGGCTTGCTTTAAGGCTTGCTCAGCTTGCCGGGTGGTGGTGGCGCACGCCTTTAATCCCAGCACGCTTATATTCTCAAGCACCCAGGACCACCAACCCAGGGGTGGCCCCTCTCACATTAATCGCTAATTAAGCCAGATCTCACGGAGGCATTTTCTCAACTCAAGTTCTCGTCTCTCAGAAGACTCTAGCTTGTGTTAATTCGACATAAAACCAGAAGGCATGGAGATCCACCTGGCACGTGGTTGGAAGAGTTTCTAGGTGAGAGAGAAAAATCTCTCAAAGTTTACGCAGTGTCAAGTCAGCCAGTGGTAGGCACTTGAGAGCAATGGAAATGGTAGAGCCTGAAGGGTTGTGACAATGGTGGTGAGGGGAGAGAGAGAGAGAGAGAGAGAGAGAGAGAGAGAGAGAGAGAGAGAAGCTCCCAGGAAGGTCCACATCCCAACCAGGGAGGAGAAAAGACAGACAAGAGGTTGAGCAACCCATGGACAGTACGGGCTTTTTTCTGGAAAAGAGCCAGCAGAGAGCGGTCACCACAGCCAGTTGTCAGTTGTCCGATCACCCAAAGGGGTAGTTGAGGGCTGAAAAACAGAAAGAGGGTGGGGTGGGGTGAAGGAGTGGGATAAGGTAGAAGTGTGGAGGATAGGAAGTGGGGGGTGGACGCACTAGTGAGGTGAAGATGTTAGGTGGATGTGGGGTGGACGGGTGAGGTAAGCAGGCATGGGCTGATGGGTAGGGTGGGGTGAAGGTGGGGGATGGAGGGGTGGGGTGAAGTGGGTGGTGAGGCAGAGAGTAAATGAATGGGTGTTGTGGGGTGAAGGTGGGGGGGTGGGAGAGTGAGGGTAAGGGGTGGGGGTGCTGGAGATGGGGGGAGGGGCTCGGGGGCTAGGGTAGGGTGAAAGTGAAGGGTGGACGTGGGGTGGTGGAGGTGGGGGTGGGGAGCTGAAGATTTCCCCTTTTAGGGCCTGCTGTTGGTCATTGCTAAGGGTGGTTAAGGAGGTGGTGTGTGTGCTGGGCTAGAGCATATTTGGTGACCTCTAAGCATCTCTTGTGGCCAGCTATCACAGGACAGGGAGGTCAAAAGGCAATGCCGAGACCCTGTAGCTAACACAGGATTTCCCTTCACTCCCTCTGCAAGGCCTTTCCCAATCCAGATTTCCTAGACTGGCATATGGATAACACAAGAACACAAACTACAAGGGAATTTGGTAAATAAAGTTTTTCCTGCCACAGGTGTCTACAGGGACTACCTTAGGTAAACAACCGCTGTTAGTTGTTTTAAGAAGTCCGGACTGCAGTTCAGAACAGACCACTCCAGACCACATGATTCCAAGGGGGAGGAGGTTTGTTCAGGAGATAGGGCAAAGGTGGGGACAAGAAGGTGGAAAGATAAGAGAGAAGTAGAAGTGGAGGCCGGCCATGACCACGCGGAGAGAGAGGAAGGTGGGGGAGGGGACAGAGAGGCAAGAGGGTAAGAGAGAGAGAGAGTAAGAGGATAAGAGAGAGAGGAGGGGGCAAGCAGCCCCTTTTATAGTGGATCAGGCCTACCTGGCAGTTGCCAGGTAACTGTGGAGGTGGAGTTTAGACAGAATACTAACAACCGCCATGCTGGGGAATTCTGCTGTGTCTGCTTGAAACCTTTTACTAGCTGGGTTTGTGGGCTGTTCTCATCCTTCGTGGGCAGGGGTGGTCAGAGACCCTCACCTGTGTGTACAGCAGTGCTGCCTTAGGGAGGGGCTGGACTATTCATGATGGAGGAAAAGCAGGGGAAACGGGCTCCATCCTTCAGCTGTGGGGGTCATTCACCCTCAACCGTAGAAAAGACTGTGGTGTGGCTGTCTGCGAGGGGAAGCATTCAGACTCTAGTAAGTAACTTCTCATCCGGGCTCGGTAAAGAAGCTGGCTTCAGTAAACTCACTGGCTCTCCAGGGAGAACTCTGGTGGGTTTGTGCCTCTGTTCATTGGAACCACAGGAGGAGCAGTGGGTACCGCTTACATCTTTCCCTGAGAAAGAATTTTAGTTTGCACCAGGATAGAGAGCTCATTAGGAAGAAGGCTGTAATGGCTACTAGATACACCAGTGCACTTGAACTTGGAGGGTCCTTCTCTTTCTACTGACGGATCCTGAGAGTGTCTTGATTTACATTCATAACCACAATTTACATTCTTAGTGCAACAGGAGATTTGAAAAAAATTCCTTTGACAGGGAACTAATTTGCTAGTCTGTTCCCAGTCTGCTGCTAGCTCAGGCTCATTCAGCATGAATGGGTCGGCTAGCCTGGTCTCCTCTGCCCTTCTAACCACTCAGTCCAGGCAAGCACTTGTTAGTGGAAAGAACCCAGCAGAGGTGTCACAATGTCACACACCCGCCTATCATGCCACAGAACATCCTGTTTCAGAAGTGTCTGACTACTGGCATCTGTGTTGCTCACCCTGTGGCCCACTTGCTGCTGCTTCAGCCCTGAGCCATATTTATTTCCTACATCCATTCAAGATGTTTGTTTTGTTCTCATGTTTTAAACAAGGCATGTCTATTTAATATGTATTTGGAATATTTTCACTACACTTTTCTCTTCTTGGAGTAGAGACAAGTTTTCTTTTGGATGAAGTCATTTTAATTATAAATGAAGCCTCTACTTACATTTTTTTTTTTTTTAACAGAATGGGAACCATTCAAGGCTAGTGAGATAACCGAGCGGGTGAAGGAGCAATCCTGGAGACCTAATCTCTAGAGCCCACATAAAGGTGGAACTCATGAGGCTGGAGAGAGCGCTCCCTGGGTTAAAGTTCTAGCTGTTCCTCAGAGGATCAGGGTTCAGTTCCCACGTGTCAGCTTGCTGCTATCTGTAACAACAGTTCCTGGGAATCAATCTGACGCCATGTTCTGGCTTCCTCAGGGACCATATGCATGCGTGCATGCAGACAAAACATCTCTACACATAAAATGAAAGAGAGTTTAAGGTATATGATGCCTTCCAAGACTAGACTATGCTGGCCCTAGAAACATTAGGTAACTCCCTGATGACAGGCGTAGGATACTGTCACAGAAGCAGCTGATGGGGGAGGCCTTAGAGGTCCCCAAAATAATAGAGGTTCTTGCTGATTCTGGTGGGTGCCCATCAGAACTAGCTGATAACCCTCTTGTTGAAGACACTATACACCTCAGATGAAGGATATAGATCAATCAGGCTGGGACTGGGTCTGGGATCTTCTGTTTGTGAGGAGAAAAGTTAGAGCATGCTACACAGGTGGGTGGCAGCAAAGGCAATAATGGTCTTATGCAGCTGTGAACTCTCTGACATAGAGTACCAACCCGTCACACAGGATATTTAGATTGTTCCTGGGGAAGCCAACCACTCCCTGCATGTATCTGAGGTCCCTTCTACCTGAGGATCCACCCCTAATACTGTAACCCTGATGAGGTCCTAGACCCTAGAGGGGAACCCACCATGGCTGCTTGGCTGAATTAACATGGCCTCACACAACCCAAGTATCTGTTTGTAAGCACAGATAAAGGCTACTCTCAGGACTAATCAGAGAATCAAGACTTGCAGTGGAATGGCAGGGAATGCCAAGACCCATAGCTGCACAGGATGCTGTCACGGATGGGTGAGGGCTCAGCCTGAGAATAACACCACCTCAGCGAGGCCCGGGTACAGTGCAGAGGATCGAAGAGGAAAAATGTAAAAGTTGGAAGATTGGGAGAAAGACTGTAAACTGACCAGGGCTCCTACAAGTTTACAGCAGCTGTGCTTGCGGGAACCAGTCCAAACAGGGTTTTGTTTTTTGTGTTTTTTTTTTTTTTTTTTTTTTTTTTTTTTGTTATGTGATAAATACACCCTGAGCAAAAGCAACTTGGGGACATGGAGGAAGTGGTTTATTTTGGTTTACACTTCTAGGTATCAACCCTTCGGCCCCTCGCTGAGGGAAGTTGTATCTGGAGCCTTGTGAAAAACAAGGCCTAGTTAGTGGCTTGCTCCCTCTGACTTACGCTCAGTCATCTTTGTTGTAGAACTAAGGATCACCACCTCCTCATGGGTGGATGTCTACAGTGGGTTTTCCCACATCAATCAATAATCAAGACAATTCTCCACAGATGTGCCTACAGGCCAATTCGATATAGGCAAGCCCTCAACTGAGATTTCTTCCCAGATGACTTTTTGATTTTTTTTTTAAATGTGTTATGTGTTTGACTGTTTCCTCTGGATGTTTGTATGTGCACCACATGTGTGTCTGGTAACCATACAGGTCAGAGAAGGGTAATGATCTCCTGGAACTGGAAACACAAACAGTTGTGAGATGGCATATCGGTGTTGGAATAGAACTGAGCCCTCTGGAAGAGCAGAAGGTACCCTTCACCATGGTGACATGCCTCCAACCCCACAAGTGACCTTTGCTTGTGTCAAGTTGATAACGGAAACTAAAGAAGGATAAGATTCAATGGCTTTGGGCTGGAGAGGTAGCTCAGTGGTTAAAAGCACTGACTGTTCTTCTGGAGGTCTTGAGTTCAAATCCCAGCAACCACATGGTGGCTCACAACCATCTGTAATGGGATCTGATGCCCTCTTATGGGATGTCTGAAAACAGTTACAGTAAATAAATGGTTAAACCTTTTTAAAAAAGATTCAATGGCTTTTCCTTAATGACTTTTTTATTTTTTATTAGGATTTCTCTGTGTAGCCCTGGCTGTCCTGAAACTCACTGTGTAGACCAGGCTAGCCTCAGACTCAGATCCTCCTGCTTCTGCCTCTTGAGTGCTGGGATTAAAGGCAGCCACTACCTTGATGACTTTTATTTAGTTGGTCTCTGCACCATTTATTGGAAAGTATCTGCAGCACATCTGTCTGTTTCTGGTTCCTCTATGGCTCCTCCCTTGCCCTCCCTTCTCCACCTCTCCCCTCCCACAGAGTCTGGGTGTAGCAGGCTAACCAGGAACTTGCTACATAGATCAGGCAATTTTTTCACCTCAGCCTTCCCAGGATGGGATTGCAGACATGAACTGTCACATTTAGCTTACATTGTTTCAATTACTACAAATTCATAACATGTTTTAGTACCTGGCAGATTAACTAACATTTTTTCATTTTGCCTTTCTTATTTTTTGACCCCCCCCCCCCCGGGGGTGGGTGTGTGTGTGTGTGTGTGTGTGTGTTCCAGTGCCATGGAACACATGCAAAGGACCACTTCAGGAAGAGGGGGAAGCTCAGGCCTGGCTTTCCCCTTGTGTGAGACAGGATCTATTGTTTGCAGCTGTGTGGGCTAAGCAAACAAGCCCAAGAGTCTCCTGTCTTTCTCTCATCTCAGTGTTGGGGTGCTGGGGTCCCCATATGTATTATGTTAGGCTTCCTGTGACTTCTGGGGACCCAAACTCAGGTCTCCGACGCAAATGGTAAGTACATTATCTAGAAGCCACCTCCCGACCCTTGGTCTTTCCTCCTCATAGGACTCTTAACCTTATGTCTGTTAGAACCAATTGTGAGAGTCAACAAAAATAACAGGATTTATTGGGTTTTCACTTCAATCAGTTTGGGGAGAATGAATATATCTTTACTAAATAATCTTCCGGTTCATGAACACAGGCAAATGATCATTAAAAAAACCAAAAACAGCCACCAGGCTGGAGAGAGATCTCAGAGGTTAAGAGAGCTGACTATTCCTCCAGAGGTTCTGAATTTAATTCCCAGCAACCACATGGTGGCTCACAGCCATCACAGGCATCTGTAATGGGATCTGATGCCCTCTTCTGGTGTGTCTGAAGCCAGCTACAGTGTGCTCATATAAATAAAATAAATACATGTTTGTTGTTGTTTTTTTTTTAAATCATCCCTCACATGTGAGGCACTAATAAAGAAAACAAGAGAGAAAACAAGAGAGAAAAAAAGCCTACCTAATTTTCTGTTTGGGATTTCATTATAAATAAAGTTGAAATGAGCCCATCAGAACATCCTAATTTTGGAAATTAAAGAAATAATTTAATAATTATTTAATTAAATTAATAATTTAATCCCAGCGCCTGGGAGGCAGAGGCAGGTGGATTTCTGAGTTTGAGGCCAACCTGGTCTACAGAGTGAGTTCCAGGACAGCCAGGGCTACACAGAGAAACCCTGTCTTGGAAAACAAACAAACAAACAAAAAGAAATAATTTTTCATGACTCCAAAGCTAAAGAGGAAATGGATGCTTTTTTGTCTTTTTACTGTGTGTGTGAGAGAGAGAGAAAGAGAGAGAGACAGAGACAGAGAGAGACAGAGACAGAGAGAGACAGAGAGAGCATTTCCAGAGCCCTCACCAAGATGAGGCACGAGCACCTCAGGATGGAGGACAATACTAAGGAGTTGGTTTTCTGCCTCTACCTTGGTGAGGCACAGTCTCCCTCATGGCTGCTTCTCTGCATACTCTAGACCAGCTACCCCGTGAGTAGCCCAAGTGATTCTCCTGTTTCAGCCTCCTGTCCTAGTTAGGAATGCTGGGATTAAACGCACATAGCACCACACCTGGCTTTATGTTTCGATTTTAAAGAGACGCTTAATCAGTGGAACAATATACCAGGAATAAACTTCGGGCCTCGTCCATGCTAGGAAGGGTGCGGCGACCACTGACCCACACTGCCATTTGCATTCTCACTGGAAGGATTTGAGAGTTTCAGTGTCTCCAACTGTAAGTGTTTTCACTTTACAAATGGCACTTGCTCCTGCGTCCTTTTCATTATGGTCATTCTTGTGGGGATATAATGGCATCTAAGCATGGTTTGGATAATAAGAATTCAGTAGATAGAGCCCTGTTGAACAATGAGTATCCCATCTGCCCATTAGCAATTTATCTCATTGGATGAAACGAGTGTTCAAACTTTTACTCTTTTTTTTTTTTTTTTTTTGGTTTTTCGAGACAGGGTTTCTCTGTGTAGCCCTGGCTGTCCTGGAACTCACTCTGTAGACCAGGCTGGCCTCGAACTCAGAAATCTGCCTGCCTCTGCCTCCCCAGTGCTGGGTGCACCACCACCGCCCGGCTCAAACTTTTATTCAAAAAACAGAAAGCAGGAGCCAGACTGTGGTGTTGTACACCTTTAACCCTAGCACTTGGGAGATGAAGGCAGGGGGCTACACAGTGAGATCCCCATAATAACAAGACAGCGAACACTCTGGAGAGGTGGCCTGACAGTTAAGAGCACTTGCTCCTCTTCAGGGGGACACCAGTTCAATTCCACACCCACATCGACCCATCAGTAACTTGGGTTCCAGGTTATCCAATACCTCTTTGCGTGAGCCACCATGTAAACGTGGGTCCTTTGCCAGAGCAGCAGTGCTCTCAATGGCTGAGTTACCTCTCCAGCCTCCTCCTCCCCCTTCTCTGTCTCTCTATCCTTCTTCGTCTCCTCTCCACCCACCTCTCAGGGATGGGTGCTGGTCGCACATAGCTTTAATTACATCTACCCGTCCATCAGTCCATCTGTCCATCCATCTGTCCGTCTGTCTGTCTACTCCCTTCAGTTTCATGAGTACCACAGTGCTTGCATGAAAGCCAGAGGACAACTTGCAGGAGTTGCTTCTTCTTCTTCTTTTTTTTTTTTTTTTTGCCCCTACCAAGATGCTAAGGATCAACTCAGGTCATGGGGGTTGCTGGTGAGAACTTTTATCCACTGAGTCATCTCACTGCCCCACTGCACTTAATTAACCCTTTGAAGGCCTGGGCTGGGTGTATTCTTTCAATCACTTGATTTCCTAGATCGTACCTTGTGAGTATCTACTGTGTTTAACTGGTGTTCATTGAGAGTGTGAAATCTACCACAGGACTGAGACTCTTAACGGCCTCCCGAGGATTAGTCACCACACTGGAGGTGTGCTACTGTGAATGTAGTTAGTGCACACGTTCACACCCTCAGCCGGCAGAGTTTTTGGCTCCACGTGTATCAAAGACAGAGGGGCAGCTCGAGATGCTGGCTGATACTTTTGTGCCCATGTGTTCAACATGCTGATTGCTGTGCCCAGAGCTTACAGTCCAGACGTTGGCAATTATCATGACTGTTGGGACATCTCCTGTCTCAATGATGTGTAAATATTGTTTTTCATCCCCTCTGATTGGTTTTAATAAAGAACTGATTGGCCAATCGCTGGGCAAAAGAAGAGAATTAGGGTAGGAGTTCCCATCCCAGTCAGGGACTCCCAAGTAGACAGAGAATGAGGGGTCCCAGGTAGAGAAAGAGGGAAGGGAGAAGGACCAGGAGGATTTGCCATGAGGTTGCAATGAGGGAGCAGCCATGAGGACACACATGGACCAGAGCAAGTCAGGGCAAGACTCAGATGACTCAGATGGCAAGTGACTGGATCCAAAGCTAGGGAGTCACGCAGGCCAGCAGAGCTAGGCTAGACTAACTCAGGACAGGCCTAGCTCAGTGCTTGCAACTTATGAATAATTTTAAAGTCTCTGTGTCATTTATTTGGAAACAAGGGGCGTCATAGAAAACCCCCCAGAATTATGTTTCCATCTCGAGACTGTTCCCACTCGGATCAAGTTAGAGCTCTCAGACGCCAGCATCTTTCTCAGTTTTTGAGCTCTGTTCCCACTCACCATGAGCATGGTGGCTACCTGCCCTGAGGGCTTCCTGCCCCACAGGCTACCTGCCCCGAGGGCTTCCTGAACCGTGGGCTTCCTGCCCCATAGGCTTCCTAGTCTCAGATGAGACTCTTTTTTTTTTTTTTCCCCTTCGGTTTTTTGAGACAGGGTTTCTCTGTGTAGCCCTGGCTGTCCTGGAACTCACTCTGTAGACCAGGCTGGCCTCGAACCCAGAAATCCGCCTGCCTCTGCCTCCCAAGTGCTGGGATTAAAGGCATGCGCCACCACTGCCCGGCCTCTTTTCTTTTTTAAAGGATTATGTTTATGTATATGAGTGCTCTATCTGCATGAATATCTACACGCCAGAAGAGGGCATCAGATCCCATTACAGATGGTTGTGAGCCACCATGTGGGTAATGAGAATTGAACTCAGGACCTCTCTCTGGAAGATCAGCCAGTGTCCTTAACCACTGAGTCATCTCTCCAGCCCTCAGATGAGACTCTTGATGCCTGAACTCTCGACTTTCAGTGCCTCCTGTTCCCCACTATATACAGCCTTCCTGGTCTTCCTTTACCCAGACACTGAAGTCTCTCAAACTGAGGTACCATGACCTGTGCTCACCTTCCTTCACTTGTCTTAACAGTTGTCTTAGTTAGGGTTTCACTGCTGTGAACAGACACCATGACCAAGGCAGCTCTTTTAAGGACATAATATAATTGGGGCTGGCTTACAGGTTCAGAGGTTCAGTCCATTATCATCAAGGTGGGAGCGTGGCAGCATCCAGGCAGGCATGGTGCAGGAAGAGCTGAGAGTTCTACATCTTCATCTGAAGGCTGCTAGCAGAAGACTGACTTCCAGGCAGCTAGGGTGAGGGTCTTAAATCCACCCCACAGTGACACACCCACTCAAACAAGGCCACACCTCCAAATAGTGCCACTCCCTGGGCCAAGCATATACAAACTATCACAACAGTTTTTAATGTATTTTTCTGCTCACTGCTTTTCTTCAGATCTTCAGTGAAAAGGAGCATTAATTTGAAACTGTGCAAACTGGTGAAGAAAGGGGCACATTTAAAGTTATGGAAAAGTGCCCTAAGAAATACCGACTCATTGGGGCTCGAACATGGGAGAATACAGACGCACTAGAAAGGAAAGAGCCTGAACTGGGAAAGCCACCAAAGGGGCGCTTGCTCCAGGACAGCCTCGGTAAGCAGAAGCCATAGCCACTGTGGTCCCAGGCAACCAGGCAGTACACAGGATCTGGAGAGATGGCTTAAAGTCAGAGCACTGACTGCTCTTCCAGAGGTCCTGAGTTCAATTCCCAGCAACCACATGGTGGCTCACAACCATCTGTAATGGGATCCGATGCATTCTTCTGATGTATCTGAAGACAGCTACAGTGTACTCATATAAATAAAATAAATAAATCTTGAGGGGTGGGAAGGGGGAGCAAGAGAGAGAGAGAGAGAGAGAGAGAGAGAGAGGAGAGGAGAGGAGAGGAGAGGAGAGGAGAGGAGGAGAGGAGAGGAGAGGAGAGGAGAGGAGAGGAGAGGAGAGGAGAGGAGAGGAGAGGAGAAGAGAAGTGGAGAAGTCATGGATATTTATATTAAGATTTTTAGAAGTCTCTGAGACCAAGCAGTACGTGGTGCCAGGTCCTGAGGGGTCATCACACAAAGCTATAAAGGCAAACCCTGAGTAAAAATGAAGGCCCCAGGAGGTTGAAGATGCCAGAATCAGAGGAGGTCTGCTTATGAAAGTCCCAAGCTCAGAATGAAATGGCTCAAGACAGAGGCTGTATGTCTGCAGAAGGCAGAGACAGATGCTGGGACTGCCTGAATGAATCCTTTGAAGCCTGTGACTCCATCAGGAGCAGCAGGGTGATGTCTTCTGGATATTAGGGTTTGCTTTTTTTCTTTGTCTCCTTTCAGACCTGCTTAAATCTGAGCATTTCTTGCTGTGCCCCCAGTCCCTCCTTTGGAATAGGGACGTTTATTCTGTGCCGTAGTGCATTGGAACTACCTAACTTTTGGTTTCATAGGAAGGAGCTCACTGTGAAGAGACAGACCACCTTGAGTTTTAGAAGAGACTTAAAATTTTAAAAAGTATTGGAACTATTAAAAGATTATGGGGGGCTGGTGAGATGGCTCAGTGGTTAAGAGTACTGACTGCTCTTCCAGAGGTCATGAGTTCAAATCCCAGCAACCACATGGTGGCTCACAACCATCCATAATGAGATCTGATGCCCTCATATGGGTGTCTGAAGACAGCTACAGTGTACTTACACAAAATAAATAAATAAATTCTTTAAAAAAAAAAGATTATGGGGATTTTAGTTAATTAATTTTTGTTCTTTTGGGGTTTTACAGACAAGATTTCTCTGTGTAGCCCTGGCTGTCCTGGAACTCACCCTGTAGACCAGGCTGGCCTCAAACTCACAGAGATCTGGTCAGCTTTACTATGGGGATTTTTGAAACAGGCTAGAATGGGTTTTTTATTTGTTTTTTTGTTTTTTTGCATTATGGGATGGCCATTAGCCTATGGGAATGAGGGAGGAAATGAAGCGTTTGGGCAGATGTGTCCCCCAGGGCCAGGAGCCATGGTGTTGGCCCGCTGTACCTTGACCACATCCCTATCATCTGCAAAGGATGCTGCTGGGCACAGGCTCTGCAGGAATGACATTCTACAACCCCTTTTACCATGACATGTTTGCAGTTGTAGTGGAGACCACAGGATGCTGTACCCTGAAATTCCTCAGGGTCCAGAGGGTGCCCAGATTCTACAAGAACATCCTCAGAACGCACTGTCTACCCTTGACCTAAGCCAGCTTCAGAGCCTGGGACTAGAGTATCTTCCCTTCCTGGATGTGAACAGGGTCTCTCCAGATACACAAACACCTATCTGTTTTGTGGACTGACTATGAGAAATTAGCCTATGTGATTCAGGGATACTGGGAGGTGCATGACGAGCTACACACTCTGCTGGGGATGCCCACCAATATGCTGGGCATATTGTGATATGTGATAAATATGTGATAAAGTGTTCTGAGGCTGTGCAGACCGGCCAGTCGGTGTGCACCCTGGTAGCACTCTTTGAACCTACCTGCCTCCATGCTCAAAGTGTCTGCTCAGAGCCTGCAAGCATTGTTCTCTGAGTTGATCCCTTGGGGGCAGGGCCCTGTGAGTCCTCAATATCTACCAGTAATGCTGGGGGCAGTCCCCAACAGCCCTGCAGGAGGAGCTGGGCATCAGTCCTCCCTGGGAAACATATCCAGGTCCTGAGCCGCTGCGCAGGGAGGGTAGAACCTGCCTCTCCACACCCTGCCTTCCTGGGGCCAAAGGAGCCCCTTTCCACTGCCTTCGTTTTTTCCCTTTGAACCTTGAACTCAGAGTGTCACTTATGATCTTACAGTCATTGCTGTCATATTCCTTAAGGGCCAGCCCAGGAGAGAGGGCCAGGGCAGCGGGGCCCCAGGGTGCCATGAGCTATCCAAATGGAGCCGTATGTGTGCCTGGAACAGCCATCTTGGATCATACTGGATTGCTCAGGTCTGAAGCCTCTCTTCTGGACAGTTACTTTGACAGGTCATTCTGTCGAGCTTGGTCTTCCAAGGTTTGATTACTACATCCTGTTCCAGTCTCTGAGAAGAATGGTCAGGAGGAGAAGGTGTGTCTGCTGTACGAATAAAGCTCCCATCAGGCCTAGCTAGGAAAAAGGTGATGTGTCCAGACACCAGGTTGATGTGAGGTGAATCTGTGACAGTTTTAGATTGTCAATCCGTAGGCTCTAGAATTGAGATGCCAAACCTTTTAAGTTCAGACTCCATTAGAGAACCTGACCTAAATTTGAACTCAGGTAAACTATCAGGCTGGTACCAAGCATTAGTTTCCAAGTTGCCCCCCAACAAAACCTCAGCCTAGCTCCAGTTTCTAGGCTAATCCCCAACAAGACCAGCGTCTCCAGGTTACACCCTCAACAAGAGCAGCATCTCCAGGTTATTTTCCCAACAAACCTGTACTCCCCAGCTTACAAGCCCACCCCTGCCTAACGACCACCAATGCAGAGGGGAGCAGAAATTAAGTTTATGATATGACTCCCAGGACCAGCCAATTATGTTAAAGGCCCCCGTAGCTTTTCTTTGTCTTTCTTTCTTTCTTTCTTTCTTTTTTTTTTTTTTTTTTTTTTTTTTGGTTTTTCGAGACAGGGTTTCTCTGTGTAGTCCTGGCTGTCCTGGAACTCACTTTGTAGACCAGGCTGGCCTTGAACTCAGAAATCTGCCTGCCTCCCAAGTGCTGGGATTAAAGGTGTGCACCACCACCGCCCGGCCACAGCAGCTTTTCAATGAGATGCTTGCACACGTATGCCCTGCTTGGTACTTACTATAAAGTCTTGCCCTGATAGATATTCGGGACTCCCCCACCACCAAAACAGTCCTGTGTGACAGTGGTGCATGGGGGTTCGGAGGTTGCTTGAATAGAATAAAGGCCCTACTGTGAGTTACAATAAATTGGCTCCTGTCTATTTTTTGGGGGGGTGGGGGGGAATCACTAGCATTTCCCTGGCATTACAGAATCACCCTGGAGACAAATCTCAGATGTGTCTGTAAGGGATTTTCTAGGCTACATTAAAATTGAGGTGGGAAGACACATCCCCAAATGTGGGTCATCTCATGGCTGCATAAAAAGGAGCCCAGGCTGGCCTCAAACATATGACTTCCCTGCTTGGCCTCCCGGGTGCTGGGATTACACACGTGTTCCAATTCCTCTCTTCCTCTTTTAGACAGTGTCTCACATTGTAGCCCAGGCTAGCCTCAAATTGCTGGAATCCTTGTGCTTCAGTTTCCCAAGTGCTAGGCTTATGGTTATGAGCCGCTGATGGGACTGAGACAGGCTGACTCCATGACAGGCTTCAAACTGGCAGGTCAGGAGACTAGGCCTTAATTTCTGTTTCTTAAAACTGGACAAATCTACCAGCCTGAGTAGTCATAGACCTTGTAAATAGGCAGCCTTTGGCAGATAGTACCAAATTAGATAAGGACAAGTGAATCATAGGCAGAGTCATAGTGACCTGACCCCTGAACCTTCACCCAGCTGATACTCTGTTCAGTTCCCCTATTGTGCTTTAAATTGGGTCTGCAAGTTCACTTGGATGTCTCCATCTTGGTAAATGGACCCCAACATGCTAGACTTTACAGAATTAAACACTCTTTTTTTGGTTTTTCGAGACAGGGTTTCTCTGTGTAGCCCTGGCTGTCCTGGAACTCACTCTGTAGACCAGGCTGGCCTTGAATTTACAGAGATCCATCTGCCTCTGCCTCCAGAATTGTGGGATTAAAAGTGTGGGCTGCCATACTCAGCTTATACAATATTTTTTTCATGTTTTCCCCTCCCCTAGACTTTCAATATTTTTTATAATTTTATTTATTTATTTATTTATTTATTTATTTATTCATTTAATGTAAGTACACTGTCACTCTTTTCAGACATACCAGAAGAGGGCATTGGACCCCATTACAGATGGTTGTGAGCCACCATGTGGTTGCTGGGAATTGAACTCAGGACCTCTGGAAGTACTCTTGACCGTTGAGCCACCTCTCCAGCCTCAGACTTTAAATATTTTTATAACTAAATACTATGTACTCAATTTTCCACTCTATTCATGAGCTGATCAAAATGTTGGCTTTAGTGAACAGTACCTCGATCTCCACCTTAGAGGTCTACATAGTGCCTTCATGGCCTTTCCACATAGACCAAGTAGTGGGACTTGTATGCATAAACACCAGACCCTGGAGGTCAGAAGAGGGGGTTAGCTTTTCTGGAACTGATCACAGACTGTTTTGAACCATCTGGCTGCTGGGAACTGGATGAATCTGGGTCCTTGGCAGGAGCAGCAAGTGCTCTTAACCACTGAGCTCTGCTCGCAAGCACCAGCTTAGCTTTCCTTACTCCATGATGGGGGCAGGCAGGGGGGAGAGAATGAGTGTTGGAAGGGTAGTTTGGGGGAATTTGTTTTGGCCCTGGCTTTTCCCAGCATTTTGAAATCAATTTGTTTGGTGTAAAGAGAAAAAAAAAGGTGGGGGGCGGGTAGTCAACTTATATTGTTTTCAGAGATAATGTACTCCTTGCTGTTCTTGATGATGACCAGGGCTTGTGAGTGGGAGCAGAGATGAACCAGTTCTCGGAATACAGAAGGAGCAAAGGTTTGCATTAAATCATACTTAAATTAGCCATTCAAAAACGCAGTACATTTTCATTCAGTGCCCATTTTGTGCCAGGTACAGAACATGAACTTTCCATAAACAGTATTTACTTCAGTTTTTACAACTACATGAAACGGGGACTTTTGAAAAAAATATTTATCTTATAGATTTGGGGACATACCAAGGAGACAGAGGGAGAAGGTCTTACCACGTAGCCCTGCCTGGCTGACCTGGCTCAGTTGACCAGGTTGCCCATTCTGTTGCCTATTCTGGTCACAGAGATCCTCCTGCCTCTGCATCCTGGATTGAATGCTGCTCTACTACAGGAGGCTCTGCCTGACTCTTCCTGTTATCCTATTTCCCACAGTCCCCTTTGGCCGTTCTCTGCTGCATTTCTGGCAGTTTCCTATGACTTTTATTTCATTAGGCTTTACCTTCAGCTAAATCCAAACCATTCCTTGTGTTTTTCAAAAAGAAACAGAATAGAAATTTTGATCTGGGACAGGTGGCTCACACCCGTAATGCTAGCACTCAGGAGGCTGAGGCAGGATTACCTCAAATTTGACAGTTCCAGGATAGCTTGGGCTACAGAGTGAAAAAGAAAAATAAAATTGCAATAATTTTGAAAGTAAGACATAATGACACTACCACTTACCACCCTGGTTTAACAATGGTGAGACAGTTTAATGTTCTTTCTTTTATGCCCCAACATGTCCCCTTAGATGTCCACAGGATTGTTCTAATGAAAATTCCCGACTTGAATACTTTTCCCCTGAAGCTCCTTTGTCTTGGGAATTTTTTTTTCTTTTCCTCCAGGTATTACACCATTTCATTGATAAACACCTAAATTTCACCAAGGGTTAAGGTTACTTTTAAAAACTTCAACCATCATACCCAGTACTACATCTGACAGTTTCAGATGCTGGTTAATATGCGGGATGAGTCTGTGTCCAGAGTTCTCCAGTTAACTCATGAAAGCCATGTCCTAGGCTCGGGATCCAAGCAAGGTCTGTGAATTGCACTTGGTTAATGTCAGCGAATGGTAACTGTAACAATTCTACCCCTACTTTGTTGCAGAAACTGGGACATTCTTCTTGTTTGTCCCCGTCACACCCTTGCATTGTCATTTAGCATAGGCGGCTATGTCTCATATTTCCTGTAAACTGGCAAGTGATTTTTACAGGTTTTTTTTTTTTTGTTCCTTCAAAAGTGCCCTCTGCAGATAATCCTATCATTCATATCATATTACTGAACCCAGGCTGTTCCTTTCCTGGTGTTCTGTTATTTAATGTATTTACATAAATAGTGTATTGACACAGCGTCAGCTGCACCGGCCTTGAGCCTCTTGCTCAATGTTTTTGGCAGGCAACGGTCACTGTTGCCAGGCTAATTCTTCTATTAAGATTGGGAAACTGGCTAAAGTACAGTTACACCATAACGAATTCTTGAGTCTGGAATCTGAGATGACCTGAAATACGAAGCATTTTGTGGCTAAGTTGTTAAACTGAAAAATTCCGGAGCAGGTAGGCCACGCAGTGGGTTGGGCCAGACCGGGCGCGGTTGGGGAGGTCGCATGGCCGGGAGGGCTGGGTGGAGAGGCATGGGTCTGGCTAGAGCCACAAACTTGGAGTGTGGGCCTGACCAGACTCATGACCCACGTGGTGACTCTGTAGGGACGGCCTCAGAACGCAGAACAACACCTGGGAGTTTGGGGACTTGTACGTGCTGTGCTGCAGAAATGCTCTACGAACAACTGCATCGTTGCTGCCAAGGACCACGCATCCACCCAGATGAATGTGGCCGAGGTTGACAGGAGCACAGGCCAGTTTAATGGCCAGTTTAAAACCTACAGCATCTGCGGGGCCATTTGCAGGATGGGCGAGTCAGATGATTCTATTCTCCGATCGGCTAAGGCACTATCTTCTTGTCTCAAAGAATTTTTGAGCAGGAAAAATCGGGAAGAATTTGTTACAAATAAAAGTGATAAGTTCCTATGGGGGGAAAAAGAAATAAAAATTCCATAGATAGGGGCTGGAGAGGTAGCTCAGTGGTTAAGAGAACTGGTCGCTCTTATGGAGGATGCAAGTTCCATTCCCAACACTCACATGGCCACTTACAGCTGTATGTAACCCCCAGTTTCTGGAGATTTAATGCCCTCTTTGGCCTCTGCTGGCACCACAGACATACAAACAAATGTTCACACTTATGAAATAAAAAGATTTTTTTAAAGGAAAAAATTCTCCAAATGACATTTTGTGAGGAATTGCAACCAAAATGCAGGTGCAGTCAGTCTCAGAGACATACATCTTTAATCCCACTACTTAGGAAAAAGTGGGCAGAACTCCAAGCCAGCCAGGACTATAAGGTGAGACCTCATCTCAACAAACAAACAAACCCAACACAGACAAAGAAAGGGGCTGGAGCTTCCCTTGCAGAGGACCCAGGTTCCATTCCCTGTACTCATGCTGGGTGTGGGTCCCAGCTCCCTGAAATTCCAACTCTAGGACAGCCTCAGCAATGCTCCGGGCATCAGAACTCATCTATGTACAGGCACACACACAGGCACATACACACAGAGGCACAAACATGTACACAGGTACACACACAGGCACACACACATATACACGTGCACACATATACAGGCACACACACATATACACAGGCACACACACATATACACAGGCACACACACATATACACAGGCACACACACATATACACAGGCACACACACATATACACAGGCACACACACATATACACAGGCACACACACATATATCCAGGCACACACACATATACACAGGCACACACACATATACACAGGCACACACACATATACACAGGCACACACACATATACACAGGCACACACACATATACACAGGCACACACACATATACACAGGCACACACATATACACAGGCACACACACATATACACAGGCACACACACATATACACAGGCACACACATACACAGGCACACACACATATACACAGGCACACACACATATATACAGGCACACACACATATACACAGGCACACACACATATATATACAGGCACACACACATATACACAGGCACACACACATATACACAGGCACACACACATATACACAGGCACACACACATATATCCAGGCACACACACATATACACAGGCACACACACATATATACAGGCACACACACATATACACAGGCACACACACATATATCCAGGCACACACACATATACACAGGCACACACACATATACACAGGCACACACACATATATCCAGGCACACACACATATACACAGGCACACACACATATACACAGGCACACACACATATACACAGGCACACACACATATACACAGGCACACACACATATACACAGGCACACACACATATATACAGGCACACACACATATACACAGGCACACACACATATATACAGGCACACACACATATACACAGGCACACACACATATATACAGGCACACACACATATACACAGGCACACACATACACAGGCACATATATACAGGCACACACATATATATACAGGCACACACACATATACACAGGCACACACACACAAGCACACACACATATACACAGGCACACACACATATACACAGGCACACACACATATACACAGGCATACACATATATATCCAGGCACACACACATAAACACAGGCACACACACATATACACAGGCACACACACATATACACAGGCATACACACATATATCCAGGCACACACACATATATACAGGCACACACATACACAGGCACATATATACAGGCACACACACATATACACAGGCACACACACATATATACACAGGCACACACACATATACACAGGCACACACACATATACACAGGCACACACATACACAGGCACATATATACAGGCACACACACATATACACAGGCACACACACATATACACAGGCACACACACACAAGCACACACACATATACACAGGCACACACACATATACACAGGCACACACACATATACACAGGCACACACACATATACACAGGCATACACATATATATCCAGGCACACACACATAAACACAGACACACACACATATACACAGGCACACACACATATACACAGGCATACACACATATATCCAGGCACACACACATATATACAGGCACACACATACACAGGCACATATATACAGGCACACACACATATACACAGGCACACACACATATATCCAGGCACACACACATATACACAGGCACACACACATATATACAGGCACACACATACACAGGCACACACACATATACACAGGCACACACACACAAGCACACACACATATACACAGGCACACACACATATACACAGGCATACACACATATATCCAGGCACACACACATATACACAGGCACACACACATAAACACAGGCACACACACATATACACAGGCACACACACATATACACAGGCATACACACATATATCCAGGCACACACACATATACACAGGCACACACACATATACACAGGCACACACACATAAACACAGGCACACACACATATATACAGGCACACACACATATACACAGGCACACACATACACAGGCACATATATCCAGGCACACACACATATACACAGGCACACACACATATATCCAGGCACACACACATATACACAGGCACACACACATATACACAGGCACACACACATAAACACAGGCACACACACATATATACAGGCACACACACATATACACAGGCACACACACATATACACAGGCATACACACATATATCCAGGCACACACACATATATCCAGGCACACACACATATACACAGGCACACACACATATACACAGGCACACACACATATACACAGGCACACACACATATACACAGGCACACATACATATATACAGGCACACACACATATACATAGGCACACACACATATACACAGGCACACACACATATACACAGGCACACACACATATACACAGGCACACACATATACACAGGCACACACACATATACACAGGCACACATACATATATACAGGCACACACACATATACATAGGCACACACACATATACACAGGCACACACACATATACACAGGCACACACACATATACACAGGCACACACACATAAACACAGGCACACACACATAAACACAGGCACACACACATATACACAGGCACACACACATATACACAGGCACACACACATATACACAGGCACACACACATATATACAGGCACACACACATATACACAGGCACACACACATATACACAGGCACACACACATATACACAGGCACACACACATATATACAGGCACACACATACACAGGCACATATATACAGGCACACACACATATACACAGGCACATATATACAGGCACACACACATATACACAGGCACACACACATATATACAGGCACACACACATATACACAGGCACACACACATATACACAGGCACACACACATATACACAGGCACACACACATATATACAGGCACACACATACACAGGCACATATATACAGGCACACACACATATACACAGGCACATATATACAGGCACACACACATATACACAGGCACACACACATATACACAGGCATACACACATATATCCAGGCACACACACATATATCCAGGCACACACACATATACACAGGCACACACACATATACACAGGCACACACACATATATACAGGCACACACACATATACACAGGCACACACACATATACACAGGCACACACATATACACAGGCACACACACATATACACAGGCACACATACATATATACAGGCACACACACATATACACAGGCACACACACATATACACAGGCACACACACATATACACAGGCACACACACATATACACAGGCACACACACATAAACACAGGCACACACACATATACACAGGCACACACACATATACACAGGCACACACACATATACACAGGCACACACACATATACACAGGCACACACACATATACACAGGCACACACACATATACACAGGCACACACACATATATACAGGCACACACATACACAGGCACATATATACAGGCACACACACATATACACAGGCACATACACATAAACACAGGCACACACACATAAACACAGGCACACACACATATACACAGGCACACACACATAAACACAGGCACACACACATATATACAGGCACACACATACACAGGCACAAACACACAAGCACAGACACACACACATAACACACACAGAGGTACACACATACACATACTTTAAAAAAATAAAAACATGGAGAAGGTATGTCAGAGGCAGCCCAGAACACCCCCAGACACCAAATTCTTACACAGGATAGCTCAGCAGCAGTGGTTTTCTAAAGGAGAAGTGGCAAGCCCTGATGGGACATGCTAGGATTGTCAAATGGAGAATTTGCTGAACCTTAATGTTTTGATAGCTGAACCTTGGTGATTCGTCTCAGGAACAAGTCAAATAAGAAAGTTGCCAAATAAGCAGTCTAGTGGTTTTGCACAGGAGGGAAGAGGGGTAGACAGGACCAACCAGCGCCAAGTTTGAGCCTGTTAGAGTCCTTCACAGGGTGCTAGGGAAATGGCTCAGCAGTTATCCTAGACCTGAGTTCTGTTTCCAGTACTCACGTCAGATGGTGGACAACCACCTATAACTTCAGCTCCAGGAGATGTGAGGCTCTGGTGAGTACCTACCCACACACGTACCCATAGTTAAAAATGCTAAAGTACATTCTAAACAGAGGCAAAAATATCTTTAAAAACGAAGAAGACAAAACAGGCACACAAAAATATTGTAGAAAATTACTTCCAGACATACGAATAAAACATACATAGTGTATAATGAATTTCATGTTTAGACTGGGATCTCATGGCCAAAATATCTCATTATATATTTTCAAACATTTCAAAATCTGGAAAAAGAATCAGAAATCCGTACTACATCTAATTTGGAGCATTTCAGATAAGCCACAGTCACACTTAGCTTGCTACCCCTTTGGCCTGTAGTAGCTAGAGATAGCCTCATAAACTGATACAGTTACTTAAACTGATACAGTTACTTAAACTGATACAGTTACCAGTGTTCTGCTTTTTCTGTTTTGTTTGCTGCCTTTTTCTTTCTTTGTTTATTGGGACAGAATCTCATGTAGCCTAGGCTAGCCTCCAACTCCTACAGAGCTCAGGATGACTTTGAACTTCTGATTTCCCTGCCTCTGACTGATTGATTACAGGCTTGTACCACAATACCCACCACACTTGGTTGTGGGAAATTTCATAATTTAGAAATTATTAAAGAAGAATCTATGATTATTGAAAACCTCAGAATATTGGCAAGACTTAATTACCAAGGTCACAGTGGTTTTCCTAAGGGGAGCTAGAAACCACAGGTATCCTTCGTGTACTGAAGTGGCACCGCCCCTGTGAATCACACTCGTAAGCTTTTTTTTATTGTTATCTCACCCCCAGTGAACTGATAAGCCTCTTGCTCTCCTGACTTGTCATCTAGGCAGGACAGCTGGGTTCTTTCCTCTAGGAGCTTTTAAAATTGTTTGTTGAGTTTGTTTGTTTGGTTTTGGTTTGGTTTGGTTGTGTTTTTGTTTTGTTGGGGGGTTTTGTTTGTTTTGTTTTTCAAGACAGGGTTTCCCTGTGTAGTGTCCTCAAACTCACTATATATATCAGCCTGGCCTCAAACATGGAGATCTGCCTGTCTCTGCTGGAATTAAATGCGTGTACCACTACTGATGGCTTCAGGCTGGAGAGATGGTTGGTTCAGTGGTTAAGAGTACTGTCTCTTGAGTTCAACAACCAGCAAACACTTGGTGGCTCCCAACCATCTATTCATTCTGGGATCTGATGCCCTCTTCTGGCACAGAGGTGTACATTCAGATAAAAATATCAGCTACATAAAACAAAGAAATAAATCTTCAAAAAAAATCGTGTGACCAATGTGCAATTCTTTTTTTGAGACAAGGTCTGGACATGTATTCCTGGCTAACCTGGAACTTGATGTGTCGACCAGGCTAGATTTCAAGTTGCAACAGTTCTCCTGCAGCCTCCCAGGTACTGGGATTACAAGGACATGTTATCCTGCCCATCATAAAACATTTATTCATTGTGTCTGTGTATCTGTGTTCGTGTCTGTGTGCATGTATGCCTGTGCTAGTGCCTGTAGAGTCCAGAGGATAACTTTTGCTGTTGCTCCTCTAACCAGCTACTGTGGTTTTGTTTTGTTTTGGTGAGGGTCTCTCACTGCCTAGAATCACCTAGTAGATAGAATAGGTTGGCTGGTCTGAGGGCCTCAGGTACCCTGTCTCTTTCTCTCCAGTGCTGGCATTGTAAGCGTGCATGCTGTCAGTGATTTGCTGGCACTACATGGCTTCTGGGGATCAACATAGGCTTTTATCTAGGATGCCTTTACTGACTGGGCTATCTCTCCAGCCCTGGAACTACTTTTAAATTAATTTATTTCTCTCTCTCTCTCTCTCTCTCTCTCTCTCTCTCTCTCTCTCTCTCTCTCTCTCTTTTTCCTGTTTGTGTTTTGAGACAGGATCTATGTATCCAAGGCATTTCATTGTTTAAATTTGTTCCTCCAACTGCCAGGTGTGCCTGCCTCTGCCACCCTTCCTGCCACTGTGCCTGGCTATTTTCTTTTTCCTGAGACAGGGTTTCTGTGTGAAGCCCTGGCTGTCCTGGAACTTGTTCTGTAGACCAGGCTGGCCTCAAATTCACAGAGATCAGCCGGCCTCTGCCTCCATCGTGCCAGGATTAAAGGCATGTGCCACCACACCTGGAGTAAATTCTTTTTAGATTTTTGTTTGTTTGTTTTGTGTTTATGAGGTGTTTGTTTGTTTGTTTTGTGTGTGTACACCTGTGCACAAAATGGGTGCCTGGTTCATGATATGATGGTGAGCCTCCATGTGGGTGCTGGGAATCGAACCTGAGTCCTTTGCTCTTAAACACTGAGCCAACTCTCCAACGTCATAAATGTCTTTGATGATGCTTTCCCTCCTGACTGTCCCTTTCTTTAACTTTCATTGTTTAAATTTGTGACTTTCAGAGTTGATGTTCTAACATCTATAAGTTGTTTTTTAAAGTAGAGGAAAATTTATATTCAACTTGAACCTTCCATATTTCTATCTTTTTTTCCAAAAAAAACTCAATAGAAATCTCTATTGAGATTTATTTATTTAATGTATGTGAGTACACTGTTGTCTTCAGACACACCAGAAGAGGGTGCCAGATCCCATTACAGATGGCTGTAACTACCATGTGGTTGCTGGGAATTGAACTCAGGACCTTGGAAGAGCAGTCAGTGCTCTTAACCACTGAGCCATCTCTCCAGCCCTCAGTTGAGTTTTTATTTCTTCTATCACAGTTTAGATTTCTAAGAACTCCTTTTGTTTATTTGAATGGTAGTTACATGTATGTATGTATGTATGTATGTGGAGATGGCACAGTGATTCTGGCTCCTCTTCAAGAAGTCTTGAATTTAATTTCCAGCAACTATATGGTGGCTCACAACCATCTGTAATAGGATCTGGTGCCCTCTTCTGGTGTGTCTGAAGACAGCTACAGTGTACTCATATACATAAAATAAACAATTCTTTAAATTTATATAGTTTTGGGGCTGGAGAGATGGTTCGGCAGTTAAGATTACACCCTGCTCTTCCAGAGGTCCTGAGTTTGGTTCCCCAGCACTGATGTTTGGCTTTTCACAGTTACCTGTAACTCCAGATCTAAGGTATTCAGTGCCCTCTTCTGGCTTCCTTGGGCATGTATCTCATACCCACCAACCCACACCCCCTACACACACATGCTAATTAATAAACAAGAAGAAAAAATAGCATCCTGAGTGCAGGGCTTGACGGTTCATTACTCTGGTGACAGAGCAGGAGGAGGATTACTACTTGTAGGTCTCTTGAGCTAAGTGCCACCCTGCCTGTCGCACATAAGGCCCTGGGTTTGCCTCACTAAAGGTTTCAGCTGTGCACTGCACTCTTTCAGACGCACTGGATTATTCCCCTAAGGACACCCAGCTGTTTTCCCCCTTGGCAATCTGTTTGCTCTAATTTGCTTTACTTTTTTTTTTTTTTTGAATATGTGGGGTGTGCATGTGTCCGTCCATGTGTGAATGTTTGTGCACACATGGAGGCCAGAGATTGGCACGGCATCTCCCTCTATTGCTCCCCGCCTCAGTTTTTTGAGACAGGATCTCTGGTTGAAGCTCGAACATGCCAATTTGCCAATTTGGCTAGACTGGCTGGCCAAGAAGCCCCCCAGGATCTGCCTGTCTCTGTTTGTCTTAGGATTATTATTGCTGAGATAAAACACCAGGATCAAAGCACATTAAGGAAGGGCATTTATTTGGTGTATGCTTCCACATCACTGTTCATCTTTGAAGGAAGTCAGACAGGGCACGCAACGTGGAGGCAGGAGCTGATGCAGAGGCCGTGGAGGGGTGCTGCTCACTGGCTTGCTCAGCCTGCTTTCTTATAGAACCCTAGCTCATCAGCCCAGGGATGGCACCACTCACCATGGGCTGAGCCATTCCCATTAATCAGTAATTAAGAAAATGCCTTATGAGCTGGCCTACAGCCTGATCTTGTAGAGGTATTTGTTTCCTGTGAGCTCCTTCCTCTCAGATGACTCTAGCTTGTGTCATGTTGACATAAAACTCTGCCCTGGTGAGTTACAGTTACAGACTGCCGGCTGAGTCTGATTTTTATGAACTCAGGCTTACACCAAAACAGTTTCCCATCTTCCCCTCCCCCTCCCGCTCCATGCATCTCTCTAGCCTCCAATTTGCTTTTTCCTTTCTGGCTTAATTTGTTTGATTTCTTTCTTGTATATTAAGGATTTCCCTTGGATAACTATGCTTGGCTTTCTGTGTATTTAAGTGTGAGGTCTTGCATAGATCTGATGGGAAAATCTGTGTGCAGGCTTCAGCATACAGCCCGAGGGGCTAATGGCAGGATTTGTGTCTGTTTCATTAACTGATGAGAGTATATTTTGGACGTTCCCCCTGGTGTGGTGAGCTTCCCCATGGAAATTTTCCAATGGTATATTATGTCTCTCATTTACCTTTGTTTAGGAATTGATATTCTCAGGGTTGCTAATCCAGTTACCATTCTATTTTGTTTCTGGCTTCTTTTCTCCTTTGTTTTCGCAGGTTTTCCCTTACAGTCTGGACAAAACAGATGCTTTCCCCACGTCCCCAAGCCCCAGCCCAACTTTAACCAGAAGCCCCTTTATTTTATATATCCCCCTTCTCTCCCCTGCCTGTTTCTCTCCTCCTCCTCCTCCTCCTCCTCCTCCTCCTCCTCCTCCTCCTCCTCCTCCTCCTCTTCCTCCTCCTCCTCTTCCTTCAAGACTTTGCTATTCATAAGCTGGGCTGGCTCCAACTGTCCATCTTTTTGCCCCAGCCTGTAATTATAGGCATCCACCTCCACTCTTGGCTCCATTATTATTTCTTCTTCTTTTGAGACAGAGTCTTATGTATCCAGGCTTGGACCCAACTCTATGTAGCCAAGGGCAACCGCTGGGATTCCAGGTGTACACCAGCATGTTTGGTTTACATTATGATGTGGATTGAACCCAGGGCTTTGCACATGCTAAACCAGTGTCTGTGTGTATTTGAGAGTGTGACTCATATATCGCAGGCTGGTCTCGAACTCATTATATGGAAGAGGATGACCTTGAATTATTGATCCCCCTGCCTCTGTGTCAGGAGTGTTGGGATTACAGGCATGCATTACCACACTCTCCTCCTTAAGATAATTTTATTGGAGGACAAACTCAGGCTTTTGACACAGATTATTTGGCTGCTGGTAATATAGTAGCATATATGTGTGTATATATATGTATGTGTGTATATAAATATGTACATATATGTATATTTGTGTGTATATAAATGTAGATATATACATAATTATATATGTACACACATAAATATATGTACGAATACATATATATTTATATGAAGAGGCATGCTACTGCAATAGTATATTTTGAAAAGATATTAAGTAACTTCCAAAGATATCCCCCACACTCACCATCCGTTTCAATATTCTGCCCGATGGAGGCGCCATACATTGCAAGAAATATATGAAAATATATGAAATATATGAAAAGTAATAAGAAGCTCTATTCCCAACAGCTGGGCGAGGGCAGGGATGAGACAACAGGCAAAAGAACACGGTCACAGACCGCACCTCGGGAATAAGGAGCGAGGGAGGGGCCTAATCTCGTCGCTGATTGGTTGTTGCTCCTGGCCAATCAGAAGCAGCTATTGATTTTTACTAACAGTGCGACCCGCCTCCCTGGAGGCTTTGACGCCACGTTTACAAATGAGGGTGCGTTACGTAAGAGCGAGCGCCGGGACAGCCAATGAGAGCTTGGAGCGGTAATGGGCGGGTGAGGCCGCTGCCAGGTTTGGGGCGGAAGGAACATCTCTCGCCGAGACAGAGCGGAAGATGGCGGCGGAGGCGCTGCTGTCCAGTCTGTTGGGATTGCTATTTCTGGGGCTCCTGTTACCTGCGCATCTGACGGGCGGTGTCGGGAGCCTGAATTTGGAGGAGCTGAGTGAGATGCGTTATGGCATCCAGATCCTGCCGTTGCCTGTCATGGGAGGGCAGGTGAGGGGTGTGGGTCGAGGCAAGAGTCCTGTGCAAGAGGAAGGGGCGCACGGTGGAGGAGGAAGGGCAGCTGTGCGCCCGGCTCGGGAGACCCGGGGAATGGAGAAGAGATGGTGGTGTCCCTACGATCCTACTGAGAATGGAGACAGACCCATCCCCCGGGACCGGGCACCGGCAGGGGTGGGGCTCCCCACTGTGGACCTCGGGTCCCTGGGTCGCGGTGAAAGCACCCGGACCCCGCAGGGTGGTGAAGCGAGAGCGCCCTCTCCTCCGTTCAGCCCGCTCAGCCGGGGCAGCTGGAGGACTTGTGGCTTATTCTCTCTTCCACTGGGCACGTCCCCAGGGTCTGAAGAGGGATCTCGTTGTTCTTGGTCCCAGCCTCTGCCTCCCTGCCCCCCTTCCCGACCCTTCTTTCCCAGAGTCAAGCTTCAGACGTGGTGGTTGTGTCTTCAAAGTACAAACAGCGCTATGAGTGCCGCCTACCAGCTGGAGCTATTCACTTCCAGCGTGAAAGGGAGGAGGAGACGCCTGCTTACCAGGGGCCCGGGATCCCTGAATTGTTGGGCCCAATGAGAGACGCCCCTTGTCTGCTGAAGGTGAAAAGAACTGGGGTGGGCGGAGGGAAGTCTTGGGAACCAGAGTAGAGTCCGGTGGGAGTTAAGAGGCCATTGGTGTACTAGGTATGTTTACGGGCAGGAGGTGGGGGAACAAAGCAAAGACTCCGCTGGATGTAGGGAAGGGTTAGGATAGAAGATCTCAAAATTGGTTAAACCAAGATCGGAAGGACGGTGGTGGGACGGGAGGAGCAGGAGTGACCTGTAAAGTCACTTCTGCCTCTATGGCACTTTACCTCTGGATGCCGTTGTGTTCAGGGAAGTTCAGTTAGTACGTGAACCTGTGGGAGTCTTCATCCGAGTGCTTCAAGGATACCATGATTTCTTAATGGAGGGCAGGGAATGAGTTATGCCTGTGATGCCAGGCTAGATCACAGAGCATCGTGGCCCTGTCTTACCCCTTCCCAGATTAGAAAGAAAAAAAAAAGGAAAAGAAAAAGAAAGGGTGTGGATGGGAATCAGTTATACTTTAGATGTGCGTCTCCAGCCATGAAAAGAAAACGGCTGTCCCTTCTCACAGAGTCGAGAATGCGGGAGGGGAGAGAGGGAGAGAGGTGAGAACTGAATGACAGGTTATATACCTTGGAGCCAGGAGACTGCAGTTTCACAAGGAGACATTTTCATGCCTCCTGATTGTTCTTCTTTCCATTGTCAGACCAAAGACTGGTGGACATATGAATTCTGTTATGGACGCCATATCCAGCAGTACCATATGGAAGGTAACTCTCTCCTACATTCTCATCAAGCCTTCATGAGCCTCCCTCCCAGTCCTCCCTCCCAGTCCTCCCTCCCAGTCCTCCCTTCTAGGCCTCATAATGAGAATAATGTACTTTACTGTGGCTTCCCTTACAGACTCAGAGATCAAAGGTGACATCCTCTATCTTGGCTACTACCAGTCAGCCTTCAACTGGGATGATGAAACAGCCAAGGTAATGGGTGTGGGGTTGGAATGGGGATCCGCTGATTGTCAGATAGATAGCTCAGGCAACAGGGAGGGTCAGACTGAGCTGGTGTGTTTCTTGGGATTTGGTCCTTATCAAGTCCCCTGGGATCTGGTCCTATGATTCCCAGGTCCCTGTGGGAGGGTGTTCTCGTTCTCAGGCCCTCTCCATCCCCGCCTCATGTTTTTTTTTTCTCCAGGCCTCCAAACAGCATCGACTGAAACGCTACCACAGCCAGACCTACGGCAACGGGTCCAAATGTGATCTCAACGGGAAGCCCCGAGAAGCTGAAGTTCGGGTGAGTCTTCAAGGAAAGGAAACGTTCCCTGATTAACAGTGGTCTGACTGCTAAGGGAGCAGGATGCTTATGTCCTGAAATCAGTATCTCTTATGTGTAGAGCCCAGTCTCAGGCTGGTATCTAGATGCCATTGTCTGCATCTTCAGAGGTAATTTAACTCTGCGTTTCCCATAGGCTACCCTCAGTGCTTCCAGCCACATTCAATCTCTCCAGCATTTCTCTTTTCCGTTACTTCAGCTGTGAGTGGTAGCGTTTGTCTTTGACTCTCCTTACTCTGGGTGTAGCACGGAGACATTGGTCTTAACTCTTCCAGTAAAGCCAGAAGCAAACAGGAAGCTCCTGCATGTGGAGAAGGCCTGATGTACAGGGGAAGACAGATGCTAACACAAGAAGTGAGTCTGAAAGAAGCCACAAGCCAGCGGTTCTCAACCTGTGGGTCCAGACCCAGCAAGGGCCACACATCAGATACCCTGAATATCAGACATTTACATTATGATTCATAACAGTAGCAAGATTTCAACCAGAAAATTACCTCATGGCTGGGGGTGGGGGATCACCACAACACGAGGGACTGTATTAAAGGGTCACAGCGTTGAATCACAGCTAAGGAGTAAGGATGAGAAGGAGAGAGAGAGGGCTAGTTCTCTCAAAGCCCGGCTGTCCTCCGGGCTTTTAAAACTGTCTTCAGAGTTAGCAGTGGCCATGGACGCCTTAAATCCTAGCACTCCAGGAAGCAGAGACAGGAGGATCTCTGTTAGTTTGAAGGCAGCCTGGTGTACCTAGTGGATTCCAGGACAGCCTCAAAAACCAAAGCCTCTCTTGGGTTGGGTGTGGCAGCACATACCTATAATCTCAGTAAGTTGGGAGGCAGAGGTGGGGGCATCGTGAGCCTAAGCTGTTGTGAACTACAGAAGGACAAACAAGAGAACACCCTAGTTTGCCCTGTGGCTGAGACTCCCGGCTGAGACTCCCTCCTGCGCCTCCAACAAGCGGTCCTCCTTATTCTCCTGGGTTGTAGCGGAGTGGAGATCCACCGTCCTCTGCCTCCCGAGTGCTGGGATTAGAGGCATACGTCACCATTGCCCAGCTTAATTTTAACTTTTAAAAAACTATTAATTTTATATAAAATAGTAGGTTTCACTATGACATTTTAAAAATATTTAAAGAAGACCTTTAATTTTTAATGCAAGTGGCTGGGCACACCTGTGAGGAATTTTTTTTTCTTTTTCTTTTTTTTTTTTTAAAGATTTATTTATTCATTTAATGTATATGAGTGCACTATCACTGTCTTCAGACACACCAGAAGAGGGCATCGGATCCCATTACAGATGGTTGTGAGCCACCTTGTGGTTGCTGGGGATTGAACTCAGGACCTCTGGAAGAGCAGTCAGTGCTCTTAACCACTGAGCCATCTCTCCAGCCCGACGAAACTGTTTGAAAGCTTTCTGAATGAGTTTATGTGCACCATGCATACAGGTACCCTCAGAAGCCAGAGGAGTCGGATCCCTGGCAGCTAGAGGTATAGGCAGTTGTGAGCTGGAAACAGACCTCAGTCTTCAGCAAGAGCAGGGTGTGCCCTTAACCACCGAGCCCTGACTGTCTCTCCAGCTCCTGGTGACATTTCACGTGTATCATTGCGCTTTGCTTATGCCGCGCCCCCCCCGCCCTCCCCCATGTTGCATTTATACTCTGAAGGTAAGACCTTCAGATTTGTTGTTGTGTTGGACGTGGGGTGGAGTTAAGGATGATCAAGGCCATCTTAGTCAGCGGCTAGAAGTGACGGAATTGTCAGTGGCTACAGCGTGAAGGAGCAGGCTTGAAGAAGGAAGACAGGCTGGGTCTGTGCATATGGAGTCGGAAAGCCTGTCAGACTTCCCCCGATGATCCCCAGCCAGCCGTTAGCTCTGCGATTCAACAACAAAATCTAGGCTGGAGATAAAAATACTCATCGAGTTTCTGTCACAGTGGCCTTGTCCCTCTGCCAGGAAGGACAGAACATTCTTCGAATGACCCTGCCTGTTCATTCAGGTTTATTCCTGTGACGCCTGTGCACACATACAAACCAACACAGGCCCCCTCGTCCTGGCAATCATTTAGAGCTTTAGGTTCTTCAAAGTCTGTATCGTAAAGTGGCCATGGGGTGGCTCACTCCTATAAACCCAGATCTTAGGAGTTGAGGCAGGGGATGACTAAGTTTGGAGCCAGCCTGGGCTCCACAGTGAGTTCTAGGACATTTTGGGTTACGGCATGAGAAGCTGTCTCAAAAACAGACAAACAGGGCCTGAAGTGACCTTACTTAATCTCTCCATCTAACTCCACTGAAGAGTCCCAAGAAGGGAGGGACAATGTCTGTCCTGTTTCCTATTCTTTTCCTCAGTCCCTGGAATGGTACCTGGTACCAAGTAGGTGCCCAATTAGTCACTCAACAATAGAATAAGTGACAGCCAGATTACTTATTTGTTTGTTTGTTTATTTCTAGACAGGGCCTCTATGTAGCTCTGGCCGTCCTAAAACTCTGTGTGTAGACCAGACTGACCTGGAACTCACAGATTTTCCTTCCTTCTGCCTCTCAAGAGCTGGGGTTAAAGGTGTGCGCCACCATGCCCGGCCTCAAATGTTAGCCTTGTTGATTCACCCAGAAAGCCACTTGTGTCCCTGCAGTTCTCCACACAGAGAGCCACATCCATATGTGAGGCCACTGTCACACGTCACTGTACCCTGACACTTAGCTGCATGGCATTTCCCCCCTGTCTCCTGAACACATGCAACCGAGGCGGGTGTTCAGTGAAGCAGGATCAGAGCCATTCCAGGCTGGGGGTACACCACAGGACAGCAGCCAGGGGAGCTGAGTAAAAGGAAGGTCTATGGAGAATGTGACCTCTGAACTGATAATTGATGGAAGTTTAGCCCAGCAGGTGTAGAGTGATGGGAGATGGGAAAAAGAAAGATGGTGGGTGAAAGGGTGATCAAGAGCAGAGGGAAGGCTTGGGAGCCAAGAGGCAATGGCGTGACCTGGGAACTGAGAGTCACAGGGATGGGAAGAGCTGGACATAAGCCAAGGGTGTAGGAGATGGGAGTGGGCAGCCGCCAGGGGCAGGACACAGGCTGGGAGGGGCCCTGAGGACACAGGCTGGGAGAGGCGCTGTTCTTGTGCTGAAGCAGGGTGCCCACGGGTCAGCATGGAGTCAGCAGAGTGAGACATGTTCACCCTGGCTTTAGAGGCTCACTCTGACCTACAGCCAGCCATTGAGAGATCAGTCAGGTAACACCGCAATCCAGTTGAAAAGCAAAAGTGACCCAAGGATGGAGAGAGCCATTTAGAGGGAAAGCCAGCAGCGAAAGAGGAAGGATTTGCAAATGAGTCTTGGGTAGACAGTGGTGAGAGGAGGAAGCTTGACAGTGGGAAACGGTGAGTTTGGTTTTCCAGATGATACTTTTGGTGACTTTCAGGCCCCGGAGTGGAGATCTCCCAGGTAAGCAAAGAAAGAGCTGCAGGCTGGGAGAGAGATTGTACCACAGCGAGAGGCCGGTCCTCACCTGTGGTTGTAGGAACCATGAGTGTGAGTAGATACTTCAGTAAAAGCGGACAGTTTAGAAAGTAGGACAGGAGCTGGATGTGTGGCTCACACCTGTAATCCCGACGCTTAGGGAGCTGAGGCAGAAGGATCACCAGCTGGAGACTAGTCTGAGACTTTTGAGGGAGCTATCCTAGCATCTCACAGAGTAAGTAGGATCATACTGGGATCATAAATACCCACAGAGATGTTACTGTGACGTAGGACCCAGGAAGGACATGGCCATGCTGACTGCATCTGCCCTTTTCAGAAGAGGAAGACTGGAAACTACCGCGGGCAGTCATGGGCATTTTGGTGAGGGCCAGGCAGGCACACGGTGGGAAGAAGGGTGCCTATCTGGTGAGTGTGAGTCCTTGACTCCCAGCCTTTCTGACCAGCACACCGCAGTGTCATCCATGATCCCTCTGGGATCACTGTCAGTGGCCCGCCTACACCATACAGGAGTAAAACTTTATCTCAAAAAAATAAATAATAATAAATGTGGTTGTGTGGGTCTGAGCTCTGGTGAGCAGTGTGGGATCCTGCCTTGGGTATTTACGATCCTAGCAATGACACTGAGTTTTCTTCTTAATTGTGACGTGCCTCAGATAGAGCAGTCTGCTTCTGAGAGAATCGATGGTGCTGGTTTACCACGTTTGCTTTGACTCTGTCTTGCAGTTGTCCTTGATTTGGTCTTGGGAAGAGAGTGTTTGAAACAGGGTCTTGCTCTATAGCCAAGCCTGGCCTGGAACTCGCTCTGTTGTCCACCCTGCCCTAAAACTTGTGATCCTCCCTGTGTCTGCCTCCTGGGGGCTAAGATTACAGGGTGAACCTCTCCACACAATCTATGTTCTGATTAAAGAGGGAGTTAAGAGGCTAAAACACAATTAAACCTTAACCGCTCAACTCCTCCCTCCTTGGTTCTGGAAACCGCAGTAATTGCCCTGGCCTTTTCTCTGTATTTTATTATAAACACATATGTCACAGAAAGTATACATTGTTGCATTTTCTTTGTTTTTGAGACAGGATATCATGTAGCTAAGGCTGCGACTTACCATGTAGCTGAAGCTGGCCTTGAGTTGTTCTCCTCCCGCTTCCAAATCTCCACTTCTGGGATCACATGCCTGAGCTGCCTCTCCCGGCTGTATTTATTGTTTCATGCTATGGTGGGCATCAGGCTCTGTGTTATCAGGCCCTGAGTTCATCCCCAGGACCACAAAAAGGAAGTAGCCAGCTGTGACAATGCAGGCCTGTAAATCTAGCACTCAAGACACTGAGGCAGGAGGATTATGAGTTCAAGGACAGACTACTTAGCAAGTAGTCTCAGAAAAGTCTCATCTCAGAAAAGGGGAAGTAAAGTAAGATATGGTCACTGTGCCCAGTACACCACCTTGCTCTTTTGCTGATATCCTTCTGATTCAGGCGGTGAGGCAGAGCTCCAGCCTGGTGACTGTAAGATCTTACCTGTACCCTGCCGAGAAGCAGTTTCAGTTCTGCCGGGTTTTGTTTTGAGTCAGGGTCTCAGTATGTAGCCCTGGCTATCCTGGAATTCTCTACATAGACCAGACTAGCCTCATACAGACATCTGCCTGCCTTTGCCTCCCACATGAATGGAGTAAAGGTGGGCGTCACCACATTTAGTTCCCTTGCTTTATACAGGGAGCTGTGTGGGGGTTGCTGGGCAATGTGCAGATTCCCTAGGCAAACAAGGAGGGGCAGAGCCATGTGCTAGAGGAACACATGTTTTAGGAATGAGGTAGGGCCACTGCCCCTTTATTAGGTGACCTATCTTTTGGACATAGAGACATTCTTTTAAAATTTCCTCCTCCTCCTCCTCCTCCTCCTCCTCCTCCTCCTCCTCCTCCTCCTCCTCCTCCTCCTCTTCTTCTTCTTCTTCTTCTTCTTCTTCTTCTTCTTTATTGTGGGAAAGAATCCATAGTACCCAAGTTCTGTTCTTCCTCTCAGGTGTACAGCTTGGTGCACTGGGTATCTCTCAAGGATATGTGCCTGTTCTTCCTGTTTCCAGAGTAGAGACATTTCTCTATTTGTGGTAATCCCCCTGCTTCTCCCTTCCCAGCTCCCTTCCACTTTTTTCCATATGACAATTCTAAGTATGTCACATGACTTAGGGTTTCTATTGCTGGGATGAAACACCATGATCAAAAGCCACTTGGGAGGAAAGGATTTATTCAGCTTATAGTCCAACATCACTGTTCATCACCGAAGGAAGTTAGGAACTCAAACAATAGGAACCTGGAGGCAGGAGCTGATGCAGAGGCCATGGAGGGGTGCTGCTTACTGGCTTGCTCTTCATGGCTTGCTCAGCCTGCCTGCTTAGCAAGAACCCAGAACCCAGAACCATCCTACCCTAACAATCACTGATTAAGAGAATGTCCTCCAGGCTTGCCTACGGTCAGATCTTATGGAAGCATTTTCTTAATTGAGGCTCCCTCCTTGCAAAACACTATAGCTCAAGTCGACATAAAATTATCCAGCACATCATGTAAGTAGAATTATAAAATACTTGTCCCAGTTTACCCAGTATATTGTTTCCAACCATGACATAGTATTTATGGGAGATGTATTTGTTTCTGTGGCTCCGTCTTCTATAGGTACCCCAAGTTGTCCGCTTGCTCACCTGTCGCTGGGTGCACACCTGCTCTCTACTGCCTTTGAGCTAGTGTGGGTAATGTAGCAGACTCCTGTACCGACGTCTGCTTGACCGTTTCAGGGGTTTTTCTTCTCTGCCGTGGAGTGGAGTATGGCAGACTGTGGTTTGTTTGCCATGTTCAGATCTGTTGTGTTTTCCACGGCCGCTGCGTCCTTCACATTCCTGCTGGCAGTCCCCAGGGTCTCGTTTTCACCACACATTCTGTATACTTTTTTAATTTCCAAAATTATCATTATGATCGTCTGTACATGCGTGTAAGATCTGTGTTGTGGCTGTGGACAGCCATGGTGTACATGTTGAGGACACTTTCAGGGGTCCCAGGGATCAAGCCAGCGTGCCAGGCTCATGCTGTGCATGCTTTACTCGCTCTCTTAGTGCTGTGTTGCTGTGAACACACTGTGTGCAAGGCAACTCCTGTAAAGGAGAACATTTAACTGGGGCCTGAGTACCGTCCCAGGCTCATCAGCATGGCTCTGCAGCAGTGACCGAGTGAGTACATCCTGACCTGCGAGCTTTTGAAACCTCAGAGCCCACCCCCAGTGTGACACACTTCCTTCAACAAGGCCACACCTCCTAGTCCTTCTAATCCCTTCATAAAAACATGAGATCCATTCTCATTCAAACCACCACAGCCACTGAGCCGACTCTCTAGCCCAAGTATTAGTTCTTTCTGTGTGTGTGTGTGTGTGTGTGAGTGTGCGTGTTTTCCCTGTGTGTGTATCATGCCACAAGCATGCCATGTCCACAGAAGCCAGAAGAGGGCATCGGGGTCCCTGGAACTGGAGGTACAGATGGCTATAAACTGCCATGTGGGAGCTGAGAATCAAACCTGGGTCTCCGCAAGAGCAGCCAGTGCTCATAACCACCGAGCCATCCATCTGTCCAGCCCATGTCTTTCTTTCTTTTTTGAAACAGTTTTCTTTGTGCAGCATTGGCTGTCCTGGAACTCACTCTGTAGACCAGCCTAACCCTGAGCTTATGGTTCATCTGCCTCTGCCTCCCAAGTGCTGGGATTAAAGGCGTGCACCACCACCCAGGGCAAAATGTGTAGTTCAGGTTGGCCTCAAATTTGTGAGCCTTCTGCCTCTGCCTCCTACATCAAATCCTACTGGCAAGCACCACCACACTGGCCCTCTTTGTATCTGAGATAGTCTCACTGTGTAGTTGAGTTAGCCTTGAATTCATGATCCTCCTGCCTCAGCCTACTGAGTGCTGACTTATAGGCTTGCTTGTCATTCCTGTCATTTGCAGATTTTTATGCATTATTTTTTAATTGACACACGTCTTACTATGTAGGCCTGGAGGTCCTGGAACTCACTCTGTAGACCAGGCTAGCCTCAGACACATAGGCAATCCACCTGCCTCTTTCTTGTTAGTGCTGGGATTAAAGGCACGCTACAACACCCAGCCTGGGTTCATTAACCCTTACTCATTTCATTTTTCTTACGACTCTGATGTAATAGGGCTGGTGCTGGTGCGTACCCTTGACTTATTCCTGATTTAACAGTGTTTTTTTTATTTGCATGCGCATTGTATGTATGCACCTGGATATGTGTACATGTGTGTAGAAGCCAGAGGTTGAAGTTAGGTTTCTTCCACCATCACTGCATGCCTTCATCTCTGAGACAGGGTCTCACACTGAACCTGGAGCTCACCAATTAGGCTGGCCAGAGCCTGAGATCCAGGGATCTACCTGTGACTGCCTCCCTGGGGCGGGGATTGCAGACTCACGCTGCTGTACCCAGCTCTCTCCTGGCTTTATTAGATGTACTTGCTTTATTTTATGCGTGTGAGCGTTTCATACGTGTGTATGTGTGCCACGTACATGCCCAGTGAGAAAAGGGTATTGGATCCCCTAGAACTGGGCTTACAGATGGCTGTAAGCTGCCACATAAATACCAGAACAAACCCCATGTCCTCTACAAAAGCAACCAGTGCTCATAACTGCTGAGCTGTCTCTCTAAGCCCTGTCCTTGGCTTTAAGGGGGTGTTTTGTTCTGAGCGTGTTTTCCAGTAGCTTTTTGCTGTGGTACTTTGTTTAAAGCACCGCTCATCAGGAGAAGGAAGTCTCGTGCGATGCGTCCTTGCCTGTCCATGCTGTATCCTTGGCTGTCCATGCTGTATCCTTGGCTGTCCATGCTGTATGATGGGTGGTATGGATGTTTCCAATTCTCCTGTGGTCATTAACACAATAGTGTATGCTTTTGTTTTTGTTTTTGTTTTTTTTTTTTTTTCATCTTTGATTCATTTATATACTAAGTTGAGTCATATTCTAAAGCTCTTTGTTTGTTCTTTTTTTTTCTATAGTAATGCACCTCATAATGATGTTTAAATATACATCAAGGGCCAGGTGTGGTGGTGCACATCTTTAATCCCAGCACACAGGAGGCAGAGGCAGATGAATCTCTGTGAGTTCAAGGCCAGCCTGGTCTACATTGAGATCCAGGACAGCCAAGGCTACACAGAGAGACCCTGTTTCAAAAGATAGGTAGGTAGATAGATAAACAGACAGACATAAAGTTGTACACACTTATAGCACACTTACAGTTATCATGTGATGCTTCAAGATACAGATGCTGTATAATGTGTACATCATGGAAAGCCTATCCAGCTCCTCATATCATTTCTTTATGGTGAAACATTCAAACTTCCTCCTTTGAGCCACCGTTTTTACTTTATTCATTTTTTAAAAGCATTTATTTGTATTATTTTTAAGTGTGCACATGCTCGTGTGTGTGTGTGTGTGTGTGTGTGTGTGTGTGTGTGTGTGTGCGCGCGCGCACACGCGCGTGCATGTGCTGCCCTCAGAGGTCAGAGATCAGAAGCATTGGGTTCCCCCTAGAGCTACAGGTCTCTGAGCTGCAGGTGTGGGAGCTGGGAACGGAACTCGGTCGTGGGAGAGCAGCAGATCCGCTTCCCCGCTGGACCGTTTCTCCAGCTCTCTCCATTTTATTATTTTTTAATAATGTTTTTAAATTGACATACATTCATTGTCCGTGGTGTGTCTCTCACAGACATTATTGTAAGTGTGCAATGTACTTTAAACGTTTTCACCCCCTCCCTCCCCGCCCCCCCCCTCCCCCCCCCCCCCCGTCTCCTTCCACACCTGCCCTCTCCGTATACTTCACCCCTATTCTCTCTCGAGTTGCGCATACATGTGTGAGCTCATGGATCTGGATAAAATCCACAATCTACAAATATAAGGAAAAGGAGATATTTGTCATTTTTTAAAAGATTGTTTATTTTTATTTATATATGAGTACCCTGTAGCTGTCTTCAGATGCACCAGAAGAGGGCATCAGATCCCATCACAGATGGTTGTGACCCACCATGTGGTTGCTGCAATTGAACTCAGAACCTCTGGAAGAGCAGCCAGTGCTCTTAACCACTGAGGCATCTCTCCAGCCTGATATTTGTCATTTTTGATTAAGGTGATTACTCTCTGTTGAATACATTTTCCTATAAACACCATGTGGTAGTTTGAAAGACACCGGCCCCCAAAAGCTCCTATATGTGAATGCTTAGTCACCAGGGAGTTGAACTGTCTGAAAGGATTAAAAGGTTTAGGAGGTGTGGCCTTGTTGGAGGAAGTGGGGGTGAACTTTGAGATTTCAGAAGCTCATACCAGGCACAAGCACTCTCTGCATGTGGGTCGGGTTGTCAAGCTCCCAACCCCTGCTCCAGCGCCAGGATGCCACCATGCTCCCTGCCACGATGCACTAAGCCACAGAAACTGTAAGCCAGCCCCCATTAAGTGCTTTCTTTTGTAAAGTTGCCTTGATCGTGGTTCTCTTCACAGCACTAAGACAGTGACTGCAACACAGTGTAACTTTGTTCTTTTATAGCTGAAAACGTGATTCAATTGTATGGGCATAAACCACCTTTTCTTTATCTGTACCTCTGGTTTTTTTGGATACCTTGGCTTTTCCCACGGCTTAGCTATTGTGGCCCAGAGCTCACTGTGTAGACGGAGCTGACCCTAAACTCACATAGGTCTGCGTGTGTCTGCCTTGTTGAGTGCTGAGGTTCAGGGTGTGTGCCACCACACGCGGCTGTTTTTGGTGTTAGAGGAGCTTCCGTCCCGACGCCTGCAGTGACCGTCTGCATCCATACTAGGAGTGTGGGAAGAGTCTCTTGTCCACGTCCTTGTGGCATCTAATGTCACTTGCTTCTCTATGGCCACCATTTGGGGGAGGGGCAGGTGGGATCTGGAGGTAGTTTTATTTGCCTCTCCAAGACTGGTGAGGTTGGTGCTTTCTCATGGTAAGACCATTGGTTCCTTGTCTTTTGATAGCTGTCCACTCATTTCATTATTGGTTGTTTTTAAACTTTCTGGCTGTGGCTCTTGAGTCCTTTATATGTCGTAAACATCACTCTTCCTCTGTCGGATATCTAGCTAGTAAAGACCGTCTTCTCTTCTGCAAGCTGTGTGCGTGCGTGCGTGTGTGAACACTTACAAACGAGCTATCTCTCCAGCTGAGCTGTCTCCCCTTGTCCAGACTGTTGTTCACATATCAGTTGATAAACATTTAGACCATGTCCATATCTCGGCTGTATTGCAGTGTGTCTTCAGCCTGCTTTCTCTCTCTTACTTGTTTATTTACTTATTTACTTACTTGAGGCAGGTCTCATGTAGCCCAGGCTGGCCTCCAAGTTACCACTTAGGATGAGCTTGGACTCCTAATTCTCCTGCGTTTCCCTCCCAAGTGTGTGATTACAAGCATGAACCACCATGCCCTGTTTACGTGGTCCCAGGGAGCAAACGCACAGCTTTGCATACTGGGCAAGCCGTCTGCCCCTATGGTACATCAGTAGCCCATGTCAGCACATCTTCACATCAGTCATGAGGGCCTTGGTTTTAGTTTGCTGAGGACTCTCCACACTGCTTTCCATAATGGCTGCAGTACTTCACATGGATCAACGCCGACGGTGTGCAGGGATCCCTGCTCCGCACAGCCCCGCCGGCCGGCCGTCTGTTGGCGGCCTTTGTTTTTGTTAAACCGTCACATCTGGAGTGAGGTGGTCTGTCACTGTGGTTTCAGTTTGTGTTCCCTGATAACTAGAGATGATGAGCTTTTAAAAAAAAGTACTTCCTGCCCGTCCGTCAGTCTGTCAGTCCGTGTGTCTTTGAGGAATAGTTAACTTGGTCTGTTGTTTCTTTTTTCTTCTCCTTTAGTTCTGAGATGTTGCTAGATTTTGCTAGATTTGTTGCTCATTTTAACCAAGTTGTCTGGTTTTTGCTTTTGAGTCGTGTGAGCTCCTTGTATATTCTGGATATTAATCCCTTGACAAGTTTGCAAACGTTTTCTCCTATTCTGAAGATTGTCTTCATTCTTTATTACATCTTATTTACTCTGTGTGTGTGCGTGTGTGTGCATGTTGTATTTGTGTGATGTGTGTGTACCATGTGCAGAGATCAGAGGATAACTTGTGAGAGTGAGTTCTCTTCTGCTACTCTGTGGATCCCCAGGGTTGAACTCAGATCATCTGGCTTGGTGCAAGTGCCCCACTGGGTGAGCCCTCTCTCTGGCCCCTCTTCACTCTTAAAAAAATATATTTATTTACATCAACATGTGTGTATGTCTGTTATGTGCATGTGCTGAGGTTAGGGGCATCCTTTGGAGCTGGAGTTACAAGCAGTTAAAAGCTGCCTAATGTGGGTGCTGGGTCCTCTGCAAGTCAGCACATGTCCTTAACCACTGAGCCATCACTCCAGACACCTCTCTCCGCTCTTCCGATTACTTTCCATATGCAGATGCTTTGGTCTGATGCCATGATGTATTTTAGCAGATGCCTGTTCAGTACTCTAATATTTTAATTGTCTTTTATGCAATTTATTAAATTGGCCTTCAATTTTCTTATATTATCATTATTTTGTTTTGGCAGCAGCGTATATTAACTTTATTTACTCGAGGAGAATGCCTAATTTTTGAAAACTAATTAATTGGTTAATTTAGTGTATATGTGTGTGGTTGTCAGGGGACAGCTTTCGGGAGTTGGCTCTTGTCCACCTTCTTGAGGCAGTCTCTCTCTCTCTCTCTTCTCTCTCTCTCTCTCTCTCCCCCTCCATTTCTCCTTCCCTCTCTGTCTCTCCTTTCTCTCCCTCTCCCTTTGTCTGTTTGTCTCTCTCTCTCTTTCTCTCTCTGCTGCCTCGCTGCTACTCCAACAAGACGGCCTTATACTCCTGTAGAGCCCTCTCCCCAGTCTGAGTTTCTCTACCCCGTTTTTGTTTTTTGTTTTTTAATTCTCTGGAACATAGATATTCGTTTTTCTTTTCTTTTCTTTTTTTTTTTTTCTTTTGTTTTGTTTTTCAAGACAGGGTTTCTTTGTGTAGCTTGGCTATCTTAGAACTCACTCTGTAGGCCAGGCTTACTTCAAACTCACAGACATGTGCCTGCCTCTGCCTCCCAAGTGCTGGGATTAAAGGCCTGTATCACCATCACCTGGTAAGAAATTCTAGAAATGGCTCAGTGGTCACTGACTGTTCTTCCAGAGGTCCTGAGTTCAATTCCTGGCACCCCCTTAGTGGCTCATGACCATCTCTGATGGGGTCTGATGCCCTCCTCTGGCCTCCACAGGTACTAGGCACACGTGTGGTACACTGACACAGATGTAGCGAGGACTTACACATAACATAAAGATGAACACATCTTTTAAAACTTTTGTATCTACTAGAGTGTGTGTATGCCACAGCACACATGTGGAAGTCAGAGGGCTTTTGGAAATCTGTTGGCTTCTTCCACCCTGGTTCTAGGGATCAAATTCAAGTCCTCTTGCACTCACTGGGCCATGGTGGCAGCCCACAGCCTTTTTTTTTTTTTTTTTTTTTTTTTTTTTTCATTTCATGTTCACTGGGGTCTTGCCTGAATGTATGCCTGTGTGAAGACGTAAGATCCCCTGCAACTGGAGTTACAGTTGTGACCTGTCATGTGGATGCTGGGAATTGAACCCAGGTCCCCTGGAAGAGCAGCCAGTGCTCTAGCCCTCAGCCGGCAGACGTTTAAATGTGCTTCTAAGGACACTTCCTACAAGCATATACCTGCGAGCTCTTTCCAAATTGGTACATAGAGCTCCGGCTCTCTCAGACAGATGCTGCTTTCCTGTCCCACATCCAAGCGTCTTCCATTAACACAGAAACGCGGCCGTGAGTGGTCCTCTTATACCTGCAGAGTCTATGCGGAACATCCTCTTGGAAATAGACCGGAGGGATTGGGGTGCACTGGCGAGTTACCCAGCCCGGGAGCCCACTATCCTCCCAGCGTAGAAGGATGCTGGTCTCTGTACAGCCTGCCAGCCTGGTGTATTTTTAAACTTTAAAAGTTTGGCTAATCATTGGCTACATATCAGATAAAGGGGTTTTTTGTTTTGTTTTGTTTTTCTTTCTTTCTTTTCTTTTCTTTTTTTAGGATGGCTTTATTTTGCATCTCTCTTGAGAAAAAGATGTGTGATTTCATTTGTCTTTAAGAATCTCTTGTCAGCTCAGCACTGAGGAGGCAGAGGCAGGAAGATCACTGTGAGTTCAAGGCCAGCCTGGTTTAAATACAGAGTTCCAGAACAGCCAGGGCTACATTGTGAAGACAGTCTACAAACAAACAGAGAATCTCTTGTCCCTTTACCCTCTTTTGTTTTGTGTTTTTGAGACAGGGTTTCTATATGTACCCCTGGCTGTCCTGGAAATCACTCTATAGACCAGGTTGTCCTGGAACTCAAAGAGATCCACCTGCCTCTGCCCTCTGCCCTCTGCCCTCTGCCCTCTGCCCTCTGCCCTCTGCCCTCTGCCCTCTGCCCTCTGCCCTCTGCGTCTGCCTCCTGTGTGCTGACTAAAGGCATGCACCATCATGCCCATCATCCTTACACTTTAACCATCATTCCATTTGCCACTTCCCTGGTGACTTGTCCATTCGAGTATTAGAGACCATTCTGGTGGCTCTTCTCACAACCCTCTTTCTCCTTGGTACCAAGGACTGAGTGAGCCTGGCTGAGCTCGGCAGAGGCTGCGCTCCTGGAGGGCCCCTCCTATAGTGTCCTGAGCAGAACACTTTCATCGCTTTTTCCCAGGCTCCTCGTTCCCAAACGAGCTCTTAAAGCTTTCATTTTGCACAGAACACCATCTGGTCGCTTCCCTCCAGTTTGAACGTGTAGCATGTACATTTTCAGTGCGATTCCTAGTGTATATGTAAACATGTTTTACTTTTGCTGTCTTCAGTTTGGTTGGGGAAAGTTTGCTTGTTTGTAACCGTAGCCTCAAGGTGCTGGGCAAGGGCATGTGAGATCGCTCTTTCACGTCCAAGTTCTGTGCTGTGTGGACGACTTTCTTGTTATGTCTGCTTAGGTCTTGGTCTTCTGTCTCCCTGTGTTCTACCACGTAGGCTGTTTGTTCCCCACAGAAAACCACAATAATAGGAACTGGCCACTTCCTGCCAGGCCTCAGGAACTACCTGGGTGCGTCTTGGTGCTGCCGTGGGGCCCAGGTATCTTCCACTTTGGCCTCTTTCTTTCTTACCTCCCTTCACCTGCTCAGGAAGCTGTCTGGCTCTTAGATCTCTCCCACGCTCAATCCGAGCGACCGTTAGTTAATCCTCTTGGCAAGAATCTTGCCTGTGACTTGTTTGTTTAAAACACCACCATCGGTATGCCTCGTGGCACTGTAGACTCCAGGTTTGCGTGGTAACGGGTATGGGTGCCCTTTGCTGAGCGGTACTTGTTCCCTTGGGGTCCACATGGTCCTTCTTGTAGGTTCACATGTAAATGGTCAAAGGAAAGACTGTTCCAGAAGCCTGGAGAATTTCTGGTGGTGGCCCTCCTCTTTCCCTTGTGTCAGCCTTGTTTTGGTAAATTACCAGGCTAGCTCAGTAGGAGCCCCTCCCTGTGCCACCCAGGCTAGCAGGAACCCTCCTTGTGCCACCCAAGTCCAGGCTTGGGCATGGAGGGCTCACAAAAGCCAAAAAAAAAAAAAAAAAAAAAAAAAAAAAAAAACCAGACAATCATCCAGTTGTAAACACATTTCTCTGATTCTAAGGCCAAACCAGACAGCACAAGCCTGGGTTTTGGGTTAGGTGGATGGACACACATTCACTTCAGTGTAACACATAAGAGTTGGCCAAGGGGGAGATCTAGGATACACAGTGGATGCCTTGCAACTCAGACTGACTGTGGCCAGGTGGGGCTACGCAAGGCCAGACTTCCTGGATAGTTCATGCACTGGCTGCTGGTTCCCTGGATTTGGGTGGTTTTTGGGTTTGGTGTGCTGTTTGTTCGGCAGACAGTCTCTGTAGCTCAGGCTGGTTTAAACTGTTAGGAGGCTAGGGACGACCATGAACTCCTAATCTTCCTCGTCCCCCGAGTGCTGGGGTCATGGATGTGTGCTTCCACCTGTTGTTCTTTTAATGCACTGCTGGCATTTGAAAGTGAGGTTTCTCACCAATGTGCGTGGTTAAATGGACACTTAAACGTTTACTACTTAGAAGGCTGAGGCAGGAGGATCAATCACTGAGTTCAAGGCCAGACAGAGCAACACAATTTGATATTGATGTTGTTTGTCCAGTGCTGGAGATCGAACCCATGCTAGACAAGGCTCTGGCCCAAGCCCCCATCTCAGAGAGACAGGCTGTGTCTATCATTCACATTTCCTAGTTTCATGCCACGTTAGCCAAACATTTTCACTGGGTGAAACCCTCACCACAGTGGCAGATTCGGCCATTTTAATGTCCTCTTCTTAATGTATTAATGTTGTTGTAGTTTGAAATTGTATGACTTATAGGTTTTCAACATTGACCCAACTTTTCACCTTTGAGACTCAGTTTGGTCATGTATGTCCCCACGCTCCAAGAGTCTCAATACATAGCCGAGACTGGCCTTGAGTTCTGCCTCCCAAGTGCCGTGAGGACAGGTGTGTATCTCAGTTTGTTGATTTGAATTTGGCTGTGCACTTGCCATGGTGTGCACAGAGCTCAGAGGACAAGTCCAGTTCTCGGTCCTCACCTTCCATCCCAGTCGAAATAGGATATTTTTGTTTGCCGCTTTGAATCCAGTGCTAGCTGGCACACAGCGTCCGGGGATTCTGTCTCCACCTCCCAACCTGCTGTAGTTTTCAGTGGCTTGGAGATTCCAGATTAGGTGCTCACCCTTTCATGGCAAATGCTCTACCCACTGAGCCACCTCGCCAGGACTCATGAGCAGTGCTGACCTGGGACAGCCCTTCCTACTTACCACCTTTAACTTCCCAGCTGTCCCCACCATTCTGCTTATAAAATTATGCTAACCTCAGAAAATGTTAAAAAGGTCAGGGCTGTGGGATAGTTCAGTAGTTAACAGTTCTTGTTGCCAAGCCTGATAGCCTGATTCAATTTCCAAGACCCACATGGTAAAGGAGAGAATAAACTCCCACAGGCTGTTCTCTGACACACACAGACGTGCACACGCACACTCTCATACACATATTTACTCACATATACACACTTACACATACATACTCTCTCACATATACACTCACATATACACACACACATATGTGCATAGGCATGCACATGTGTACATACACATACACACATACACTCTCACACACATATGCACTCACGTATACACTCACATATACACACGCATGCATGCACACATGCACACACATACACTCACACACATATACATACTCATACACACTTAAACACATATACGCATGCTCACATACACATAAACACAAATGTATACACATATACTCATGCATGCGTACACACACACACACACCCCTGTTTGACCTGAGGATTAACCTTTTTTCCAAACTAGCAGCTCTGTTTTGCAAGCCCACCAGTGGTCTGTGAGGTTTTCAGTTTCTGTATCCTGGCCAGTGCTTGGTGGCACCTTCCTCAGGGTAGTCCTTGTAGTGACTGTGGTGGACTGTCATCTCCTGTGGTTCTGAGGGGCACTTCCTGGACAGGGTCAGGGTCAGGGTCAGGGCTACTATGCTCTAAAGCAGTAACTGGTTAGCTGCTGCTGCTGCTCCTGCTCCTGCTCCTCCTCCTCCTCCTTTTCTTCTTCCTCCTCCTCCTCCTTCTCCTCCTCCTCCTTCTCCTCCTCCTCCTTTTCCTCTTCCTCCTCCTCTCCTTCTTCTTCTTCCTCCTCCTCCTTTTCCTCTTCCTCCTCCTCTCCTTCTCCTTCTCCTCCTCCTCCTCCTCCCCCTCTCCTTCTTCTCCTCCTCCTTCTCTTCTTCTTCCTCCTCCTCCTCCTCCTTCTCCTCCTCCTTCTCTTCCCTCCTCCTCCTTCTCTTCCCTCCTCCTCCTTCTCCTCCTCCTCTTCCTCCTCCTTCTCTTCCTCTCCTCCTCCTTCTCCTCCTTCTCTTCCTCCTCCTTCTCCTTCTCCTCCTCCTCCACCTTCTCCTCCTCCTCCTCCTCCTCTTCCTCCTCCCCCTCTCCTTCTTCTCCTCCTTCTCTTCTTCCTCCTCCTCCTCCTTCTCCTCCTCCTTCTCTTCCTTCTCCTCCTCTTCCTCTCCTTCTCCTCCTCTTCCTCCTCCTCTCCTCTTCCTCCTCTTCCTCCTCTTCCTCCTCTCCTCCTTCTCCTTCCTTCTCCTTCTCCTTCTCCTTCTCCTTCTCCTTCTCCTTCCTTCTCCTTCTCCTTCTCCTTCTCCTTCTCCTTCTCCTCCTTCTTCTTCCTCCTCCTCCTTTATGACAGGATCTTGCCCTGTCAACTTTGAACCCAGGCTCTCCCACGTCAGCCTCCCTAGTGCTAGGATATAGTTACAGCCCACACAGCACTCCTCCATCTAAGCTCACTTGTTTGATTAGTTTTGTTTTTTCACACCGTGGCCCAGGCTGGTCTTGAACTTACAGCAGTTGTCCAGCGTTGGCCTCCTGAGTGAAGGGGTTTGCCCCACCGTGCTCAAACTCAAAAGGAAGACTTTGTGAATGCATGTTGCCCTTGCTCAGGGGCCACACCAGTGTCTGCGCCTCTCCAGTCTTAGTGTGTGCTGCTGGGGAGAGTGTGTGCCACAGCACACAGTGGGTGTCAGAAGACAACTGAGAGTTGGTTCCCTCCGTCCACTATGTGGGACACTTGGGATCAAGCTCAAGCCATTAGTCTTGATGGCAAGCCCCTTTCCTCTCTGAGCCAACTCAGCAGCCCCAACACACCATGTTTACACAGGACAAGGAACTGATGCAAAGGCAGATTGCAGATGTACAGTGAAGTTGCCTAATTTATCTTCCGTTTTTTGCCACTTATCAGCTGGCCACCTGAATAAAGGTCTAAATTGCATCATTTGATAAGTTTCCATGTCCTGGGCGACCAAGCTGGAATGCTAATGCCTTCCTTGCTGGGTCTTTGTGAAACCAGATAACTGAGTCTGTGTAACATGTCATGTGCACAATCATGGTTCTGCAGGCAGCACACTGTGACCCTGGTGTCTGGTGTCAGCATCCAAGAACCAAAGGTGGCTTGGTGGCTCTCACACGTGAGCCTCCGTTCTTGTTCTACCACAGTTTCTGTGTGATGAGGGCGCGGGCATCTCTGGGGACTACATTGATCGAGTAGATGAACCCTTCTCCTGCTCCTACGTACTGACCATTCGCACGTCGCGGCTCTGCCCACACCCTCTCCTCCGGCCACCAGCCAGCGCTGCCCCACAGGCCATTCTTTGTCACCCAGCCCTGCAGCCTGACGAGTACATGGCTTACCTCCAGAGGCAGGCTGGTGAGTGCACAGGACTGCGAGGAGGGACGGGACAGGGACTGGTAGGTGCACATTGATGGGTCCCTGGCCTGTTTGTGCTGTTTTTCTGGTAGAGTCAAAGCAGCGTGAAGAGAAAATCACAGAGGAAGTCCGAGACACAGACCAAGTGTGGAGTGGGAGCAAGGCTGCTGGAGCACCCCCAAAGAAAGAAGGTGAGGTGTGGCCTTGGACAGTGGTGATGCTGGCCACCACCACCTTCCTCCCATCTCTGTCCTGTGTGACAGCTGTGGGTGGCAGTATCAGAGGGAGTGTATCCCCTCCAAGTTTGCTTCCTTTTTCTCTTCCCCTCTTTCCACATTTTCCCCTGTTCTCCATACCCCAGATGTCAGGCCAGCCAAGGAAGATAAGGAATCAGAGCTCTGGAAAATGCTTCAGGAGCCAGAGGAGCAGGCAGCAGGAAGAGAGGAGATACAAGCAGGGGTGAGATCAGGCCTCTCTGAGCTGGACTCGGGCCCTGGGATGGGTAGGGTCCCTCAAGCCAAGGTCTACGAGGTGACCTCTGTCTGTCTAGGGATGAAAGGAGCGTGGAGGGCGGAGACAAAGCCCTCACACCTGAGACTGCCCTTTCTCCTCATCAGGAACAGGACCTGAACCACGAGGCTGCAGCAGATCCAGCTCCAAACCCTCCCAATGGTCAGTCAGCCCCGTGTCTCCCTTAGCTCTTAGATGGCATAGAGTTGAGCTACTGAGGGGGTCGGGAGCCAGACATCAAGTCCACTCTTCCCCGCCCACCTCCCTGTGTCTCCCTCCTGGTGTCAAGAATTGAACCCAGACTCTCGCACACTGATGCTTTAGCTCTAAGCCAGCCAACCGCCTGGCCCCAGTGAGCTCACTCACTGTTAGCTTCTTTCTGATCAGCAGGACCACTTAAGGAGGTCAAAGGGCACTTACCTGCTCTCCCCTGCCTGCCATGACAGTTTGCCCACCTACAGAATGTGGGGGAGGGTAAATGGAATGGAGCTGTCCCTCCTGAGGACCAAGCTCCATAAAGGGGTTTGTTGTTTGTTACCTTCTGCCAGCTTCCTGAGGCAGAGACTGTAGTCCTCACCCCTAGCTCCTCAACGCAAAATGCCCACACCTACTCTCTTTTCGCATGTCAGATTTTCAGAGCAATGTGCAGGTCAAACTCATCCGGAGTCCTGCAGACCTGATCCGGCTGATTGAGGAACTGAAGGCTGCAGAAAAGGTACCAGCCTGCCTAGGGCCGTGGGGCCCACCTCCTCACGCTGTCCACATTTGGAGAGAGATCCTTACCTAGGATAAACTGGCCCCAGTAGAGCCCAGTCCTGCCCTGGCTCCCATCCTGCCCTTCCTGTGGCCCCACTACCATGTCCTACCCCTCACATATTATGACAGAATCCTTCGAACTGTGCCTCTCCTTCCCAACTCTGACCCAGGGGAAGCCAAGCGTAAAGCAGGAGCAGCCTGGAGATGACGCCACAGACACCCCTCAGAAGGAAGCGGAGGCATCGAAGGGAAAGGGTGGTGAGCCCCGGGGTCTTGTGGACGAAGAGGATGGTGACGAAGAGGAGGAGGAAGAGGAGGAGGAAGAGGATGAAGAGGAGCAGCAGCTCCTGGGAGAGTTTGAGAAAGAGCTGGAGGGGATGCTGCTGCCCTCGGACCGCGAGCGCCTCCGCTCAGAGGTTAAGGCTGGCATGGAACAGGAGCTGGAAAACATCATCCAGGAGGTGAACACCCCCCCACCCCACCCCCGTGACTGCCATGCACGGGACAGGCACTCTCAGCGTGGTGTGGTGGCTGCTCCCTTGATTAAACGGGGAGATGAAAGGAAGGAAGACAGCTGGCTCTCTTATAGAGCCCCGTCTCTCTTCCCCAGGCCCCTAACTGCCACCTTCTTTGGGCCTTGCAGACAGAGAAGGAACTGGACCCAGAAGGGTTGAGGAAGGAGTCCGAGAGGGAGCAGGCAATACTGGCTCTAACATCCACTCTGGACAAACTCATCAAGAGGCTACAGGAGAACCAGAGTCCAGAGCTTGTGCAGAAATACAAGAAAAGGAGAGTTGTCCCCCAAAAGCCTCCCCCATCACCACACCCTACAGGTGAGAGCAGCCCCCAGAGGGCACGGCCTCAGAGAGTGTGCCTTCCTCTCCCTCCTCCACTGGCCTCTCTGCAGGACACCCCAGGGCCAGCCTTCTGGAAGAGCATGCCTGCTCTCTGGTTTGCTCTGTGCCCGCTGCCTGGTGCTCTGCCTGGCACATAGGCAGGGGCTGACTGAGCTGGACTAGAAGCTGCAAAGCTCCTCAGAGCTCTCTGCCGGTCTCCCTGGGGGTGGGAAGTGGGGACATGGTGGGAGGCGGGCAACAGGGGCAGGTGTCAGGGCCTCTCTGCACCAGAAAGGTCTCCAGCTGTCAGTGTGACTAGGCAAGCCCACTGGCCCCCGGCCACCAGCCAGGGCACACGTCCATGGTCCCTTCTTCCATCTCCTTGTGTTCATTTCATGGGGTTCTGCTGGAATGGACAGAGAAGGCATTCCAGCTTCAAACCTTCTAGCCACGTTTTTGGTAAACATTGAAAGGCTGTTAAGTCTGAGGAAGACCGAGCCTTGGCTTCCCCACCTGCTCCTTAAAGCAAAACACCTTTGTAGGTGCGGTGGCCTGACCTGGCTTTTGGAAAACAGCTGTTTTCCTATAGAAGATGCAGGAATCCTTGGGGTGGGGATGGGGATTTTTTGAACCCTGGATCACATGCATGAGAGGCAGAGTATATACCCGAAGCAGCCTGTGGCTTAGAGAGAGGCCATCTTCACCCTGGGTCACGGCTCTGCTTTGTGTCTCCCTGTGTCTTCCCCTCTAAGAGGAGGAGCCTGAGCACAGAGTCCGGGTCCGAGTCACCAAGCTCCGTCATGGAGGCCCCAATCGGGACCTGACTGTCCTGGAGATGAACCGGGAAAACCCACAGCTGAAACAGATCGAGGGGCTGGTGACGGAAGTGCTGGAGAGGGAGGGGCTCACGGCGGAAGGTGGGCCCTGAAGGGCGGTGCTTAGAGCTGTCGGAAGGGCTTGCCACAGGAGTGGCAGGGCTGGGTCAAGGTGGACTGGAGACCTCACCTTGGGACCTGGAGGGCAGGGGACCCTCTAAAGCTCCCAGCCTCCCCCTCCTCACTGCCCATATTGCTCCTGTCAGGCAAGATTGAGATCAAAATCGTGCGACCTGGGGCTGAAGGTAAGGAGGAGGACACACGCTGGCTGACTGATGAGGACACAAGAAACCTTAAGGAGATTTTCTTCAATATCCTGGTGAGACATCCGACCCACATTGCCCACGGTTGCCAGCCGGTTGCCAGCCGTCCCAATAGTTGTAGAGCCCCACTCTCCTATCCGAGGTGAAACCAAGCCTCAGCTGCTGCTTGGGAGAATCCGTCGGGAGGCAATATCCCTAGTCCCTGCCTCCTGTCTAGGTCTCAGGGCCCCCCCTCCCCCTAGATCCCATGTGCAGGACTTCCTTGGCTCAACCCCTCTTTCCTCCTAGGTGCAGGGAGCGGAAGAGGCCACTAAAGAGCGCCAGCGACAGAGTGAGCTGGAGAGCAATTACCGCCGCGTGTGGGGCTCTCCCGGTGGTGAAGACACAGGAGACCTGGATGAGTTTGACTTCTGAGACCACCCTGCCAGGCCCTTTAAGGATTCCTGCATCTTCCTGACCAGCTCTGCCTCCTTACCCCTGACCCTGGGGCCCGGGAGGCACGAGGGCAGATTGGAGCCCAGCCCCGAGGGTGTATGAGGGTGTGTGGGGACCCATGAGGGGGAGCTGTTGCGGCTCCAGGGAGCCTCCCTAAGGCCTCAGCCAGGCCTGTGGTTCCACTCCCCAAACGTGCCCTCCTTTGCCCCTTTGGCTTTTCCTGGCCCCCAGCTTCTTAGCACTTACCCACTCTACCCAGAGACTTGATGCGACCTTGTGAGTGGGGGAGGCAGGAACAGCAGGACTGCAGGTTTTCAGACTCCGTGAAAGCAGATCCCCGACCCAGCCAGCTCACCCTACCCTACCTCGATTCCCTGTTGCTGTTTGGGAGCTGTTGTCCCCCTCCCTTGGAATCCCTACTTCCTGTCTCTGCTGTCCCCTGTGCTTCTGAGCCCAGACTATCTCTTGTCACTGAGGGAATGGGAGACCTTTCATATCACCTCACACACAATCCCAGTGAGGAGGGTTGGGCATGGAGCCACCCCCTCATTCCTCAGCAATCAGGTTTCTGAATAAAAAACTGGACTGTCCACCCACCAGGCTTTGTTGGGAGGGCGATCAGGTAGGAGCTCAGGGTCAGGGGCATGTTCTTGGATCCTGCTGGCTCTGTTTCCCAGAGAGTGTCAGTCCGCCTGGGGCACACAGGAGGCGACCAGAACAGCTGAACAAAGCCCTCCAGATGGAGAGAGACGCTGTTCTCTCCTGAGTAAGATGACCAGGCACCAGCCTCCAGAGGCCTGAGGGAGACCAAGGATCAGTCTCTGGCAGTCATCTTACAAACTGGGCTCTGAAAGGCTAAGGATTTGGAGGCAAGTCTCAGAGGACCCTAAGAGCTGTGGAAAGCTACAGGAGACCTGTGGTCCCTCCTCTCATCCGTTCCTACCCAGGGGCTCACAGATGTAAGGTGAGCCCTGTACTGCTGAGTTGTACCTAGCCAGTCACTGCAGTTGGGCAGAAGCAAATCTTTCCTAATCCTCTCCTTCCTTACATCCTGAAAGCCAAAATGTGTACCACAGAGACCCTCCCACACCCACCCGGGACATGTCCTTCCTGCGGCATAGTCCAGATTCCATTTGCCAGCCAATTCTCCCCCCCCCCCCACCCCGGGTTATTTACTGTTCCCTGGAAAACACCTACACTCATGACAGGGCTGCTGCCCACATGCCATCGTCACAGTATTCCAGAGGCAGATGGGCCTGGGGTTCCACCTCCTCCTGATAACCTCGGCAGTTGTGGGTCCCTCCTGTCCCTGTGTCCTCTCCCAGCGTAGTGGGCCCTCAGGACAGTAAAGATAAAGTTTCCCTTTTGGGTCCCCAGCTGGAGACAAAAGGGACTGAACACGACGTGCCCTGCCATCTCCAGAAGAGTAAAATGATTATTTCAGAAACTCACGGGGCTGACTCTCTTGTTGCTGAATGTGGATGAGGGCTGATATCATGTTATGCTTAAGTTGTTTTGAAATGTAGACAAGTCCTGCCTCCCACAGGCCTTAAGTCTCTTAAAAGGATAAACACTTCAGCTGGGTGGGACTTAAGCGCTGGCTTGACAGTGGCCAAGGTAGAGAGAGCACTGGGTTCAAATCAGCATCCCTTTCATGGGAGGATCCCTAAGACCTTTTCTAATGCTGAGCAAGCTCTGGCCTGGGGGTGGGGCGCAGTAACGAGGGTGTGAGTATCACAGTCCTTCCTCAGGAAGGCAGTCATCTTACAAAAGCATCCTCTGAGCTCTGAAGGGAAGCAAATGTGGAGGCCAGTCCTAGAGGATCCTAAAAGCTATGGCCAAGTTACAGGAGACACCCTCGGACTGACAAAGAGGCTGCTGCAGGAGATTTATCATCAGTGCCTCAGCACTGTGGTACTGAAACGGAAACCTGGCTTCACTGAATCCTTCTGAACTTTGAACAATACATTCCTTTTTCCTTTCTTTTGACTTTTGGCAAAATTCCCACGAAGGTCAATCAGCCCCAGCTATGCCCAGGCAAACAAAAGGAACAGAGCAGCAGGTGTGTGTTGGGGTTGGGGGGGGGGGGCATGGATGGCATCCAGAAGAGGGTGGAGAGGTTTGGGGATGCGAATCCAAGTGGAGAAGCACATGGCTGCTGAGGGACTGTGGGTACAGAAGAAACAACAGCTTGCCCGTGCCCATCCAGGGCCACCCACCCCTCCTTTTCTGCCCCAGCCTAGAGGGCTTGAAATCTTGTCATTCCCCACAAAGCTATTAAAGGCAATCAACTTTAAAGGCATTAAACATTAAAGGCAACCAACTACTCGGCCGGCCGTAGAGTCTGCTGACATTCTGACCATTTTTCACTGGCCTGCGGATCCCCCCTGACAAGCGACTACTCTGTCCAGGGTCCTTGTTTCCTCCCCATATTCTAACACCCTGAGCTTCTAAGGAAGGGCGTGAGTTTCACTACAAGGGAAGCTGGAGATACTGAAGGAGGGTCAAGGTTGACTCAGCTCATAGGCAGACCTTCCTCAGTGTCCCTCTCCAACACTCCCCCCTGGGTCATGCCAATGTGCTAGGTAGTTACCCAGCCAGGGCCTCTGCAGATCAGCCTCCAGATGAGCCCTGTTTGTGAAGGCATGACCAGATGGTGTAAGTTCACTGGCACATCTACAGATGAACACTTTAGAGGACACTGACGACTGGAACCAACCCTATCCAAAGATGCCAGTACAATTGATTCCTCGGGGTAGACAATAACAGGCAGGGGTCCAACCTGCTCTAGCCACTAGCCCAGTACCACCCTGGCTGTGCCTTTATCAGGCCTGGTGCTTACAGCTTCTACACACAAAAGGCAGGGCTGACTATGTGCTAAGCTGTGGTATTATGGCCCAGGCCACCATGACCAGGTGACCCTGCAACAATAAAAGTGAGCAAACACCTGGACCCTGTGAACCTCAGGGCCTGCAAATAGTTGGGAAATCTTTTGCCCCTTGAGTCCCTAGTGTCCCACCTCCATCAGCTCTGACACCTAGTGATCAAAGTGAGCAAGCATCTTCCCCAGGGTCTCAGCACCTACAGGAGTCCTCTCAGCACTAAGAGGCCACTGGGTTCACTTGCCTAACAACCTCACCTTCTCAGCCCTCAACTCCCCAGGCCTGTCTTTTTCTCCAAACACCATGCTCCAACTCCTTCCTAGGCTCAGCATCAACTGTGCCTCTAACTTCTGCTCTCAGGTCTCCACTGTTGCTCCTATCTCATAAACCCAGGGTTGTTGTCCAAAGCTGGACCTACCTCTGTGCCTATGGGTGCTGTCCTAGCCCCAGCCCAGGAGCCAGCACCTGCTTAACCCTTTCCCATCCCCAGTCCCCCAGCATAGAGAACATCCCCTCACCTGCCTGCTGAATAACAGACCGGCATCTCACCCCTAGACAAAATCACTTGCTCTTTAATTGCTGTTAAGATTCACACCACCTGCTTTGGAGGTGGGGGGGTAACCCCTTCCCCCTCTCTACTCCACTCCCCAATTACCTGGTCTTTTGCAAAATATTTTAGCCAGGAAAAAAAAAAAAAAGACCGGAAACCACTGACACAGACGGCCCAAAACCAGGTTGACTAAGGATGGCAGGGCTGAGCCAGACAAGTCCACACCACCTCCCCGTTTCTGGGGATGGGGACAGGACCTTGAAACCCTCCTAGCCACTGCACACCCTCTCAGCCCTGGCTGGGAGGGAGCAAAGGGTAGAAAAAACGAACCTGGAGGTGCTCCAGGGAGAGAGGGGCTGGACAGAAAGGACTATGGGGGAGGGGTCCCATCGTAGGGGTGCCCCCTACCCCAGATCACCACGGGCGCTGCACAGTCACAGGTACGCAGTCACGGTCACAGACACAACCCGAGAGCACCCCCACCCCACCCCACCCCTGCCCACCCCTGGCTTCCCCTACCCTGAAATGCCCTCCCCTCGCCCCTACCCACCCCATCCCCATGTTGGGGAACAAAGCAATAAATTACAAGGCCCCTCTCTAGTCCCCTCCTGTTCCAATCCTTCTCCCCCTACCCCAAGATCGTAAGGGGAAGGACCCAGGCTCTCGGCTCCCCCTGGCTCTTTAGCTTCCATTCATAGATAGGTAGAGGGGGGATATCTGATTTCCGCTCCTCATGGTCCCTTTCACGGAAAGGGTTGGGGACCCCTCCACCTCCATAGGCAGCAGGGGTCCTGCCCCTCGCTGCCCTCCCCCCTCACTGGGCAGTGAGATTAGCATGGAAGGGGTGGGGTCCCCAAATTGGTCCCAAGTCCCAGGGCTAGTCTTTCACATACTAACCCCTCCCTCTGGCGTGGCGTTGCCCCAGGAGCCAGCCTGGGTTTCGGCTCCCGCCACCCGATTGTAGAACGCAGACAGGACTGGATCTTTTCCCCGCCCCTAGGGGGCGCGAGCCAGCAAAGTCCAAGCACCTTGGAGCCCAAACAGCTGCAAGGGAGTGCCCATCTACAAACACCCAGCAGGTAGACCCAGGGCAGTCCAAGTAAGGAAGCTGTGTTGTAGGGGCGTGAGCTAGGGTCTCCATGCCTCGCTGGGGAGAGGGAGGTGAGTTTGTGTCTCCTGGGAGGCGTGCGGGGCTGTGCCCTCGTGGGGATAGAAAGTGCTCCCGTGGGGCGGGGTGCAGACTGGAGAGGTGAGTGGGTGCATCTGTCCAACGGTCCACCCGGTGCAGTCGTGCCCTGCCCGCGCGGGGGTGGGGTGTGTGTCTCTCCCGCTGCTGGGCAACTATACCAGCGCGATCGTGGTGTCCACGCGGCCCAAGCTGGCCGCACTGCTCCGGCGCCTCGGGCTGGGCGTGGCTGTAATGCTGGGGGTGGTGGCCGCGCTGGGCGTGGTGGCAGTACTGCCGCCCTCTCCTGGACAGCCGTGCTGGAGGAGGATGTCTGCACACAGCTGGCTGCCGGCCTGGCGGGCGTAGAACAGAGCCGTGCGGCCCTGCGCATCACGGGCCGCCACGTCCGCGCCGTACTGCAGGAGGCAAAGGTTGTGTGACCACGCACCACCCAAGGGACCTCCACCCACAGGCTGCCCACCCGACGTCTCCAAGCCCACCTCCAGGTTCCCTTTCCCTACCTCTCCGCTCACGTACCCACAACAGAAGCTGTGTAATGACAACGTGGGCGAGCTCGGCCGCCAAGTGCAACGGTGAGCGGAGCTGCGGGTCCTCCACGCTGGTGTCGAGCGGTCCATGTCGCGCGTGAGCCAGAAGCAGCAGAACGGCGGCCACGTCCTGGGCCTCCACAGCAGCCCACAGCTGGTGGCCCAGCGGCTCCTCCGTGGTGCCCAGAGGCGCCAGGAACAGCAGCTGCTCGTACTTGGCGCGAATCCATGACTCACGCTCCTCCCTGCAGCACCAGGAACCAAGGGAGTTATAAGGGACCTCTTATCCGGACCTCCCAGGAATCGTACACCCTCACGCTGACCCTCGAACCTTACCGCGAAGAGTCCCGCGTGGGCTTGGCACGACCCCGAGTGTCACTCTCCCACACACGGTTGGCCGTGTCGTTGCCAATGGCCGTCAGCACCAGGGTCAGCTCCCGCGGCCAATCGTCCAAATCCAGCGAACGCACTCGGGATAGGTGTGTGCCCAGGTTCCGGTGGATGCCAGAACACTCTATACAGATGAGTGCGCCCAGATTCAAACTGGCCCACGTGGGGTCTGGGACAGGATACAACAGTAAGACAGACACCTAACCATTCATCGGACTGGAGCTAACTTTATACTCTGGGACCCCACCCTCCAGTTCCCTCAGCGATGCCCTTGCACTCACTGGGGGCTCCACAGTCCACGCAGGTCGAGTTTCCCTTTGCGTTTCGGATCGCCTGGATGGCCACGGCTTCACTTTGACTGTCAGTGCGCAGCTGCAGAGTTAAAGTTAGCGTGCTGGCACAGCGTACCTCTGACCCTCCCCTCCTCTCCCTTCCCTCCCCCCTAGCCTCCATTCATAGCGTCAAAACGGGTACCTTGACCTTGCTGCTCTCACAGCCCTGCAGACTGGCCAGGATCTGACTCTCAATGGCCTGAACCCAAGCATCCCGCTCCTCGAAGCTGGCTGCCTCAAAGTGCCACGTCTGACCAGTGCTGGACACAATCAGGAACTCAAAGTTTTCCTCTGGGTGGGTGGATGGGATAGTTCATGAGGGGCAGAGTTCAAGCAGAAGGCCTTCCCCCAAACCCTTCCTCCCTGATGTCCTTGGAGCCCCTGGGGTGGGGGGACAGTGGAAGGAAGGGGAGCAGAGGGTGGGAAACAGCAGGAAGCCCGAGCACATGCAGGGAGAGGCAGGGCCCTCCACCCCTCTGCACCCCGCTGAGCGCCCCTCCCGGCTCCCACTTGTTACCTGCTTTATAAATATTTCTTAAACTACCAAAGGATTTTAGTTTCCACATTTTGCGCTTGGCTGGTTTCCCGAAGCGAAGGAGATAGAGACAGAATGAAGAGCAAACAGAGAGACAGAGAGAGAGAGAGAGACCGAGAAGAGAAGGAGGCAGATGGAGAGACAGACAGACAGTGACAGAATGCCAGAGACAAAGCAGGACAGACAGATGGGGAGAGAAAGCAGAACTGAAGTCAGTGGCCCCAGAGCAGAGTGGAGCGGAAGCCAAGAGCCATGAGAATAGGCAGGTCTGGAATCCAGGTCTGAGCACCCGGAACAGGAAGGACGGGGCGGGGTTGGGGGCATAGGCACTGTGACCAGAGAGAAACCTGCTTTCTGTGGGGAACGGGGTGTCAGAGTTTGTGTGAACAGTAGGAAAGGGGGCAAGAGGCTGGGATGGGGGCCTTGGGGCTCAGAAGTCAGCAGAACAGGGGTAGGGATTGTTTGGGAGGTGGGCAGGCTTAGGGATCAGTGATGAAGGGCTCTTGGAGGAACCTGCCATTCATAGGTGAGAATAAAAGCAGGGGCTGGGGGAGTCAGTAGGGACACTGAGTTCAGGGGCTGCAGAGGATGGGGTCAGAAGTGTAGGTAGATGCGGGCAGGGACTAGGAGTCACAAAAAGAACAGGGCTAGGAATGGGACGGACAAGAGCTGGTTGGTGTCTGTCCGTTTTCCCACATAGTTATGTGCAGAGGTGATGAGAGTCAAGCACTCAGCTTAGGACTTATCCTGCTCTGCAGGAGCTAGGTCAGGGGTTCGGGTACAGGGGAGGAGGGGTCCAGAGTGGGAGTGGAACTACCCACCACAGCCTCACCTTCAGCCTGCACAGCCGAGCCCTCAGTCTTAGATGGTGTGGACAATTTCTTCCTCCTCTGCTTCTTCACCATGGGCGAAGGTGGGGGTTCCCGACTCAGGGGACTCAGGTCTCCGGATGGGGTACAGTCTTAGGGAGGGGGACACAGTGCCTCAGTTGCCCTTCCATAGACTCTCTAATAGCTTGTATTCTGCCCTGAACTAACTGGCATTTTAGGGTATCTCTCCTCAAGTGTCCCTGTCCAAGAGCCACCCCTCCCCCATCATTGCTGAGGAGGCGGCAAATGATTACTTCAGAGTCACTCTGTGCTCAGCTCTTAAGCCTGAAGCTCACTAGCTTGTTCCAGACCCTGAGCAAGTTAATCTCCTGAGCCTCAGGTTTTTCATTCCTAAAATATGGATAATAATCTTGACCTGATACGTTGTTGCAAGGAGCATTTGTTACAGTGTTACTTTCTGCTTATGTATGTGTGTGTGAGTGTATATGTGTGTGTGAGTCTGTGCGCGCGCGCGCGCGCGTATAAAATTTATAGATATAATTTCCAAACATTTCAAACACTGGTGGCTCAGTATGTGCTGGTCAAAGTCCTCAACTTGGAAATTAAACCTTAGAGCAGTGGTTCTCAACCTTCCGAATGCTGTGGCCCTTTAATACTGTTCCTCACGCTGTGGTGACCCCCAACCATGAAATTATTTTTGTCAATAATTCATGACTGTAATTTTGCTACTGTCATGAATTGTAATGTAAATATCTTTGGAAATAGATGTTTCGACCCACAGGTTAAGAACCACTGCCTTAGAAACACTTCCCTTTTTGTCATTAAAAAAATTATTTATTTATTTTTAATTTTTCAAAACAGGGTTTCTCGGTATAGCCCTGGCTGTCCTGGAATTCACTCTGCAGACCAGGCTGGCCTCTGCCTCCCAAATGCTGGGATTAAAGGCATGCACCACCACTGGCGGCTAGAAACACTTCCTATAGGACAGAAGCTGAACAGGGAACAGGTCAGATAACTTGCCAGTGTGGTGAGTCAAACCAGGAACCAGAGGTCAGGCAGACAGATTCACCTCCATGAGACGGCGGCATATGAGTTTGGTGCCACACACCCTGCTGACATTCCTGTTCCCTTGCTAAACCTCCATCTTACGTCAACCCTCCACCCACATCCCATTTGGATCTGGAAGCCAGTAGATGAAGAGAGGTCACACTGACCGGTGCTAAGGGCTCGGGCCAAATTCCGGTCTGGCTTCAACAGGTGCTTGGATGTCTGGTCTGTTGGAAGCTGCAGGGAACTGGGGCTGGGGCTGGGGCTTGGCATGGCAGTAGAGGCTTCTGTGGGAAGGAGATGGCGAGAAGCTGTCAGTGAACCTGTCTCCCTGCCCTCTCCTGTGTGGTAGCTGTCAGTCCCACCCCACACAGCAAGTGTAGTACCAACTCCCCCTCATCTCCCCACTGGTCTCTTCTGTCCTTGCCTCCTTCCCTGCTCCCTTGTCATAAGCCCCACTTACCAGGGCCTTCACCCATCTGCACGGTGCTCATATCCTTGACCAACCCATTGATGCTGGCTGAGGGGCCGAAAGCAGAGATAGCCCTTGGGGGCCGCTTGCCTGGGACTTTGACCGTTGTTCGTAACAAGTCCATCTCTTTGCCATGTGTACTGTGGATGTAATCCTGTAGAGGAACAGGGCTGGGGTGTGGCTCTCTGGTCTTGTAGAGTACTGAACATTAGGTAGTAATATGTGATACAGAAGAGCCTTGCAAACTGACTGGGTTGGGAAGAGTGTGTAGGGAGTAGGCCTGTCAGACTTGGCCTGGAAACATTCCCTGAATGATGGGCCAGGGACAGGCTCACCCTTGTACTGTCCCACCAGACTACAATGGGGACAATGAATCTGCCTCCCCAGCATAGACAGGTGGTAGGCTCTAAACCTTCTTCACGAACCTAAGAGGACAGGACTAAAGCTTCCCAGAACTAGTCAGAGACACATAAAGAACTGAACAGACTGCCGGGCAGTGGTGGCATTTTCTGACTCTATAGTGGGGTTGTTAGAGTGGTGATCGTGGCCAGGCAGTGGTGGCACACGCCTTTAATCCCAGCACTTGGGAGGCAGAGGCAGGCAGATTTCTGAGTTAAAGGCCAGCCTGGTCTACAGAGTGAGTTCCAGGACAGCCAGGACTATACAAAGAAACCCTGTCTCAAAAAAACAAAAACAAAAAACAACAACAACAAAAGAACCAAACAGACATCAGGTTTTCCCAGTGTGACCGTCTCTGCTACTCACGTTGATGCTGGGGTGGTAGAGTAAGAAGCCATTGCTGGACAAGGTCACATATTTCTTCTTCCATTCTTTGTTCAAGGAATTGCCACTTCGCTTGAGCAGGAAACTCTGGGGAACAGGATGGAAGATGTGTTGGGAAAAAGTTAGGTAAGAACAGCTGCTTTGAACCTTTCTTCAGCTCCTGAACCTTTTACCTGTTTAATGGGGATGGCTCGCCCACTTCCAGTTGTCTCTCCTCGACTGTCTAAGCTCCGCTTCTCAGAATCGCTGCCCCGACGGTTCTGGAATGATAACTGGAATTAGCCAGAAGATGGGGAAGTTATAAGATGGGTGGACAGTGAGGAGGAAGAGCCCAACAGAGAGGTCTGGAGGCTAAGGATGACCAGCAGGCAGTGGGACAGAAGGAAAAAGGAGTTGGCAACAGGAAAGAAGAAAAAGGGTTAGCATGGCCAATACCGCAAAAAGGCTGGTCCGCCGCTTGGCTGCTCGGTGTAAGGACCCTGGGGTGCTCAACCCAGCCACTGCAGCTGCCTCAGCTCGGAGCTCCCGGTGTCCAACGTTGGGTGAGGATGGGAGGGAAGAAGAGTAGTCGCTAGTGTGGCCCCCGTTACTAGCCTGGAGGCACATGGAGGAGTCAGCAGAGCTAACATCTCTGCCCACCAAACTAAGCTGACATTGCCTACATCACCATTACATCATTACTCATTCCTGCTGACACCATTGCCTACGTCGCTATTACATCATTACTCATTCTGACACCATTGCCTACGTCACCATTACATCATTACTCATTCCTATTGACATCATTGCCTACATCACCATTGCATCATTACTCATTCTGACATCATTCATACCCTACCGTCAGCATTTCATCATTACTCATTCCTGCTGACATCATTGCCTACATCACCATTTCATCATTACTCATTCCTGCTGACATCATTGCCTACGTCACCATTACATCATTACTCATTCCTGCTGACACCATTGCCTACGTCGCTATTACATCATTACTCATTCTGACATCATACCCTACCATCACCATTACATCATTACTCATTCTGACATCATACCGAACCGTCAACATTACATCATTACTCATTCTGACATCATACCGAACCGTCAACATTACATCATTACTCATTCACGCTGACATCAGCAATACAAATCTCCCCTAGCACTGTCACACTGCTTTAAGTTTTGTGAAGTTTGACCTCCTGAGTATCATGCCATGTATCAGTGCAGACAGCCTGAGGAGGGAAGCTGACTTTCTTAGAGACTTTGTAAATGGTACCTCAAGCCTGCCTGATTTCCAGTTCGATGCTACTTTCTTTCTTAGTTTTGGTTTTTCAATACAATGTTTCTCTGTGTAGCCCTGGCTGTCCTGGAGCTCACTCTGTAGACCAGGCTGGCCTTGAACTCAGAGACCCTCCTGCCTCTGCCTCCCAAGTGCTGGGATTAAAGGTGTGTGCCACCACCGCCCGGCGACCTCGGTGTTACTTTCTAATCCCACCCATTTCCTCACTTCTGATTTTGACATCAGTCTCAGACACCCCAACTCACCTGCCCGGCTACAGGGGTAGACGCAGCTGAATGGCTCGGAGAGCTGGGCAGGGACTTGCAGGCAGCCAGGAGTTGCTGCTGTTTGCGCAAGGTCACCACCTTCTGGGCCACTGAAGGGAAGGGGAATTGGAGGAGTCATAAGCTGGACAGATACCACCCCCCCAAGAGTACCCAGGCCAGAAAATAGCTCTGACTGCCTTGTCACCAGAGCCTCTGTGCCACCTATGCATAGACAGACTCTCCATCTCAGAAAGCATCTGTAAATTAATACAACTCTCCATAGGTTCCCAGACCCCTCCTCCCTCCCAGAGGCCAATTTCCTGCCACTGGGGAAACACAGAACTGGATACTGGGTCTCTTGGATATCACAGGCTCCCTCAATTTCCCGTCATGCTCACCCTCCTGGAAGACACGGTCCACGTTGAGCCCGTAGGTTGCACAGGTCTCATAGTAGCTGCAACGCTTCATGTCCGTGCACAGAGCCCTGGCTCTCGCATCACTCACCACTCGAGGAGACGACGCACTGATCCTGTCTAGGGGCGGGGGGAAGGAAAGGGCAGGACTGGCATTCATGATTGATTCCCTCTGTCATGAGTGTGGAACCCAGGCTAGACCTCCTAGAGCTAGAGTGTGGAATAACATCTGTCCTCAAGTGTACTGTTAGTGTCCAAGCCCCTTTGTGAGTTCTGAGCCTAGCCCAAGTTAAGTTGGTCTCTGTCTCAGTGTGTGTATGTGTCTGTCTTTCTGTCTATTATCTCTGTGTGTGTTTCTGTTTGTATGTATGTGTATATCTGTCTCCCCCCGTGTGTGTATATGTCTTTCTGTTTGTGTGTATGTGTATGTCTGTTTATACCCCCATGTGTGGTGTGTGTGTGTCTTTCTGTTTGTGTGTATGTCCTATGTCTCTGTCTGTCTGTCTTTCTGTCTCCCCACCCGTCTCTCTGTGTATATGTGTCTGTCTCTCTGTATGTATGTGTGTGTTTCTGTTTGTATATATGTTTCTATCTGTCTGATTCCCCCCCCCCAAAGTGTGCATGTGTCTATTTGTGTATGTATATGTCTCTGTGTGTACGTGTGTGTTTTCAGGCAAAACTCCAGAGGTGGAGTTGGAGTTTCCTGACGACAGCTGAGACCCACAGGTGATAAACATCCCATTTTGAACTTAAAGGACACCTGGCCCTGGAACACGGGGAGAGCTGGATTCCTGTAGGTAAGAGGTGGGCTGCTCGTTCTCCATCAGAAACCAGGAGGCAAGAGACAGGAGGCTGGACAGCGACAACCTAAATGCTTCTGAGCTACTGCTAGGAGAAATCAAAGTCTCCTCCTCACCTGCTTTCTTCAGTACTTTGTTTACAAAGAAATTTCTTTTAAACAGTGTCAGCCTGACCCAGCTGAAGGGAAAAGCTGTCTATCCACACTAGGACTTGACATTTTCTGTGTGTCCCACGGTAGTGTCGTCAGAAATGGCAATGTGAACAGGGTAGGTGACATTTCCAGAGGGAAACAGAGATGGCCATTACAGCTGCCCTGCCCTCCCAGACTGCCCTCTCTTCTCTGCTCAGACCTTGGGAAGTTTGTTTGTTCATTACTTCCTTATATGGACATCGGGCTCCCTCTAGAGGGATGCTGGAATCTGAATAGGCAGCTGGACACCTCCCGAATTATCAACCATGGTGGGCAATACCTATCTACCCTCCACCCACCTCTAAACGCAGGGCTTCCACACCCTCTCCTTACCTTGAGTCCCAACCAGAGCCAGGGCCAGACCTCCTCGCCCCTCCCCCCGGAGGGAGCTCAGCTGTCCATGGAGCCTGCTCACAGCCTGGAAGCTGCTTTCATCTTCCAGGCTAAAGACGAAGATCACAGCATCTGCCCAGCCTGAGAACTTGCAGGGGACGAGAAAGCAAACAGAGGTCACACAGGCCCACTCCTTCTGGGTACCATTCAGAGGGTCTCCTAGCAAGCCAGGGAATGCTCATGTCCGGTACTGACCCTCGATGGCCTGCTATGGCCAGTGTCTCCGTGCCTCACCTTGGCATCGGGTGCCCCTGCTTCCTCTCGGATCAGCACCAGATGGGTCTGCCCATCCACCAGCATCTCCTTCTTATGCTGCTCACCTGCCCAGAAGAAGTTTAATGAGTCAGAGGGCCCAGACCTTCCCATGGTCCCTGAACTTGAGCTCTTGGGCCTTGAGTCCCATTGTGGTACTGGCCCAGGTACTGGCCTCCCAGCCTTAGCTTACTGTGTGGCTCCTGAGGACTTACTCTCAGTCTTCTCCAGCACCTGGTATGAACCTGTGAGGAATCTGTGGATTAGGGATGACTTCCCACTCCTGACATCACCCAGTACACCCTAAAAAGAGAGACATGGCACAGAGACAGTAGGAGTTACCAAAGGGCAGGATGCTAGGGTCTGTTCATACCAGAGAGCTACAGACCTACAGGCAGTGTCAAGCCACCAAAGAAGGACCTTCGGGGCTTCCAGTCAGCTGGAAACAGGGGGCATTCCATAGTGAGAAATGGTCCCAGGCTGAAGCATACCACAACCTGAGCAATGCCTATTTTGTTGTGTGTGTGTGTGTGTGTGTGTGTGTGTGTGTGTTGCTTAATAACACATTAAACATGTTTGTGTAGCAGGGCAAAGGTCTAGGCATTAACTGCAAGTTTTATCCAGTTCTAGGCAATAAGACACCAATAGATTTTTTGTTTGTTTTTGTTTTGTTTTGTTTTAAGCTAGAAATGAAAAGCCAGAGCAAATGGAACGTGAGTAGAGAAGTTGTGGGTGTGTATGCAGCAGATCCCTCAATACTGCTCGATACTAAACTCAAGAGTTCTTGGTTTCACAGAGAGTAGCGAGGCGAGTTCCCCGGGAGAGGTAAACCTTCCCTGCAAGCCAAGAGTCTGGACTACCTACCAGGCGCAGTTCAGGAATTGATCGGCTCAAAGTCCATTCCTGGCTATTGACCACAGCCTCTGGAAAGGGAAAGGTGAAGTAAGAAGGAAGAGTCTGGCCTAGGAGGGCGCTCAGCTCTCAGCCACTCTCTTTTCTGAGGGGCTCACCTAACCCTGAGGACCCTGCCTGCAGTGGCTCAGGTCTGAGTGGTCCCCAGTCCTCCCATCCCAGCCGCTCTCCCCGCAGCTGTTGCCACCACTCAGCGGTTGCTTAGCAACAGAGCTAGCAAGACAAAAATACTTCAGTTGGCATCTCCCTTAAACACATCCCCGAACGTGGGTCCTTGCCCCAGACCCGACCAGGACTTTACTAGTAATGATTTCCCTACACTACACAGAATAGAGAGGTCCCCCTGACATTCTTGGGGTAGATCCTAGAGTGGAGGCCTGGGTACTAGGATGGAACGGGTCTTCTCACACCTCCGTTTCACAGGAGAAGCTAGGTGAGGGTTCTCCTGCCCTTTTTCAAGGTCAGTAGTACAGGTAGTTCTAACCCCTATCAATCACCCCAGGGGGACAAAACTTGGGTTTTCCTCTGCCTAGACCTCCGTGGCCTCCGAAAGAACCGGTGGGGTAAAGCTCCATCCCCAAGCAGAAAGAAACCACAGGCCTGGAGAGAAAAGATTCTCCTTGCGCCCGCCGGGTCCAGCCCCCGCGCCTGACACTGACCGGACGTTCCCGGGGCGCCGCAGCTGCGGCGGGAACTCAGGGATCCGGAGCCATCTGCTCCCACCCGCTCAGAAGCCAAACCCCCGGGACCGCCCCCGCTTCCAGACCCGCCTCCCCTCCGGGGAATGTGAGCAGAACCCAGTCGTCGGTCGCACCCCCCTCTCCCAACGCGCCTGTCTCTAACCAGTTAGAAAATAATAATAAAGGCACCCCTCGGGAGGAGAATTAAATAAATAAGGCGACCTCCTTGTATGGCCTCCCAAGTCTCCTGGGATAAGAATTGTCTTAGCAGCAGTTCCGCCCCCTGCCTCACTCCGGGGTCAGCCCCGGGCGGGTTTCGACGCCGCTGTGGGGCGGGGGTGGGTAGTGCGGGAAGCCAGGCTTCCTATCTGCCCCCTCTCGGTTCACATTTCAATCTGCACGTTCCAGCCCCCGCTCGCTCAAGAACCGCCCAATCCACCTTCAGTGCATGGAAAAGCCACCAGCCCCGCTCTCAACCCAGGAGACCTGTCCCTGGCGAGGAGCCTGCAAGGTCACTGCCACACCACCTGTGCCACTCAGGGGAAACTGAGGCTCCACATCCCCTGCAACTCCTACGTCCCTCCAACACAAGCAAAGCCCCTATCGCCTTGTTTGCAAAATCCAACCAGGGCTGGGATTGGGGCCTGAAGCTTCTGTGGAAGGATTTCCTACAGTTGGCACCAACACGGCCATCATTTCCCGGGAAGCACAGACTCGCTCAGGAAAACACCCATCTCAGTCTCCTCGCTTCAGGACCTCTTCCTATCCTTGGCCCCATTCCTTAGTAGAAGAGCCTGGCTCTTCCATCCACCCGAGAGAAAAGCCCCCTCCTTCTTGCACAGCGTCCCCTCATCCAAGTAAGCATCCATGTGTCTCAGGCCCTGACCCTCTCTACTCACTAGGGGAGGCGCGTAGCTCTGCGCCCAGCAGCTCCCTGGACCCGCTGCTGGAAGACAAGCCTTGGGGTCCGGGAAGGGGCCCGGGACCGGGAGGCCCTCCTGTGCTCTTGGTGAAGATACCGCTGATAAACTTGAGCATCTTGCGGTCACGAGTGGACGCTCGGCCGCCCTCCCGGCCCCTTTTCAGCCCCGGAGCTGGCGGCTCCAGAGTGATAGGGGGTGCAGACCCGAGGGGCTGCGTGGAGGCGGCAGTGACAGAAGTAGCTGGAATTGGGATTGCTGGTACAGTGAGCGGAGGAGAGCCGGCACTGGGTCCTGGGTGCAAGTCACTATTGTCCAAGGTCTTACTCTTGCCTTTCCGAGGGGACAACTTCCCTCTCGCTCCAGCCCCAGCCCCGACCCCACCAGAGGTCGTGACTGCAGCGCCCCCTCCCCCGCCGGCCGCAACGGCATTTGCTCCAGTCCCGGCGGTGCTCTTTGACCCCTTGACCCTGGGTTTGCCCTCGCTTTCGGGCCATGACAGGCGGCTACCCGCGCCCTTGCCCCCGCCGGCTTTGGCTCCACTAGTGGTCACGGTCTTGAAAGGCTTGGGAGCTGGTGGAGGAGGCGCCACCTTGAGCCTTCGGCTACCGGTGCCAGGATGCGGGGAGGACGAGCCCGGGACGCCGCCACCCGTCCGGCCTTCAGGTTCCGGACCCCCCCAGCTCGGGCTGCTGAGTAGAGGGCGCCGGGAGGAAGGGGCGCCCCCCGGCTTGGAGTCCGGGCTCAGTCCCCCGGAGAGCGGGGGTCCCGGAGGGGCGGCCCACAGGGACAGTCGGCGACCCGGAGCCGGGGAGACCGGGCGAGCCGGACTGGCCGGAGCCGGGGACAGCGCGGGGGGCTCTGCGCCCCCGGCGCCCGCGCTGCTGGTACTGATCCACAGCGCATCCTGCCGGTGGAAGAGACGCTCGTGCCGCTTCTTGCCGGGTTCCTCCGCGCCTCGGGGGCTACCAGGATCTCGGGGCTCGGAGCCTCTGGCCCCCGGGGCGCCGGCCGCTGCTGCAGATGGAGAAGGCGGCGGCGGAGGTACCGACTCGAGCTTGACCAGGGTCAGCGAGATGAGGTAGGTCGTTGTCCGGCGCTGAAGCGCGCCCGCGCCCCGGCTCATGGGGCCCAGAGACCCCCGAGCTGGGGAGGGGAGGGGACTCCCCGGGTCTGCCTCAGGGGGGCCCGGCCATGGGGCCGCCCTGCTCGCTGCCCCCAGCCCCCGGACCCCTCTGAGCCCCCGGCCCGGCTCCGCTGTCGCCGCCGCCTCCGCCGCCTCCTCTTGCGCCCCCCTCCCATCACATGGGGCGCCCCCTCCCCATGCTCCCCGCCCTGCGCCCCCACCCCCTTGGAGCCCCGGGACCTTGGTGCTGCTCCAGGGAGGCGCGCCGGATCGTGCACCCCGGTCTGGGTGGGGGCGTTGAGATGGGCGGAGGAGGGTGGGGAGGACAGTAGTGGGGGCAAATGGGGATGAAGTAAAAGAGGGTAGAAAAGGAGACAGGGGACTGGGGGAGAAGCTCCGGTGAGGGGAAGACAGGGGCGGGAATGCGGACTCAATGGGCAGAGGCCGCGGATGCAGTGGGGAAGGGGGGTCTTGAGGGTAGGAGACTAGTAGGGCTGTCTGTGCGGGGGATTCGCAGGAGCACGGGGAGGATGCTAGGGATGGAGATATTGGAGGCGGTGGGGGAGGAAAGAGGGAACGGGAGGGGGTAGGAACCCACGGGTCTGGGGTCTGGGAGGGGAGGGGCGTGGATCCTGGAGAAGAGTCGCGGAGGGGGGGTTCGCCCAGGATCGGCTCAGTCCGGATGCGCGTTGTGTCCGGGCGCTCCCCTCACATTGAGGAGGAGGCGGCCCGCGGGCCCCCCCACCCCATCTCTCCTCACCCCCCCTCACCACCAGCACCGCTGTCTGCTAGGGCGGTACAAAATCCAGGACTGGATTTCCCTCCCAAAACCTGGACTGGATTTCCTGAGACTTGGATTCACCTCCAACAACTACCTAGCCCCCTCATTTCTCACACCAAGGTTAGGGAACACGAATGTGGACTATGACATTTAGGGACAAAGGTAAAAATTGAACTATTGGCTGGACAGGTACAGGGAACAGAGAGAACTCTTTTGGCGGCCGTCAGTTCTGGGTCTGAACTGGGATATACCTTCCCAGGACCTTTTCCCTTTCCCTTCCCGGGGTACCTGGATGAGTCTCCCTTCTCATCACCTCTTCCACCCCACTCCCTCTTCCACCCCACTCACACCCCATACTGAGTACTTGCACTGCGCCTTGAACTCATTGTCCCAAAGTGAACTTGGAAAGTGTCCCCAGGGATGGGGACAAACAAGGAACTTAGAAGGGTAGGAAGGGGGTGGGTGACTCTGGAGGGGAGAGGCTTGAGGGCTTCTGAGCCCAATCTGCAGCGTGAGTCAAAGGCCCAGCTCAAGGTGGAAGAAATACATCTACCGACTGGCACCCCCCCCTATTCCAAAATGCATCTAGTCTCCATAGCAACCGTAGCTCCAAGAGTGCCTCCGAAGCAGCAGCGGGGATAAGCGGAGAGGAGGGATCAGTGTGTAGGATGGGTGGGAGACCAATCAGGGGATGCTGGTTAGTGAAGGCCCTACTCTCACACCTGGATACCCACCTGCGGGGGGTGGGGGGGATTTTGCTCCCTGGACACAAGGAACCCCCTCAGCTGAGCCAGCGGGAGCCAGCCTTTTAGGTTTTTTTATTCAGTGTCCTGAGGTATATGTAGCTGGGTTCTTAAGCAGGTGTGTGTGGGGGGGGGGGGCAGAGTGATGGTCACCATTTGTGCTGTGTCCCCACCCCTTTGGGGGCTTTGGAGTTCAAGGCTTTGTCCTCCAGAGAGGCAGAGAACTATGAGCAGTTAAGCCCTTGCAGAAGAGAGACTGAGACCCCATGGAGGGAGGGGGGACTGGAAGGAAGAAGATCTCCTTGAAGCCTTGGAGACCCCTGCCCGGGATCTGGAGAGTCTCGGCGGTACTTTGATTTGGCGTCCCACCCTCTTGACGCAGCCCAGACTATAATAAGTGCTGCCGTGGGCGGCTTTTGGAGGCAGGAGCCAGCACCGTGTTCTTCGGCCTGGTAGGGGGTAAGGGTTGGGGGCTGAACCGGGATGCGGGGAGTCCTTTTGTTCTACAGAGACCCATATCCACTCTCCCAGATCCCATCTTGGAGGTCAATGGTTTTTTTAGGGACTGCCCATCGAACGTCCTCAGGGCCAGAGACCCACCCTAATTTTTCATGAAGGAGACAATTCCATAAACGGGAATTGTTAGCTTTTTAGTATTTGGGGGTGGAATGACCTCCGTTTTCCTTCATATTTAGTGTCAACAGAATTCTGTCTCAGAGGAGAACAAATTACTTGGGAAGAGCACAGCTTCGCCAGGTGAGGTGGTGCACTCTTTTGAGGAAGCTGAGGCAGAAGGATAGCTCAAAGTTTAAGGTCAGCCTGAGCTACAAAGTGAGTCCAAGGGTAGCCTGAGATAGACAGCAGGACCCAAACTCAGACTCAAATGAAATAAAATAAAATAAAATAAAATAAAATAAAATAAAACAAACCCCATAGTGTTGTACTGGGATTGTGGAGCGGTGGAGTTTGCCTGGCGGGGTAGGAGGCCTGGAGGCCCTAGGTTTTATCCCCAGCAAAACACATCACACACAAAGATACAGAGAAAGGTCTGACCGCCACTACCTCCTGACCCTTCTTCCTTCTTTCTTTGTTCCCTTCCCTTCCCTTCCCTTCCCTTCCCTTCCCTTCCCTTCCCTTTTCTTTTTAGATAGCTGTTCAGTATGTAATGTAGCTGAGTCTAGGACTTGCTCTGTAATGGAGACTGCTCTAGAACCCTCAGTCCTGCTCCATTCTGGTAAGCTGTGAGACTATGGTGTTAGGGTTACTGGGGTGCTCCCATCACACTAGCTCTCCCCACCCTTTCTAGGACTAAGAGAATTTCTCGGCTTGATCCCAACCCCATGCTATTCCAGACAAAGGTAGAATCTAGAGTTATTCCCCTAGGTAGTTCTGTGGACCAGCCTCCCTAGGTCTCTCTTTCTTATCAGTGTGGGTATCAGGGAAGATGTAAGTATATTTCCTGTCAGAGGCTTGTATTCAGGAGCTGAAAGAGATGCTGGCTCTAGAAGGGTAATGAGAAGACAGAGGTGTGAAAACTATCCTACTAAAAACCTAAACCAACCAAGCCTGCCTCCAAATTGTGCCCTGGTGTTAGAAGGTGTCCTAGATAGAAAGTATTTATTTATTTATTTATTTATTTATTTATTTATTTATTGACTGACACTCCCTTCCCAAAGAAGTAGCTGAGAACAGAGAGGCCTGATAACTGGAATGATTGGAGTCTGATGGAGGCTGGGCTTCCTTCTCCCTGACACAATTCACAAGCAAGGAAGCCTGCTTCTGTGAGTTCTTGGGAATCCAGAAATGGATGGAATATAACAGCCCCCCAGTTTCTCAGTGCTGGGCCTCGTGGATGAAGAACAGACTTGCCAGGGCCCCAGCACAGAATCCAAGGCTACAGTGGGCAGGAGGATGTGGCAGATGCTGTTGCCATGACAGCACTTCCTCTCAGTGTTGTCATCAGTTACTCTAATGGCACTAAGGAGGTAGAACGGAAGGAACCCGAGGGGAAGACAAGAAGGGGAGACAAGAGGGGACTGAGGCAAGTCCTGGGGACCTTGCTGCACTGCGGCTGTATAAAGTGTAGAGTTTTAAGGCTTAGTGTGTTTGGGACCTTGACATCCTTCATGGTGTATCATCAACCCCCCCCCTCCCCTCTGTGTGTGTGTGTTTCTCTACAGCTGGAGAACAAGAGGTCACTGATCTTTAGTGGGTCCTGGGAATGAACACATTATCAAGTCCCAGAACCTTCTGCCCCGACAGCTTCCTGTTCTGGACTCCATCTATCCAGTCTGTCTCCCCAGTGTGTAGTCCAGTCTCTGGCTGCCAAAAAGGTCAGTTCCACGGTGACCTGTATTTTGTTCAGAGTGGGTTTTTGGAAAGAGGAATAATTATATCCCCCATGTCTTTTTCCATGTCCCCTAATGTCTTCTTCCCAGTTCCATCTTCAGAACTAGGAAGTTGATGCTTGAACAGCCAGAAACTATGTTAAGACACAGCTAAGCATTTCTATGTCCCGTAATGGTCCCCAAAGCAGCCAAGTTAGGGACTGATGTATCTCTTACCTCGTATGCTTTCCAGTGAGGCCTGGATGCCAGCTCGGAGTTCAGGGTCACCCACTCTCTCTGCCAGCTTCCTGAGTCGGCTTAGAGCTTGCTTGGTCACCTCATGTCGCCTGACTTCTGCTCTTACTGTGGCTATAGCCAACTGCCTCTGGGCATGCATGTTGCGCAGACTTGCCTTGCCAGACTACCAACCACCTCTGGCTCCGAATCCCATGACCCTACAGCCCCCAAACTCCAGAAGGCCCCTTCTGCTATGCCCCAGAACTCCTCAACCCTGCCCGCCCTTCCGTCTGTCGGCCTCACTTCCTGACTGGTACGCTTCAAACCCACAACCCACACTGTACTACCTCTTACACCTCCTGCCCCCCCTAGCGTTGGGCCTTCAGCTCTGACAGCCTGGCCCGGTTATGATTGCTCTGTCAGGTGAGTGGAGCAATCTTAATGAGTGCTCTCACAGCCCCAGTGGGAGGTAGCTAATTAAATGGGTGTGAATTCCGGGAGAATGTGGCTAGTAGAATTTCAGGTAGGCTCCATACTCTTGGCGATTTGCAAATTTAGCTTAGAAAAACACAGAAATCCGTATATACTTACTTGGTCTGTCACCACATGCATGCACTGGAGAAATAGCTCAGCCATTAAAGCTAAGGCTCACACTTCTAAACATCAAGAGTTTGGGCTCCAGTTAGCCGTCTCTCTACACATTTCTAAAGGCTTCCCTTAGTCACT